>NC_058404.1:26021013-26245859 GCF_002201575.2 Neomonachus schauinslandi
AAAGAAAGAAAGAAAGAAAGAAAGAAAGAAAGAAAGAAAGAAAGAAAAGGGGAAAAAAGAAAAGAAAAGAAAAAAATCCTATAATCAATTTAAGCAAGATTCAGACATTACAGTATCTAGTACAATATATTGTTTAACACTTCAATCTTTATTTCAAAACCTCGCCCTCCTTCCCCTGGTGGTAAGTTAGCTCACTGCCCTGTGTGACTCCTTTGGGATTGGAACGCGAGGCAGGGAGGTGAAAGGAGCTAGAGTTCCCACTTGACTGTCAGAGGCCTGAAGCTTCACGCTCACTGGCCCCAGACGTTCTGAAGAGGGTTTCTTGCATTGCTGGGCCCTTCCTTCTGCAGCTCCCTGGATCTGGGCTGGGCTTTCTTTTAGATGGCTACTCCTGTACCCCTTCAGGTCCTGTCCCAGGCAGCTTGCTCTACAGCTCCCTTCTGCTCATATCTTCACCCTGGGAGCTTGGCCTCAAAATATATTATTCTCCATTCTCCATGATATCCATATTAGCCATTCTCCTGTTGTTGGATGGTTGGGGTAGTTGTCTTCAAGATTCTGATGTTCTAAAGTATGGTATGTTGACCTGTCTATGAGGAAAAACGTGTTCTTACATCATTTTTACAACTCTTCAGACTTCTGGATGCCTGGGTGGCTCAGTCGTTAAGCATCTGCCTTCAGCTCAGGTCATGATCCGAGGGTCCTGGGATCGAGCCCCACGTCGGGCTCCTTGCTCGGCGGGGAGTCTGCTTCTCCCTCTGCCTCTGCCTGCTGTGCTCTCTCTCTCACTCGCTCTCTCTCTCTTTCTCTCTCCCTCTCTCTCTCTGACAAATAAATAAATAAAAGCTTAAAAAAAAAAAAACCTCTTCAGAATTCAAGCCCAGCATTCTTTTCTATACAATGACATGGATTCTCCCTTGAAGCTATTTTAGTGTGAATTTCACTCTACGAATGTATTTCCCCACCTGGTAGATGCATTTTAGCTGTAGAATAAAAGGGCATTCATTGGCCTTGTTAAAGATGTCTCAGGCATCAGTGGGTAATCCGGGGTTTTTCTTCCTGGAGCCCTAAAGTCAGTCAGAGAGACATGGAAATCACCTGTTTCACAAATTATACTTTGTAGGTAGTGCTTGTTTATAAGCCAAGGTTGCTCCATCTGGCACATTCATTCTGTTAGGATTAGACTTGGCTCAATTGTTCTGTTAGACAATAGAGAAAAACAGTGTTTAAATGTGTTAAACTTCTGCCCTAAGGAAAGAAGTTGGTACATGAAGAAAGAAACACTGGTGCAAGACTCCCTGTAAACTTACACAAGACTAAGAAATGAGGGAGTTGTGTGAACCTAGAGCTCAGGAAGCCTTCCCTGAGGTGAATCCTCCTGGCCAGCAAGTGCACTCTCACCTCCAACTCCTCAGCCCTGGGGCTTAGTTTAATTGGTTCCTCAATTATAAGCATCTTCTCCTTCTCCTAATCTGCTTTTTGTTGGTGATGGTGGTGGTGGTGATGTAGCTCATGTTCTGTTTGTTGAACTTTTATTGAGCACTAGTTAATGCAAAGTATTTATTGAATAAGTGATAAGTAAATATGAATAAGATCGTGCTTACTACCGAGAGCTCTGATCTGGTTGAAGAGAAAGATATATAAGCAATTAACTCTAATACAGGCAGAATTAAACATGTATCAAAGAGAGGTGAAAATTATGGCTCAAAAGAGAAAATGATACATTTGCCCCAGTGGATCAAGAAAGTCTTCTGGAGGAGTTGACAGGAGAGCTTTTCTTTGAAGTGTAACTGATATTTTTAGAAGTAAATAAGTAAAGGAAAGCATTTCAATTTGAGCAACACAGCATGCATAATGGCAAAAAATATATTGCTATATTTGAGGAAAAGTGGATTATGAGTTAGGCTAGAGACAGAGTTTGGGTCTAGAGATGATTGCCCAATGCAGTAGCTGTGTGTGGTCACTGAACAACTGCAATGTGCTGTAAATGTAAAATATACAGCTTATTTTATTTTAAAGCCTTCGTGTGAAAAAATAATCTAATCTGTCTCAATAACTTTTATGCTTGTTAAATTTTGAAATGACACTTAGAATATATTGAGTTAAGTAAAATTAATTCACTCTTTCAATCTGACTTAAAAATTCAGTATTACATATGCGGCTCATATTGTAATTCAGTTAGTGCTGCTCTAGCAATTAGAGTACTATGAATTTTAAGAGAAGGAGTTCGAACATCCTGCTGCAGGCAGTGGGAGACTTTGAGCAATTTTGAGCAAGTAACATGTATTCTATCCCCAAATCAAAAAGCCATGTTTTGGGCGCCTGGGTGGCTCAGTTGGTTGGGCGACTGCCTTCAGCTCAGGTCATGATCCTGGAGTCCCTGGATTGAGTCCCGCATGGGGCTCCCCGCTTGGCAGGGAGTCTGCTTCTCCCTCTGACCCTCCCCCCTCTCATGTGCTCTCTCTCTCATTCTCTCTCTCTCAAATAAATAAATAAAATCTTAAAAAAAAAAACCCAAAAAGCCATGTTTTATGAGAAAAGAAAAAAGCCTTATTTTCCATATCTTGTATACATACTCCGATCCCCATAGGCATCTAATGCTTGTTCAACAAATGACTTCTTTGGACATACACACTTTATCCAACTGATTATTGATCAAAATTACCCTACAAGATGCTTCATTATAACTGACTTTAATGCATGTTTATTAAAACTCAAATAAGCAAAAAGAAGGAATTAAAACTCACCCAGAATCTACCAGTCCAGATAGCTACTTAAATATTTTAGTACGTACCCGTCAAGTAAAGGACCATGCTGAACTACTGTTCTTTTTTTTTTTTTTTTTTTTTTTATTTGAGAGAGAGAGTGAGAGAGAGAGAGCACAAGAAGGGGGTACAGTCAGAGGGAGAAGCAGACTCCCCGCTGAGCAGGGAGCCCAATGCGGGACTCGATCCCGGTACTCCGGGATCATGACCTGAGCTTAAGGCAGTTGCTTAACCAACTGAGCCACCCAGGCACCCTGAACTACTGTTCTTAAACAGCTGCATTGCATTAGTGGTATGGTGTACAGTTGCCTGTGGAAATAAATTTTGTTCCACACATGATTTTTAATGGCTGCATAGTATTTCACTGTATCGATATATCCACTTAGTTAAGTAATCTCTTATTATTGGACATCTGTTGTTAATTTTCACTATATAAAAGTTTCTTAGTTCTTTATTTCAATGAGTTAAAGTCAAAGAAAAAAGGAATGAAAATAAAGATGTTAACATGGACTTTGATTTCTCTAAAGACATCTAACAAAGCAGGTGCATAGAAATCACTGGCTCCCTTAAGATCCAAGGCTGAATTTTGTAATTAAATGGCTTTTAAGTGTTCCCAGTAACACAACAATCGAAGTGATTCTAATTAATGAATCTCTCTATCTCTCTCCCTCCCTCACTCCCTCCCCACTCCCCGTGTGTGTCTCTGTGTGTGTGTGTGAGAGAGAGAGATACAAATAAACATAAGACAACTTTCTCTGGCTGAGTTAACTCTCCACTCTCTTCTTGTTGCTATTTGAAAAACTTGTTTATATAAAAGTTAGAAATATAGTACAAAGACCTTTTTTCCTAAACCATTTGAGGGAAAATTGCTGACTTAGTGCTAAATCATTGCTAGGTAGATTAGTGTCTCTGCAGACAAAGACATCCTCCTGTGTAACTAAAATACAATAACCAAATTCAGGAAATTAACCTTGATACAAAACTACCATCTTATCTTCAGATTTTCCCCAAGTTTCTCCAGTTGCCCCAGTAGTGCCCTTTACAGCGAAAGGATCCAGTCCCGAATCACACCAGGCATTTAGTTGTCCTGCTTCTTTGTTTCCTTCAGTCTCTCCTTGATTTTCGTGACCTTGACACTTTGATTACATACCAGTTATTTAGAATCTCCTTCAGTTTGGGTTTGTGTGAGATTTCCTCATGATTAGATTCCAGTTATGCCTCTTTGACAGGAATATTGCACAGAAGTAATCCAATGTCTTTCTCATTTCATCCTATCACAATTTCAATTTGTCCTACTACTGATGACATTCGTTCTGTTGGGTCTGCCAGGTTTCTCCACTGTAAAGTAACTCTCTTCCCCTTTGTAATACTTTGAAACTATGTAAATATTCTGTTCCTCCTCAGATTCTCAAAGTATTCATTCAATTGTTTATACCAGTAGGAACTCGTTGTTTCTTACTTTATTCAATTTGTTATAACCTGTTATATCACTATTTATTTTAATGCTCAAATTGTTTCTGACGTGGAGTCAATTCAAGCTGGCTTCTGTATCTTTCTAATGTCCAATCATTGTTTGAACACTTCCTTGTTTTCTGGCACAAGATATTTCAGACTAAGTTTGTATTTGACCTGTCTTAGTCTTGGAATCAGCCCTTGCTTATTTTAGTGAAAAACGGTATCTAGAAGCCAAGTTTTGGGTACTAGGGGTGTTTGTTGCTATTCAGGTGTCATGTTCTCAGGTCCTCCCTGTGGACATACATATACAAAACTGTAAGTTCATCCTGATGACCCTCATTCAAATCCAATACCCCAAGGTTCATTTTGTTTTTCTTTTTTTCTATATTTGTAATGCCCTTCTCCAGCAGTGAGAAAATGGGCTCCCATTATTCTTAATATTTGTAAATATGATCAACCTACCTATATGTACACGATTTCCATCATTGCTGCCAAATCCTCTCCCATCACCGCAGACGGCTTCCTCTCCCTACTTGGGCTCTGACACACTATCCCAGGTTCTCCTTGCCCTTGGGGGACTCCTTTCTCACCCTGCTTATGCTTTAACTTCTTTTTTTAAAAAAGATTTTATTTATTTATTTATTTATTTATTTATTTATTTATCTGAGAGAGAGAGAACATTGGGGGGGGGTAGGGTCAGAGGATGAAGCAGGCTCCCCACTGAGCAGGGAGCCTGATGCGGGACTCAATCCTGGGACTCCAGGATCATGACCTGAGCTGAAGGCAGTCACTTAACCGGGCGCCTTATGCTTTAACTTCTGATGCCGGGCTGTCCATCCCCACCTGACTGCCCTCCTCACCCTGCTTAGTCTCCATCACAATATCACGTGACCCTGTTCTCTATATGAACTTTGACACAGCATTCTGAGCTACTTGCCCCCTTGTCCCTCTGCATTGACACCTAACTTAATGGCTTTGGGACCGAATTATTCAAGAATGGAAGGAAAGGGGAAGGGAAGAGGAATATCTCCAGTTGTATTTTATATTTAAAAAAAATCCCTGTTCCTTTGGACCCCACTGGAAATGTACTACCCACATCAAGGTATAAAAAAAAAGCCCTTCTTTGTTGATAAATACAATAAGAGTCCTTAAAACTACTCTTTGAAACTCTGTACTTATTTTATCTCCGTTACTCCTGATATACAATATCATTTGTTGAATGAGGGACAGGGAGAAGTTTAAATTCCCATGTGCTGATAACAGCAAAGAAGAGGAAATGTTCAGCCTACATGGCATTTTTAAAAACATGAGGCAAATGTCCTCCAGCCTTAAGGATAGCATATCTGATATATTCATTTGACTATTGCGATGTTACAAAAGAAGACTCATTGTTTAGAATCTTTGCGATTTGACTAGATTTAAAAAAAGAAGAAGAAACAGCCTCTTTGTGGGCTTTAAAGGGTTCCCAGAGCTATTCTGAAGGCCCTTTTCCACCTCAGATCTGCTGGTCACAGACGTCTGGCACTGCCTTCTGCCTTCCAAGGCTGCACCAGCTAGAATGTGCTTCCTGGGCTCTCTTTGACCTGAGTAGAGAGCTCTATTATTTCACAGACACAGTCTGGTCAGGGGAAGACATTCTTGCATGTGTCACTCTAAGTGCTACCCATGCAGATGTGTCATCCCCATCAAGGGCTACAAGCACCACCCCTTCCCCCAGAGCCCCTTCCCCAGGCCTTCCATCTCAATGCTGAATTCAGAGAGACTGGCCTGGAGCACACAGATGCACAACTCCCCACTATGACCAGGTCAATGTCTACAATGCAGGGCCTTTGAAAATTGAATTTGGTCAAGTCCAGGCATCAATGGATACCAGTATGGGAGCCTAAAAATAAACCAGGCAGAGGAAGCTTCAAAGACTTTCTAGAAGGTGGAAGGAACTAGAGGTTACAGAGGGCAGTGGAATGACTTCCAATGGCCTCATGGAAGCCATCAGGAATTCTTAAATTGCCAGGAATGTCATCAAGTACTGTACCATGCTGTTCATGAATGAGGACAGGCAGAACCAAGCAGAGTGAATATAATAGCTCTTTAGTCTTTGGAACAGAAGTGTGTGTATGTGTGTCTGTGTCTATGTGTGTGTGGAGGGGGTGCCTTGTGCTGTCTGCTCTCCATTGAGGGTTTGGTGTAGGTACACTCCATGCCCTGATGTCCTCAGAGTTCAGTTCCATCAAGAAATGACCTATCAGTTCTTCATATCTAGTAAATATCTGGTGCCAGATTTGGTGTGCAGTTCTCCCTGCCTGTCAGGGTTTTCCTTTCATCCCATTATGTCAAATTAAATATGTCTAAACCATACTCATAGATTTTCCTCACAAAACTACATGAACTCTGGGGTTTTCTTTGAGTCACACAGGCTTAAAAACTCAGTACTCACTTTATATTATTCCCCCTTATTCCTCCTTCCCTGCCAAGGCCTTTCAGTTGATTGTCCAGGAGATTCCTTTACAACATCTCCTCATTATCTCCTGCTTGTTCCTTAGTTCAGATGCTCATTGTCTCACACTGGACTGCTCTAAGGTAGCCTTATTTTTTAGTAAAAGATTTTTATTTAATGCATAAACATTTACACCTACTTACTAGCAAAATTCTATAAATTCATACTATAGCCTATAGATCATTATGGTAATTTTTTTTACAAAATTTGAACCAAAAAGTGGCATAAAACTATTCTCTCCATTGTATTGGGAAGTGCCATATACAGTCCTATTCTATTGTTGGAATAACAATTTATACAAATTTTAAGAAAATTATAAAACATTTAGGAAGGCCAGTTTCTCCCATTCAAAAATCCCCTTCATCACCCCAGCCAGTCTTCCTGAGCAAACTGAGCCATAAGAGGAGGTGGGAAGTGAGGATGATTGCCGGTCATCACTGTTTCTCCACATGATCTAGACTTGTATCTTCACACATGTGTTTGCAGTTAAAGGCTGCTATTGTCCATCATAACCAAATGACCATATTCTTGCTTGGAGTCTGGCAATATTTATCATAAATGATATAAAGATCATAAGTTCGGACTGTAAGGTAGCATCTTCTTTGTAAAATCTGTTTTAGCTTTACAAGTTAAGTAGCAGATTTGGAAGAACATAGAATGAAGTGTTGGAGACAAATGAGGCCACCCTACATACACATGGAAAAAAGTAGAAGCTTCTTACTCCTTCTCTTCACATCATGCTAAGCATTTGTCAGAAAAAGACATGGCGATAGAATTGAGTGGATGACACAAAATAGAAATGAGCTTCTTTGGTTTTGTTCTTTTAAAAATTTTTTTTTTTTTTATGAAAAATAGTACTAAAGTTGTCATAACAATAGAAACAAATCTGTTTGGAAATCAGTCAGCCCATCCAGGCACTTAAACTGTGTAGCGAAACATCTTACACCTTCTAGCTCTGACATTCCAAGTACCTTTGGATAAGTAACTAATTTACCTTCTCAATGGAAGATTAGACACAGGCCATATTTGCCACCAGATATTGTTACAACATTCTTTGTGACCCCTTGTCCTAGTGAGATACAAGAAAGGACACATCCTAGAGGAAGCAAGTGTTTCAGCTGTTAAAACCAGGAGTCATCTGATACATTTTAAAGTTCTCATCAATGCATTTATAAACAAATTATAATAAACATTTTTGTAAGTACAATTGCATCTTGTTACCAGGTATCTAATATTAAAGAAGTGGACCCTTTTAACTTCATTTAAAGTTAAAGACAATATGTAAAATATAATGGAAATTTTACATAACTTCTTTTATGTTGTTTTAAGGCTGCCTTTGTATGTTAGCTAAATGTTTCTGAAGCTTAAATGGTTGCTATTTTAAGTCTGCAAAATAAAAATTGCTTTGACCTTTTAGGGTATTGTTTTGAATTTCGTTATCACAGTGAACTTTAAGGGTATGATTCTGTTTTCTATTATCAAATACCTCCTTCTTGCAGCCTCATAATAGAAAAGTCACAGTCCTTAGCTCCAATACCCAATAGAATAAATATGACTATAATTTAACACAAAGAGTGAATGGCAAGGTCAGACTTTAAAAGCCACATGGAGATTAGATTGGCACAAATGAATGTATGCATGTATTATATTCAATTGAATAGAGTGAAATTATGTATATAGTGTATGCCTATCAATGGGTACTTTAGGGAAACTCTTCTCTTGGGTAGGAATTAGCTGTGGTTGACTGAGTTTGCAAAGTACAGCAAGGTTATTAAATAAACAATATAGTAAGACGGTCCACTTAACCCAGATCATAAATGAAATCAGTTGTAGGCTGTTTATGTCTGTGATGTGTGAGGCACAAATTGCCTTTCTCTTTCGGCAAGTGTACTATAAAGAGAAGAGATGCATCATGGTTACTGCTAAGCTTGCACTTGGAAATTATTCTACAGAAAGAGAGAGACAAAGACCATCAGTCAATGGTGTGATGTTCATTGTTCAAGACAACCAAATGACAAGGGCTGCCTCAAACTTTCCCCATTGGTTGTAGTTATTAAAAAGACAAGCTACCTTCTTGGCTCTCCTTCAAGCAGTCAGCCAGGTCCAGACAGAGAATCACCTCAGAACAGACCAGACCACTATACTCCATGTTCACACAGCCTGTCTGGCACCATGGAAATCCTTTGGCAGACCAGTTCTACCCTTCTGTGTAGTTCATTCAGGGGCCTTACACTGAGAAGGGGATAGTTCAAAGGGATGAGGCCTTCTTTGCAAGAGAGAATCTGAATATACCAAATGACCACAGCATCTTGGAGTTCTTCGGTTATACTCTCCCATGGGGGGCGTTTGTCAAAATGGGCTTGGATGGAGTCAGGTTCTTTTGTTCACGGTAAATAAGATGGAAGGCCTTATTAAAGAAACCCTTTAGTCAACTTTCCTGAAGTCTGGAAGCTTGCAACGTTGGGGTAGGGTTAGGGGGAGGGCATCAAGGTAATGGAAATTCACAACCAACTTTCTGATTGGCGTGCATCTCTCTAATGGGGGAAAAAATCAGCCTTTAGTTCAATAACATATGCAGTGCCATATAGTATTTGAGAAAGGCAGGACCTGTTGCATCCTCATCACAGTGAAGACCCAGAAGCAGACGTTCAAGGTTTATTCACAACCAAGTGTGTTCATGACTGGCTTCCATCCTGATTAGACAGTACCCTTGGGGTGCCTGGGTGGCTCAGTCATTAAGCGTCTGCCTTCGGTCAGGTCATGATCCCAGGGTCCTGGGATCGAGCCCCGCATCGGGCTCCCTGCTCGGCAGGAAGCCTGCTTCTCCCTCTCCCACTCCCCCTGCTTGTGTTCCCTCTCTCACTGTGTCTCTCTCTGTCAAATAAATAAATAAAATCTTAAAAAAAAAAGACAGTGCCCTGGCCAAAGTGTTCTGATTGGTTGAGGCTCATCTACCAACTATTACTACTCTGACCATCACCTCCACTGGAGTTCTTGCTAGCCCATGGCCCTTTAAGAGCCCAGGAAATTCACAAAACTGTCAGCTGCAATTTTTCTGATTTGGACAAAGAGAGACAGACGGAGACAGACAGAGAGACAAAGAGTTGACCATATATTTTGGATCCAAAGATGCAAACAATTTAGCTATATTTTTCCTATATGGAAAACTAAGCATTTTCCTCCCACTAGAGCCAAAAGCAAGCGAAGAAAGATGTGGGGGGGCATACCCTGTCTATGGTATGGTACTCCTGAAGCATGCCCTAAGAGGTGTGACCGAGTGTTTCCTCCTCACCACCTCCCTCCCCTCTCCCCCTTGCATCTGTAAAGCCCTTTCCTTCTGTTTGGATCTAATCCTTTGCTCCACACTTAAGTATGCTGCTTTTTACTATTGGTTTCATTTTACAAGATCCTTGAAGGCAGGTAGGAACCATGTCATATTTTGTGTTGCCTTTGTTTTCCGTGCCTTATCTATTGCAGAATATTTTGTCAACTGATCAATTAACACAAATAAATATGGTGTTGCTCAGTGGATTCAGTTCTTTCCAAGCTAAACAAGACTCCAGAGGGAAAAAAAAAAAAACTCTCTCTCATATCCCACTCTTTTATTCCCTACTTTTTTATGAAAGACAGCCCCCAGTGTGTGGTTACGTGGTTCTGCAATGGTCAACCACAGCTCCTATTGTGAGGAAGGCTGTGGGCACGGCAACATGGCTGCTAACCCATAAATTCCGGCAGAATGACTTGTTTCCAGGCAAAGAAGTGGGTGGATGAGTCTTTGCTTAATCATCACCAAGGAAAGAAAAAGGACTGACAAGTTTCAGTGAGCTATTTCAGTTTCTAATTAATCTTTCATACAGGAAGTTCTTTTTCCTGTCCAATCAAAATCATTCTGCCACAAATTAAGCCAAATTTTTCTAGTTTTCTTCTTTTTTGAGATAGATCAGAGGCGGGCGTCATCCTGCATTTCGTAACTGGTTATGGGTAAAAATACATGGATAAAAAATAGATTGTTTACTTAATGACATTTATTAAAATGAGCATGTTACCAGGAATCCCACTCAAAGTCAATGGGACCTAGAAGGGAAAAGAGAGTTCACATCTTGCTGTGAAAGTATGTTGAATTCCCAAAGTGGGGACAAAGAGGTGTCATGGGACAGTCTCTTCTAGGACAGGGTCTTGGGTGTGCTGTTTTGTGTTGTTTGGGTAGGTTGTGTGGGAGAGAGGATGTATTTGTTCAGCTGGTTTGGATGTTTGAGGTGGGGATGTGAGAGGGATTAGGTGAGGCTTCTGTGTGATAAAGGACAAAGAATCTTTAAAGCTCTCTCTTCCTCACCTGCCTGTACTGGGAAAAGCACCCAACTCTGTCATCAAGTCTGTGACTCTTATACAGACAGGAACCACATGGAATATTTATACAAGATTGTCTGTTGTGTGGAATTTGTGGAAACCAGACCACCCTTCCTATGGGTCTGCTGCCAATGTCCTGAAATAGCTCTGAGGGCCAGGACCTTTCCACTATGGTATTTTGCCTTTCTGTGTTGCATACAACAGGGGAAAGGAGGGTGACCTCCCATCATGCTTCACTGTGGCCTCTCTGGCCCCCAACTTGTTACCACCCCGTTACTTCCTCTCACACCCTTTCATCTGTCCAAACTTGGGAGAAAAACAGAGAAAGGGAAAAGAGGAAATGGAGTCTGGAACCAGCCTTCAGCTGAGGACAGCTGCTTATAACTTCAAGCCTTTCTCGGACATCTCCAAATACCTTCTCCAACCACTGACCCACACAGAAAATTCTATCTTATTCCCTCCCAAGTTCAGATCTCCAACATGGATTGTATCATTCATTTTGCTTTATATTTATGCAATGAATTTTATTCTCCCCACATCTCCCCTCTACATCTATACACACACAAAAAAATCCTCTTAATGATTTACCCATATTCTAGAATTATAATAGAAACATAGAGCACATTAGTGAGTACTCCTTGAGATTGTGACAACTAGTTGGAAATTTAGAGATAACCTAATCCAACCCTCTCACTTTTTGATTAAGAGACTCAGATGGGTAAAATGACCTACCCAAAATCAGACAAATCATAAAATTAGGAACCAAACTAGAAATTAGTACAAATGCTTTGTGTAGCACTGTCTGTAAGTCATGGCCCTTGCAGCCAATCAATGACCAATAACAGATGTGACTTTGAAAAAAGGTGTCAGAACTCTCTAATAATTAGAAATGAAGAGAACAGACATGAAAAAGAGAAGATTTGCCCCACGCTCAAGTACACTCTAAAACATTAAGTCTGCTGAAACCCAATGGAATATTAATTAAGGGAGTTTTATTCTGGGGCAAAAGCACCTAGATAGCTGTTGTAATAGTCAAGACAAACTTCTGACCTTTCAGTCTGTCAAGTTTTATTGCCATGATTTAAACATTATGAAGCTTGTGTGAGCCATTACCTGCACCTCTCTTTGTTATAAATTACACTGAAAATGCTCCACAGCATTGCAAGAAGAAAAAAGGACCACTATCAGTGGAATATATAGAGTTTTGCTAGTTGAATAAGCCAAAGGGTTATTCAACAATGGATAAAAAATTCAACCCCCAAGCCACATGTATTCCTGCTAGTGTGTTCCCATTACCTCCTGCCATGCTGGGTTCAATGGATTTTCTACCAATGACAATGACTAGTCAAGCTCAAATATGATATATTAAGAACCAGGCTATCAGAGTTTTTAGAAAATGACATGTAATTTTGCAGAGATGCAAGATGTTGGAGGAGAATCCTGTTAGTAGTGCTTCTTTCTGTGAAATCCTAATGAGAATGTTTATTGCTAACAATTTTTAAAATTAAAGGATTCTACTAATAAAAAGAAAAAACAAATAAAAGCATGAGCAGTGATGAAAGTCTGTGGATTCCTCTGATCCTGTGCTGTATTAAGAAATACAATAGGGCAAATTAGGCGGGGCTTCTTTCATTTTTTGAAATGGTTCAGAAATCCTTGAACTTAAAGTCAGTACATAAAAAAGTTCCATTATCTTAATTATCAGTGGTCATGCTTTTTCATGGAATGCCTTTCATTTCAGAGATGGTGGCTGCTTACTCAGCATTAGCAAATGTTAAGGGACACATTTACACTAACCCACTATACGCTGGTCTTCATGGATAATTGAAATCCACATTTTTTCCAACTCTCTTTCATCTTCAAGGTAATCAGGAGGTACTGTCAAGGAATTAATTTATCTCCTAGCCAATCACGTATTTTCCCATAGCTTCAGATCATTTCTCTGATTGATGTTGTTTCATGTTCGTAAGCTCCCCTATCCGCCTTTTGGCAGGGCCATGATGACATAAAGAGGATACCATTTTAGGAGTCAGGGCATTCGGGTCCAAGTCTGAACCCTGAAATATACTGGGCACCTCTGACAAGTCACTTTACCTCTCTACCTTGTTTCCTTCATCTGTGAAATGATAGCATTGGATCCAACAAAATGTACATTTTCTTCTAGTTTTAGCACTCACTGTGTCTGAAATGGCAAGAAAAGAAAGAAAGGAAAAAATGAAAAAGAAAGAGCAGAAGGGGGGGCGCCTGGGTGGCTCAGTCATTAAGCGTCTGCCTTCGGCTCAGGTCATGATCGCAGGGTGCTGGGATTGAGCCCCGCATCGGGCTCCCTGCTCCATGGGAAGCCTGCTTCTCCCTCTCCCACTCCCCCTGCTTGTGTTCCCTCTCTCGCTTTGTCTCTCTCTGTCAAATAAATAAATAAAATCTTTAAAAAAAAAAAAAAAGAGCAGAAGGGAACAAAAGGGCTGAGCTAAACCATGTTACAGATCTTTAATGCCTGTTTAGTTGGCATTTAGCAGCACCCGAGAAAGCAAGCCCTGCCTGCTGGAGTCATTTTAACCTGGAGTGACAGCATTCACCTTCTTGCTAGGACAAGATCTTATTTCATATCAAATAATACAGTTCCTTCAAAAGCGAACTTTGAATTAGTCATAATGCAAGAATTCCAAGGTATAATCAGGATTGGATCACAATTCAATCACAAAGTGAATCACTATATCTAACTTCTTCCAAGATCATTTTCTATATTAACCCAGGAATTTTTATCCCTTTTTATTGTCCCTTTTTAGACATTTAACTAGCTTTTAAAACAAAGAAGAAACTAACGTTTTGCAATTGCACACTGTAGTGTGAGGTACGATTCAGCTAAGGGCAATTTTTCTAACCATTTAGTGCTCTGGGAAATTGTGTTTATGCATATTTGTATACAAATGCTCAGTCATTTACACTGAGAAATCCGTACCTAGACATTTACCTGATGAAGTCAGTTTTCCCCATTAGCTGTATTCCTGTCAATCCAACCCAAAATAGAAGACCCCTTTGCAGAATCTGAAGACAGAGGTTAGGGCAGGTGGCATCTAATAGGATCTCAGAATCAGAAGCTGTTCTGGAGAAGTCCAGGAGAGGACTTGCCTTTGGCATCGGGCAGAGGGAATATGGCACACTTCTGTCAGTTGGCCCTGGAGCTTTTCTATCATGGAGCCCATGAGGTTCTTATTGAGAGGTCGTGACAATTAGAATGAGGATCAGAATGTGGCTTATGTGAGGCAGCTGACTCAGTTCCCTTGCGTGCACGTGAGGCAGCCCTGGCAGTTAGTTTTGCTTCGCAGCGGGTTATGCAATAGTGAAGCCCCCGTGCATTTGCTGTCAAGATTCTCAGCAAACTGTCGCTACCCCCTTGGCAGTTGCTCTCATGCTCTTGATGGCAGCCTGACGTAACAGTGCACATCCAGGTGCACGAATCCAGCAAACATTCTTGAGTGCCTGGTCTGCCTCAGGCCGTGTGCGGTCCTGAGAACATTGAGTTAATTATTCGCAATCCTCATCCCTTGAGAGCATTTAGCTCAATCTGAGTTTCACAGAAACCTTCCTGGAGCAACTAATGCCTTCAGGGAGCCTGAAAACAGAAGGGAGAGCCACATGGACAGACTCCGGGAAACCTTTCCAAAAGACACCTAGAAATGGGCAGAGTCTGGAAAGCTCCATCTCTAAAGGGAAGGGCAAGCAGGTTTGTGTGAGCAGATCTCTGGTCAGTACATTTTTTGAAAGGACCAGATAGTAATTACTTCAGGCTTTGTAGCCTGAGAGTCCTCACCTATTGCTGTAAGCTGAAAGCAGCCATATACAGTTGGGTGTGGCAGTGTTCCAATAAAGTTTTATTTCCAAACCAGGCGGCTGGCGATATTTGGCCCAGGGACCGTAGTTCGCCGGTCCCTGGAGAAGAGCATCAGTTGCGTGCAGGGCAGAGCAAGCTTGGTGATTTTAAGGTCAAGGGCTTATTGTGGTGGGACTCCTTCATCAGGTCAAGGAGGTTGGATTTGTGGGAAAGGAGAAGCAGTTAAGGCCTCAGCTGCCCTTATGAAGCCAAAGGCTAAATGGCCTTAGCAGTCCTTGCTGAAACTCAGAAAGGAAACCCCATGCCAAGCAAAGGCATTGGCGATTTCATCTCTTCTCTCAGGAGGCCCAGAGTTCTTCCAAGGCCTTGCCCACACAGTTGGCACCAGAGGAGTTTCTAAGCTTAGCCAGGCTCTTTCCTGCATGTGACTAAAAGCACCAGTGTCTCTTTCCAGTTCTCTCCAGAGGCCTTTGGAGACAAGGGCATAATGAGACTTTTTATGTTTGTTCAAGAGCAGGGGAAGGGGAACACGGGTTCTAGATAGCACCAGGGATCTTCTCAACAGAATACGTGTATTTTCTCCACTCACATAGAGATTTGGGAAATCACAAGGATCTATGGAAATGTGTTTTCCATTACATTACCATTTCCTGTCTCTATTTGCAGACTCCCACTCCAACCATATTTGCTATGAGCCCAACTGAGAATAATTTGGCTTGTTCCTTTCATTGTGTGACAGTTTGGCTGGCCCCCTGCCACACATTCAGAATGTACCCTAAGTGAAATCATATCTGCCCTCTTCTTATAGCTCTGGGTGAGAAGAGAAATGCAGGGTTGCCAACTCTCAGAGGAGTACAGCAAGGTCAGATGCAGGTAGGCAAAGGAGAAGTGAATGGATTCTTTTGGTGACTGAATTCTCCTAAAACAAATACTTCTGCAGCTAGAGAGAGGGAAAAGGGGAAATCAACACTACCCCAAGAGCCTTACATGCTTTGTCTCATTTGATGTTCCCAACAACCGTGGGAAGAGGTTAGTGATGCCTCTATTTTCTGATGAGGAAGCTGGGTCTTGGAGATGGCTAAGCTAGGCTTCACTAGGTTGGCATGATTATCTTTTCAGTGTACATTTTTGCTCTTATAAATGAAAACAGTTATTAAATTTATGAGTCAGTATCGTGAAGATTGAGATAATATCTAAAGGTTATTGGCATGCAGTTTCCTCTGTATTACTAGAAGTCAACACTGATTCATAGCCTCGCAGGGATGATGGGACTTCAGAGGTTATCTAAACTAAGCATTAGCATGGAGTAGGGGGAGCCTCACCCAAGCTGGTGGATATGTAATGGTAAACCTGTGAACTCCTCTACCATTGGAAGTATTAAGTGGTGATATGAAATCAGCCCAAACTATTTCAGGGTTTGCAAAATAGAAACATAGCTGGTAAAGACACCAATTAAAAATGACCCTTCTGCACTGCAGAAGATTGTGGGAGTTTTCAGCACATGGTACTTGTTAAGTATCTTTGATTATTTCAAAGCGTTAGATGACTGGGAAGCTAAATAAGCAACTTGAAATCTCTATGCAGCTTTTCAGGGCATTGCCTAAGAAATACTAGCTCTATGGTTATAAAAGGCTATTATGGATACCTACCTAATTTACCTCCAGAGGTGAGAAATGCTCACTCCAAGGTGAGTTTTGTCTTCAACTAGAGCCAAAATGCTGTGGATAAATAGAAAAAGGAGCATGAGTATAATTGTGAAAGAAAACCCTAAAATACACAGGCATCCACAAATGCAAGGACTTCCCAAAACACTAGAGAAGTATTTCATAGAATATGACTTTAGACCTTGAATTTATGCCGTGGCCACTGAAAGAGGGACACTTCCACCAAGAGATAGAGGGGATGTTCGTGGATAGTTCCTTAAGGTAAACACTTCTTCAAATGTCAAGGCAACTCTGACCCTTGTAAATTATTTGGGGGAAAAAAGTGTAATTAGATTCAACAATTATGAAATGAAGACTGCCATGGGTTTATAAATATTAACACAACCATATGCACCAGCTATAAGTCAAGTCCCTGTTAATACTAATTAAATCTTTAAAGTATTAATCATCTTTTGAATTCAATGCAACTGTTATCTATGGAAATATTTAGTCATCAAACGAAAAACATTTAATGGCAAACTCCAACTGTTAAGTCACTTGTTAACCTACTTTTAATCTTAACAATTGCAGATGATGAAAGGATAAGTTAATGTTAAAAAAAATGTAAATGATCAACAGAAAAACTGGACATTCTGCTAAACTACAGATAGCACTCTTTTTTGTTTGTCTTAAGAGGCTCAGAATACAGATATGAAAAGCATGGAAGCATGTCATTATCAAGGTTCTCAGCAGTTTCAGCTTTCCCACAGTCAGGACAATCCACTGTCACAATTCAGAGACCTTTACACCTCTACTCAGAAGCTGTGGATGGTACCGTGAACTCTGGCCCAGTCCGTGCTGGACATTCAGATTTGGGTACCCACCCTACTCTCATTTTGTCGTAGTAATTTTGGAGATAAATTTAAAAAACCACTGTGAAATTAACATACCTTATTTAAGATACAGGCAAATCATGTTGTAGGGAAAAAAAGGATTCAAAGTATAGATGGAACAGGACTCCAATTTCCTGAGATATTTAACTTAGTTCTGTCTCACTGGTGGGATTATGGATGACTTTTCTTTTTCATGCTTTCCTACATTCAACAAATATTGCTTTAATGGTTAGGAAAACATTTTTAAATACTCTCTGTTTTTAATAAAGCATATAAGAAAACTAAAGGTGTTAAGCATGGAAAATGTTTAAACTCAGAAACTTAACTGACTGAGCCACCCAGGCACCCCTCATAACACCAAGTTTAAAAAACAGAAGGAAAATACAATATGAGATGATTATAATTTATAAAAATATGTATACTTTTGGCAAAAGATTATAAGGAAACACAAAGAAATTAAAATAATTTTGTTTGAATCATGATTATGGGTGAAATTTTCAAAATAAAAGTTTAACATTTTATTTCATAAAGGAAATTTCTTTTGGTAAAGTGCTCTAATAAACAACTGCAACAACGTGAAGTTATTCAAAATATAGTAGACAATGTGGGACAGGATCAGGGCAATCACCTCTTTATTTGCATTCTAGATCAGGTAGGCTGGTCTGTTAGAACCTGTTAGCATCTGTATTCTGAGGAAAACATAGGAGTAAATGTTCATGATCAAGATTAGACAGTTAGATATGGCACTGAAAGCACAAATGGCAAAAGAAACAATAGATACATCAAGCTTCGTCAAAATTAAAAACTGTTGTGCTTCAAAGGATATCAAGAATGGAGTCACCTTCTTCATTACAAAAAGGGAGACTATATTTGCAAGTCATTTGTCTGACAAGGATATTTATAAGAATATATAAAGAATTACTACCACTCAACAACAAAAACAACAGAATTTAAAAATGGGCAAAGGACTTGAATAGTCATTTCTCCAAAGAAGATATACAAATGGCCAATAAGCACATGAAAAGATGCTCAACAGCATTCGTCATAAGGGAAACGCAAATCAAAGCCACAATGAGGTATCACTTTATACCCACTAGGATGGCTATAATCAAACCATGGACAATAACTGGTGGTGAGGATGTGGAGAAATCAGAAACCTCCCACAATGTTGGTAGAAAGGTAAAATGGTGCAGCCACTGCAGATAAGTTTGGCAGCTCCTCAAAAAATTAAACATGAAGTGACCATAAAACCAAGAAATTCCCCTCCTAGGTATATATACTCAAGAGAACTGAAGACATATATTCACATAACAACTTGCACGGAAATAGTCATAGCAACATTATTTATAATAGCCAAAAAATGGAAACCACCCAAATGCCCGTCAACAGATGAATGGATAAACAAGGTGTGACACATTCATACAATGGAATATTATTCAGCCATAAAAAGAATGAAATATTGGTGCATGCTGCATGAGGGATGAACCTGGGAAAATACTGTGCTAAGTGAAAGAAGACAGACACAAAAAAAGCATATACTACATGATCCCATTTATATGAAGTATCCCGACAGACCTGCAGACAGAAAGCAGATGAGTGGTTTCCAAGGGATGGGAGGAGGGGGGAAAGGGGAGTGACTGCTTCATGAGTAAAGGATTTCTTTTTCAAGTGATAAAAAATGTTCTGGAATTAGATAATGGCAATGGTTGCACAACATTGTGAATGTACAAAAACAAAACAAAACGAAACAAAATGAAAAAAACATTGAATTATCTCTTTTCAAATAGTTAAAATGGTGAATTTTATGTTATGTAAATTTTATCTCAATTTTTAAAAAAGAAAGGTTTATAAGAACATGAACGCTGCAAGTTTTTAAAATTTATTTATAAAGACCTGTTCAGTCTCAAAACCAAAGAATTTCCATCTTTGAATTTTGAATTGGGAAGTTATTTCATTTCATCTCACCATGCCTCCCACCCAGAAGCTCTAAATCTGTTTGCCCATAACTAGGAAAGGAAAAGAGCCCTCCTGCCCCTTGCAACCAGGATGGCATGTGCCTAGGTTCAGACAATATAATTCTCTCACCCAGAATTTTGAACATAAGGGACATGACACAAAGATTCAGGGTCACTTTGTAAATTAATCCCGGAAGCTATGGCAGTATCAAGAGTTGGCAGAGGCAGCCACCTGTGCTCAGCTGGAGTCCTGTGGCTTATCCCGGATTCTGGTCAATTTGTCCAGCTTCCCTGTTTCAATCAATCACCAGAGAGGTGAGCATAATCTCCCACCCAGGAATTTCCTTGTATGTCAAGAGAGATGACACAACACACCCACCAATGAATATGAATAAAATGTATGTAGTATTCACAATAATCTGGGATTCCCAGGAAGGGAAAGCTTACTCTGGGTTTGATGAGAAGGTGACCAGGAGGATTGGGGTGGGGATGGAGCTTGGGGCTTTGATGGTGGGAAGTGGGTGAAGCTGGATTGGGGCTATGCACTGGGCCAGAGGCTGAGGCTGCACTGATTGAGATTTTTGGCTGCCAACAGCAACATGGAACATCCACAGGTCTTAAGTGGGTTGCCCAGATGTAGGGAAGGAAGGGGGGGACCTAAAAGCTGGCAGTGGCCAAACATCAAAAATGGAGTCACCTTCTTCATTACATGCCCTTTTTGTCATCCTGATTCTCCATTCATAGAGCTGAATCTATGAAATCGCAAAGAATCTTCCAATGGATCTTTTTTCATATTAAGCTAACCAGACTTAATTTCTGTTGCTTACAATCAAGGATCTTCACTGATACCAACAGAGCTGGAAATTTTGAAAAACTATTACATGCAATTTCAGATTAAACAGTCAAACAAGCATGAAACTTTAAGCACAGAAAAACTGTGGAAAAATGATTTCCACAAATGCATGTTCTATCTGCAGGAGCAATTATAACAAGTCTCGTGGGTCACAATGTTGGAAGATGTCTTAAGAGATCATTTAGTTCAGCCTTGGACACAAAGTTGATTCAGGTGCATTGAATTCTAGAGCTGAAGGAGACCCAAAAGAGTATTAAAACAAAGCAAAACAACAACAACAAAAAACCTTTCATTTAATGATGAAGAAACCATCACCAAGAACAAAGTGCTTTTCCCAGTCATATCAAGAGTTAATGAAAGATCAGACAGCAGGCATTAAGACTTGTACGAGGGACTCTTGCAGATTCTCTGAACTCAATTCAGGAGTCTTTCTTGGGGTGCCTGGGTGGCTCAGTGTTTAAGCGTCTGCCTTCGGCTCAGGTCATGGTCCCAGGGTCCTGGGATTGAGCCCCGCATTGGGCTCCCTGCTCAGCGGGAAGCCTGCTTCTCCTTCTCCCACTCCCCCTGCTTGTGTTCCCTCTCCCGCTGTGTCTGTCTCTGTCAAAATCTTTAAAAAAAAAAAAAAAAAGTCTCATGCCATGGTGCTAGGAAGGACAGAATCTCCCTTCACAACCTATAAAGGCTTTATCCTGTATCAATTACACAGTGCTCTGTGGCTGCCTTGCTCATTTATGTTGACTAATGTATTGATGAAGTCAAGGCCATAGGCTTGAGTCTGGAGTGAGGAGCCACTTTGGCTGGTGTTCCACAGCACGGTGTCCAGATGTTGGCTAGCCATGCTACAAAAATGAGACCTTGCTGGGGGCACCTGGGTAAGTGTGTGTGAATGGCTCAGTTTATTACCAGAACACAGGGCAGAAGCATGCTCCCAGGGGGGCTGAGACAAAGACATGCATCAACTTTACAGATAAAAGATAGAATACTAAACCTTTGCTTCAAAAAAAAAAAAACAAAGTGTATTTGACAGACAACAGTGAAGAATTCCATTGCTAAATGTAACAGCCTAGCCCATTTAGGAAACCCGCACTATTTCAGGGTAAATGTTAGGTATTCTTTTACATGAGAACATTTCTATTCCTCTTCTGCTTCCTACTCCAGCCCATGCCTGCCCTTTAAAAGGGAGAAGGGGGACGGTTCAGAGAATATTCCATTGCCATGGCCCCACAGTTGCCAGCACCCACTCACCAGTCTCTTATTGGTGGGGTAAGTTTGGAAAGAACCAGGAACACCAAATGAATGCATGTAATTGACTTAGTAAATTCAAAGCAATGAAAGATGTCACTCTGGGCTGAACTAATTAAGAATTACTTGGAGACAGAACAGGTTCTCGAAGAGTGAGGAGGATTTTTATGGAGAAAGAGGAGTGTGGGAGGCATCCCAGTATTGGAGGAACCATTTATAAGCCAAGGCACAGGGAAAAGGGTGTGTGAGGCATCCTACAGAAAACCGACTGACAAGGAAGGTGCATTTAGGAGAGAAGGAGATGGGTTTGGAAAAACAGTAGGCTACGGCTATATCGTAGGGAACTCTAGTGACAGGCTAAGCAGTGCGCTGTTCTCTCTGGAGGCAGTGGGAACTCTTTGGAGCTTTTTGAGCGGGGAGGAACGATGATCCCCGCCATATTTAAGGAAGAGGAATCTGACGGTGGTGTGTAGGCTGCATTGGAAATGGGCAGCAGGGAGACTAGAAATTGCATTAGTTCAAGCAAAAGTGATGAAAAGTGACCTAATGTCAAAGGGAGGTCTGCCTCCCTGACAGGCATGGACAGAGAAGGAGAAGAAGTTACTTTTCTCTGTCAGGAAGCAGTTCTGGGTGTCCTGACCAAGTCCCAGAAGATGTGCCGTTGCCTCAGATCAAGATATCAAAGACCACTGCTCTGTTGAGTGAACCTGGCGCTGTCCACACGGACAGGCAGCTGAGCGAGCGAGCAAGCCTGATCCAGGAGCACACAGGCCACTCTGGACCACACGGTGCTTGGCCATGGTTTATACTTAATGAGTCTTTGTTAGATGAGAGGCTTTGATGAAAAACAGTGTGTTTGACAGAAAACAGTGAAGAATCCCACAGGTGCCTTCATCTACCTTGTCCAGGACCCACTCAACCAGATAGTATCTGACATCCATGAAAACTGAGTCTCCTTTGCAGCAAGGGGATGGGCTCCCTGCCTCTAGCCCCACTGAGCCCGGCCTCCCAACCCACTGTTTCCCTCCAGATGAGGAGGTGATTGCACTGGTCACTGCGCCACCAGGGCTGCAGGAGACCCTACTTCCACCCCCCACACACTCACCTCATCAGATGGGGCTAGGGTAGAAAGGGAGAGACGTGAGAGAGACATTGACATTTGATTGTACAATCTTTTAACTAGACTGCATATCAATCTTAAGAATCTGGTCACTTGGAACAAATAATCCTAAAATTTGTATGGAACCAGAAAAGGCCCCGAATAGCCAGAGGAATGTTGAAAAAGAAAAGCAAAGCTGGTGGCATCACAATTCCGGACTTCCAGCTCTATTACAAAGCTGTCATCATCAAGACAGCATGGTACTGGCACAAAAACAGACACATAGATCAATGGAACAGAATAGAGAGCCCAGAAATGGACCCTCAACTCTATGGTCAACTCATCTTTGACAAAGCAGGAAAGAATGTCCAGTGGAAAAAAGGCAGTCTCTTCAACAAATGGTGTTGGGAAAATTGGACAGCCACATGCAGAAGAATGAAACTGGACCATTTCCTTACACCACCCACAAAAACAGACTCAAAATGGATGAAAGATCTCAATGTGAGACAGGAGTCCATCAAAATCCTTCAGGAGAACACAGGCAGCAACCTCTTCGACCTCAGCCGCAGCAACTTCTTCCTAGAAACATCGCCAAAGGCAAGGGAAGCAAGGGCAAAAATGAACTGTTGGGACTTCATCAAGATAAAAAGCTTTTGCACAGCAAAGGAAACAGTCAACAAAACCAAAAGACAACCGACAGAATGGGAAAAGATATTTGCAAATGACATATCAGATAAAGGGCTAGTATCCAAAATCTATAAAGAACTTCTCAAACTCAACACCCAAAGAACAAAGAATCCAATCAAGAAATGGGCAGAAGACATGAACAGACATTTTTCCAAAGAAGACATCCAAATGGCCAACAGACACATGAAAAAGTGCTCAACATCGCTCGGCATCAGGGAAATCCAAATCAAAACCTCAATGAGATACCACCTCACACCAGTCAGAATGTCTAAAATTAACAAGTCAGGAAACGACAGATGTTTGCGAGGATGCGGAGAAAGGGGAACCCTCCTACACTGTTGGTGGGAATGCAAGCTGGTGCAGCCACTCTGGAAAACAGTATGGAGGTTCCTCAAAAAGTTGAAAATAGAGCTACCATACGACCCAGCAATTGCACTACTGGGTATTTACCCCAAAGATACAAATGTAGGGATCCAAAGGGGTACGTGCACCCCGATGTTTATAGCAGCAATGTCCACAATAGCCAAACTATGGAAAGAGCTAAGATGTCCCTCAACAGATGATTGGCTAAAGAAGATATGGTGTATATATATATACAATGGAATATTATGCAGCCATAAAAAAACAAATGAAATCTTGCCATTTGCAATGATGTGGATGGAACTGCAGGGTAGTATGCTGAGCGAAATAAGTCAATCAGAGAAAGACATGTATCATATGATCTCACTGATATGAGGAATTCTTAATCTCAGGAAACAAACTGAGGCTTGCTGGAGTGGTGGGGGGTGGGAGGGATGGGGTGGCTGGGTGATAGACATTGGGGAGGGTATGTGCTATGGTGAGCACTGTGAATTGTGCAAGACTGTTGAATTACAGATCTGTACCTCTGAAACAAATAATACATTATATGTTTTAAAAAAAAAAAAAGGTAGTAGGAAGGGAAAAATGAAGGGGGGAATCAGAGGGGGAGACAAACCATGAGAGACTATGGACTCTGAGAAACAAACTGAGGGTTCTAGAGGGGAGGGGGGTGGGGGGATGGGTTAGTCTGTTGATGGGTATTAAGGAGGGCACATACTGAATGGAGCACTGGGTGTTATATGCAAACAATGAATCATGGAACACTATATCAAAAACTAATGATGTAATGTATGGTGATTAACATAACATAATAAAATTAAATTTAAAAAAAAGAATCTGGGTCACTTCTAGTCCATGTTTATTCAGGTCTACTGGTCAGATGATTTTGCCTGAATTACATAGGCCTCTGAGTCGAACAAGTGGCCTAACGGCTTTGTACAGAACTGACCTAATCATGGACCATACTGTCTGTGCAGTTCCTATTATCAAAAGACACAGATGCTCCATCCACTTCCCTAAAAATCTGTAGGAAGACTTTCTCGCAGACCCTGGCATCTTACTGCCACATTTAGAATAATAATCCTCTTTTCTGTTGCTGCCTACATCCAACACATTTAGGTGTAGCAAGTTTTCCTTGTCGTGGAGCTTTATAATCTCTGATTTGTCTATCCATAAGCCCAAAAGGAGAAACTAGGTCTCAGCCTTGACAAAATCGGTAAGGGAAAAAATGAGATGAGAGGAGTACAAAAACGCTTGGGATGCAGGCATATACAGCTGGCGTAGGCTCTGGGCTCAGGAATTGGAACAAGAAGGTCCCGGGCCATCGGATCCCAGAGCCCAGAGCAGAAGCAGTGAGACCAGGTGAGCCAGGAGGGAAGACTCAGGTCTGCTCAGCAAATCCTTAGCTTTGGACAAGCAGGTACCACAGAAGCAGCCACCTCTTCCTGTTTCTCTCCCCCCGCCCCCCGGCTGTGGAGGGTCCAGAGGAGTCCTCCCTCTGTCTACTGGGGCAAGTTCTCTTCCTCAGTGCTTCCTCCCCTCAGCCCACCGCTGAGAAATTCAAGGGTTTAAGTGGCAAGAGCATTTGTGGCACGTGCGTGGAGTCAGGGGAGATCACTGCCTGCTCAAGTTTGCCGGAATGTTCAAGAGGCTGGTTTCATTTGATTAAAAGCTCCATCCCCCAGGAAAGAAGCCAGGTCAGCGGGGAGCCTGATTACGAGCAGAATTCCAGGGGGAAGCATGAAGACAAGTGAGGGTTTGGGCTCCGCTGCGATCAAACACCGCCGCATTTATCCAGAGGGAGCTGTGAACCTTTCCAGCCCCAGGCCGTGCTCTGGCCACAATCCTGTGATCCCGATGAAAAACCGACTAAGAACAGACAGGTTAAGCTCAATCCCGGGTGATGCTTTCCTAGGGGCACAGTCAGGGAAGGTACCCGGCACATGTCCAAGAAAGAACTGTGCTTATTTGTTCGATTTCAGGTCCCGGCTTTGCATGCTTGTGCTGCAGAATTGATCTGGGTGGCAGGGGCGAATGCATTTGGACAAGGCTCTGCATCCTGTCCTGCCCCCAATACAGCAGCTCCATGGGTGTCCCCGGGGGTCCCTCGGGCCCTCCCCGCTAAAAATGCCAATTCAATTGCCAAGACTTCACTTCTGCAACGTCCTCCCCAAGATGTCTTCAGACCCGTGGAGGGCTTCCAGTGTCACGGTCTTCTCTGCTGAGTGACATCCTGCCTCCTTACCAGGTTCTGCATCACTTTGCAGAAGACAGGAAACTACCTGGTTTCTTTGGAGGAAAAGAATAAAACAAAACCCAAAAACCCCAGCCATGAGAGGCACATGTGAGCACGGTAGACTTTAAGAAAGAGTTGGATGTCGCAAGGAGAGAGTTACAGACAAGATGTCACAAGACATCCGAGAAGTCTACAGTATGTGCTCCTCCTATTCTCTAACCTCCTTGCAGGCTCCGTGTCGCTGGGCTCTGCTCTCTTGGCCCTTTACTGAAACAGAGCTGCAAAATGTCCTTCCTGACGGTTCCTCTCCCTTCCTCTCTTCTTTCCTTCATCTACTCCGTCCTCGTGGGAATGAGCACATTTCTGCCGAGGCCCCTGGAGTGTCACAGCCTAACTGAAGCCGTCACCCAGATATTTTTCCAAAGACACAGCTGATTCTTGGTATCCGCAGTAGTTGGTTATGTTCTATAAAATCACCGCACGTTCTGCATTAGGGAGCGCTGAGCCGCTCTTCCCCGGAGAAATACAGGGTTAGGTCTTACAGGCCTCTGGTCACATTTTTCAACCAGTCAATGTGTAACTTTGTTTCACGTGCGGTTTTCTTTAAAGACACCTTATTTCAGAGATTTCACTGATTCATTAGTGCTTCATGAACTGATGAACCCATGGCCAATAGCCCCATAACCGGAGCCTGAATGAAATGTATGTAACACACACATTTTCTCTGCGAGACATACCACAGGCTTCTTGGGCTTAGGACAACAGATAGCACTTTGGCACTATGCTCGGGGGCTACTGTAAAGCAAAATCACCAACAAAAGCACAAAAATGAAAAAAAAAAAAGTGGTACTAAATAGATCTCTAAAAAGACAACTTGTTGACAGTTTGAGAGCCCAAAGAAAAAGGCAGAGTGTCGCTTTGTTCAGCTCAGCTGGGCACAAGTTCGTCCAATAACTTAATTTTTTTTCACTGCTCTGCAGATGTTTGTGGATGACAGCAAAGCCACTGCAAGTATTTTTTTTTTTAAAGATTTTATTTATTTATTTGACAGAGAGAGACATAGTGAGAGCAGGATCACAAGCAGGGGGAGTGGGAGAGGGCGAAGCAGGCTTCCCTCCAAGCAGGGAGCCTGATGCGGGGCTCGATCCCAGGACCCCGGGATCATGACCTGAGCTGAAGGCAGACGCTTAACGACTGAGCCACCCAGGTGCCCTGGGGATTACTTCTTTTTTTTTTTTTTTTAAGATTTTATTTATTTGACACAGAGAGAGAGAGAGAGAGAGCGCATAAGCAGGGGGAATGGCAGGCAGGCAGAGGGAGAGGCAGGCTCTGTGCCGAGCAAGGAGCCCGATGCGGGGCTCGATCCCAGGACCCCAGGATCATGACCTGAGCCGAAGGCAGACGCTTAACAACTGAGCCACCCAGGCGCCCCGAGGGACTGCAAGTATTGATGTTCTAGTTACACACCTAGTTTAGCAAGCAGATGGACTGAAAAATATGCAGTGGGCCGATAATTGGGATCAACTGTGTATCCTTTTCTAAGAAGCACAGTGGTGGCAACTGTTACTGTAATTAACTTCTCCACTGTGTCGCATATTTATTGGCGTTGATTTCATTTGAAAAATTGGTTCTACTGTCTGAAAGAGATCTAAAATCCAGTGCCTGCCTTAGGAAACTTGATCCATGGCTCATTCAAGTGGTGATTATCAGTCTGGCCTAGGGGCAGAGAACGGGTGCAGCTTGCCAGCTAGGTTCAGTCATATCGAAAGAGAGCAAGGTTTGCCCACATGAACGGAACAGAGTCCAGAAATAGGGACGGCACCTGGGAATGTTACACGAAGTGGGGATGTCCCCATGGTATTCTATAGATTTCTGTTTGGTAGAGAAGATGCCCTCAAGGTCATGATTCCATCGTCTGTAGGACACTAACCAGTTTGGTATCTAATCTAGGAATCTTATTTTAGAATTCCTTTTTTCCAAGATGCCTATGTGGCAGCCCTCGAGAATCTTTTCTTCCCATTCTGCAAGCTCGAGGAGCATTCTTCAGACTCTCCAGGGCCTCCGGGTGTATCCTGCAGATTGTTGCAAACCTCAGGTATATCCTCATTTCAGTTAAAAGACAAGAGCTACTGTAATGAACTTCGGTGTTTGCGTTGAAAATCGGCACCAGATCCTTCTTCTTGTGAAAAGTTTACCCTGAGGCTCCGGGATCAGCACTGGGCGAAGTGCAGTAAACTCATGCAGTAAACTCATGCAGATGATAGGTTTACTGCAAGACATTCTATGTTTTTGGAGCCTCACCAAGGTTCCCAGGTATGCGGCCGCTAACCGCTTTCACAGCTCCCCTCTGTTTGCTCTCAGCCATTAGACGTAATTGAAGGATAGAAGGTGGGTGTAGGAGCATGTGTGTTATTTTCGTTGTAGTTATTTGAACAGCATTTACAAGCCTCAGTCTTTTGTGGTCCACCGAGCATGATTCTTGGCTGTGGAAACCTGACACCAGCTCGTCCTGCAGCAGCCGACCGCGGGCATGTGTGCAGTCGTATTTACAGATGGCATTTCAATCACTTAGCTTACACCTTCCTCCACTGTCACCACCCTTCTGACAGAAATGAGTTACATTGGCTCCATTTTGCAGAAGAATGAAAGGCAACAGGGGCTTGCCAAGTTTACACAGCCAGTGAGAGCCGTATCTAGTCCAAAGTCGAGCAAAACAAAGTGATTGCAGATGTTAATCAAAGTGAAGCTTTTCCATTTGAGAATTACTTGATGTTTGTTCGTTTGCTAAAAAAAAATGATCACAAACTTAGGAATAAAGCAACACTGAGACCATGTCCTCTGAGTGTCGTATCAGAGCACTGTTTAACGGGGTCACCCAAAGATTATATAATTATTTGGGGCAGTGGTTTTTAAACTTGGCTTCACATTGGAGATACCTGTGGATCTTCAAAACTGTAGTTGCCTGGCTCCTACTCCCAGGCATTCTGATTTAATGATAGGGGCTGATGGGATGAGCTGAATAATGCCCCACACCCAAAGATGTCCACGACCCAATCCTCAGACCCTGTGAATATGTTACCTTACATGGTAAAAGAGATTTTGTAAGTGTGGTTAAGTTAAGGGTCTTGAGATGGGGAGAGGAGCCTGTGTTATCCAGGTGAGCTCAATGTCATCACAATGCCCTGACAAAGGGGGGGCAGGAGGATCAGACTGGAGAAAATGGAAGATCCTCTGCCATTGGCTTTGAAGATGGAGGAAGGAGCCACAAGACAAGCAGTACAAGTGGCCTCTAGAACCTGGAGCAGGCAAAGAGTGGACTCTGCCTCAAGCCCCCAGAAGTAGCACAGCCCTGGAAACCTATATGAGACTTCCGACCTCCAGAATTGTAAAAGAATAAAGTCGTGTTGCCTTAAGCCACTGTGTTTGTGGTAATCAACTACAATAAGGAACTGATGGAGGTACGACCTTGGGGGTCAAGATGTACAAAATCTCCCCAAGTGATTCTAATGTGCAGCAAACTTTGGGCACCCACCGATCTAATGAAATTTATTTGCATTTGGCTTTGCCATTAACTGTTTGATCAGAACCAGCCACTATTGTGAGGTTCTATGATATATAGAAACTAGATCCTAGTAAATATCTACTTTACAGATAGGTAGAGAAGATAAACTCGGGGTCATGATTTTATGGTTCCATGGGGCATTAACCAGTTTTATATCTAATCCAGGAATTTTAATTCCTTTTTTTCCCTCCAAAATGCCTACAAATATCTAGTTCCTCACAATACTTTTGGAACCAACTTTACTTTCATGCTCGCTCTCTCAGTCATTGAATGCATTTTTGGCACACGTTCATTCTATATTTCTATGAATGTCATGCCTTTAACTCTTTGAAAATATACTTGCACATATTCAATAATAAATATTTGTGAGGAGGCAAAGACAGGATGGGAGGATGCCAGTTTCCCCCCTTGGAAGAGCCAGAGGTAAGGTTGAAGGGTTGCTTCAGAAGTTATGGACGTAAAGCCAGATCAGTCACTGTCGCTGAGGCCACATAGGTTGGAGCGGGGACAGAACCACCTCCTGCAGCCCCCTTCCTGGTTCTCGGGCTGGCTGTACATCTCTACTCTGCTGCTTAGTAGCTGTCTGATCTTGAGAAGATCTTCTGGAAGTCTCGGTCTTCATCAGAAGAATTATAATAATCTACATCACAGCATCACTGGAGGAACTGAGCGAGAGAGGCACATCAAGCACGTACACCTGGGGACACTCCTCATAAACTTGGCCCAGATGACTGAGCAGTGCTGGCTGTAGCAGCCCCCTCCTTACGTCTGGCAGTACCCAGGATAGTGGGGACACCACTGACCAAAAGTGTAGATTCCCTTCCCAGCGGATCTCATTTTGGCCAGGTAGCAATTTCACTGGAGGAAGAACCTGACCCCATTTGCCCCTGCATTCAGGGGGCCTGCAGGGCTTTTGAAGCCAATGGCCTACATTTCATACTTAGGAGATGATGCCATCGTTGGCCTGCCTTTCTTTTGATATTTCTGCCATTCAGGTATTACTCTCTCGCTGATATGCCGGGCCCAGTTTTAAATTACATGCTGGCAGCCAAATGGGAATTAATGGGCTTTGCATTTCTCCCCATAATGATCCCTCAACATGACTGAAAGAGTAGGTGCTGTGTACAGATGAAAAGACTATGGCCATACATTGAGGTGGAAGCAGAGGTTACATTAGCTTACAGCCCTCCTTTGCTGGGCTTCAAGTGACAGCCCGTCCATCAATATATACAGGTCCTCATTAGAGCTGAAGACTCCTGTACCTCGCAGGGGAGTCAGTGAAACTCTCCCCTGGGCTGCTGAGGTCAAGGTATTGTTACAAAGGCTTGTACCTTGGAACTGGAAGGAAGTCAGACCCAGGAGAGTCAAATGATTAAGAATCTGGAGAGATTGATTTCAGGGATTAAATACCTACTCTGTCAGTTAACCCACCTGTGAGTCAAGAGAGATAGGAATGATAACTATGCAAGGAATTTTGACCAGATAAAGTACCAGATAGGTAAGGTCTCATTTAGGGTCACCCAGAGGTTATGTAGAGAATCAGTGAAGCAAGACTACATCCATCACTAGATGGGAGAAAACAAAAACGAATGCTTAACATTACTGAACCTAAATGAGAACAGAAGTCCCTCATTTGGGTAAATCATGTGGATGATCAGATAGCTTCATTTATAAGTATGAAAAATTGGCCAATTAATTCAGTTGGTCAGTTATGCAACAAACATCTACTGACAGTCTGCAAATACCAGGCAATGTGCCAAGTAAAGAGAAGTAAAAAGTACACCCAACCCCAAGGAGTACATAGTCTCTGCTGTGAACATAATAAATGCTACTCTGGAGGTATATACCTAGTATGGTGGGGTCATAGGAAGGAGTGACATCCTACGAGAAGCTTCTAAAAATTATGATTATCTTATGTAATTTCACATCTACTTCTGTATATATAGTTAAATAGCCCTGTTTTTAGACATCTAGAAATAAGCTCTTTTCCCTTTTCTAATTTTAGTAGACTCTGACAAGTGTTGGGCAGTATTTATTTTCCACAGGCAAGATACCACATGGAGAAAATTTTCTCTGCTTCCCTTGAGAGATCTGAAGCCCCTAGACAGGTCTTGACCAGGAGCAGCTCAGCCCTGGAGGACCGGCCCTGTTGAAGAGGTGCCATGAGCTCTGGGAAGCTGAGACGCAGTTGGGCTCCCCAGCAGCAGCCCGTGCCCCTCACTGCAGTGAGATTTATAGGCACAGGTCCTGCCCAGGGGCAGCTCCCGGGGATAGCACAGGCTTACATGCATGAAAATGAGCCCGCAGCCTCACATCAGCACCCTGCTCTGGGAGCTGGCCCTCAAAGACGGAAAGGAGAAAGCCCTGAGGTTGTTCCTTTGCTGTCAGCAATCAGCAGCTGTTTGGTTGCAGCCAGGAGTGCCTTCAAGTGAAGGAAGCAGAACCACCATGTATAACAGATTTGTTTCCGGGTAGGAGGTGTATTTTTTACAGTATTCGAGGACAATCAATTCTGCTGTGGAAGGTAAGCATAGACATAGGATGGATGAAACCCGTAAGATCTGTTAGATATTAGACTGCATTGAAAAGGGCCCACCCCCAAAATTCATGTTCACCCAGTACCTAAGTATGTGACCTTTCTTGGAAATAGGGTATCTGCAGATATAATTAGTCAAGATAAGGTCATACCAGATTAGGGTGGGCCCTAAATCCAAAGGCGGGTGTCCAGATAAGAAGGCCATGTGAAGACGGGAGGAAGAGATTAATGTGCCTACAAGCCAAGGATCACCCAGGATTGCCAGCAACCACCAGAAGCTAGGAGACAGGCATGGACCAGAGACGACAAAAGGAACCAACCCTGCTGAGACCTTGATTTCAGACTTCTGGCCTTCAGAAATGTGAGAGAATAAATTTCTGTGAGACAGGTTAGACAGAGTTGAGCATGTGCATGCTGCACATGGATGGTAAGGGATGGAAGGCCCAAGGGGCACCAATATTCATAAACCTCTGAATATACAGGAGGCACAGTAAACAATCAAAACTCATGAGGTCTCAAAGTGCCCAGTCATCAGAGACACCCATTCTGGCTCCATCTGTCGGATACTCAAATATTCAGGCAAAAGCTGCGACTGCTCAGGAGATCTTGGTGAGTTCCAGCGGCCGCCAGGAGTAATTGTCCTGCAACTGTCTGATTTAACAAGTGTGGGGTGGCCCCACGTACCTTCTACCTGTGTGTCCCTTTGGCTCAAACCTCACCTCTGGTCAGCAGGGAAAGCTTCTATGGTAGAAAAGGAGGAGGTGGGGAATGGATGGGGAGGGGAAAGGAGTAGGGAGGGAGGGAGGGAGGGAGGGAAAGAGAGAGAACCTTCAACTATTGTGTGACCCAGGGTTCAGGTAGCGTGGCCCAGTCTTGGGCTTTAACCAGCTGTTAACCAACTCTCCTCTTTCCCCTTGCTTCCCACTGCATTTTAAATGGATTCCATATACCATGTATTTTAGCATTATAATTTGGTCATGAGCCTTTCTGTTCCGTGAATTCTGGAACAGCTTGCCGGATATATATGGATATATATGGAGGCAACAAGGTAATTCCCCATACCACACAGGGGGCTCAATTTCCCAAAACTAGTTACTTTTGAACAAATATTTATTAAAGACCCACTATGTGCCAGGCACAGGCTTAGGCCCCTGCTGTGCAGTAATGAGCAATGCAGACTTGATCACTGACCTAGTAATTAGAGTTCCACAAAAAGAAAAATAATCAGTGCCTAATTTAGTGTAATAATTTCCCTGACAGTGGACATGTCCACATGGCAGAGCACCTGGGAGGAGCATATAACCCAGTCTAGAACAGTGGGAGAACACTTCCTCGAGGAAGGATCTTCATCCTGAGACCAGAAGAGCAGATAAGCAGCATGGGGTATGGAAGAGTGTTCTAGGTAGAAGGAACAGAATGAGCAGAGTCTCAGAGGTAGAAAGTGGAAGGGGAGCTCTTGTGTATTTCCTTCTATCTACCCCAAGGATTGCTTCTGGACCATATTTTTGGTCTAATGAGCCATGTTAGGTTTCCTGCATAGTACCTAGTATTTAACTCTTTGCTACTGATGAAATGGTATATTCTAAATTCAGCCCCCACCCCCTCACACATTTTTTTAGGGCTGATATTTCCATCCGCTTTAGTATTGATAATGTATGAAACTTATTTGTAACTATTGAGAGTCAAATACATTATCGAGTTCTCAGGGCCCTGTGCCCGGAACGAAACCAACCCATTGTCCACTGGGTGAGACCTAGGTCAGCCATCTTTCCCCCTTCCCATATTCATTACACCATCTCCTGAAAGCCCCTTCCTCTGGTCCCTGCCTCGGTTCTCCAGGTGTTAAATGGTTGTTCACCTCACTTACCTGCAGAACATAATGAAAATAAGAAGAGCAAAGAGCACTTTGAACATGAAACAATTTTGTTACTTATGAAGGACTTCACCACTGCAAAGATGGCAAAATGTTGCTTCTTTTCCCCATAGCTCCTCACCCTGTCCCCATTTCCTTTTCTAGAGATTGTTAAACAATAAATACTGTGATGCGTGTGGGACTGTTAGGGTGCAGAGTTGTCCAGAACAAGCATGATAATTCAGACAACCTCTCCAAGTCCTATCTGAATCTCTAAGTTCTGATTTTATAGCTGTATCTGTTTTATACAATACAAATATTCCTGAAAATTTGGAAATTGAACTTTATAGATTAAATAATATTTTAGTTATGCCTAATTAGCCTGCTTGTTTTAAAAACAAAATCCCAAAATAAATATTTTGACAAAACGAATTCTCCAAGTTGCATTTTATTTTTATGACTGAGAATACAAAGAGGAATTTAGTTATGTTGGTAAATGTAATATCTGTGTGAAAATGTTTTGCAAGTGTAAAACACTGTTAGTCCAACTGTTTAGACAGTATTTAGTTATCAAAATATCTAAATATTTGCTGCCTAACAAATTACCCCAAAAACCTAGCAGCCTAACATCTCAGGGAGGGTAAAAGGAGAAGTTATTTTTAAAAATCAGCAGTGTAAAACAACAAACATTATATTTCATAGTTTCTGAAGGTCAAGATTCTTAGCTGGGTGGTTCTGGTTGGGATCTCTTACTAAGTTTCAGTCAAGCTATACACTAGAGCTACAGTCTTTGACGGCTTAATAGGGGCTGGAAGATCCACTTCCAAGTTCATCCCCACAGCTGTTGGCAAGAGGCTTCAGTTCCCTTCCTATGTGGGACCGCATGGGGCTGCTCACAACATGGCTTCCCCCAGAGGGAATATCTGCATGAGGAAGAAAACAAGAAAGACAGAGGGCAGAGTATCGTATAACCTAATCTTGGATGTAACATTCCATCACTCTCTATGTTCTTCTGGTCATACAGACCAAGCCTGATAATGTGCGGATACAGTGGCACATACAGAAGGTGTGCATACCAGGACGCAGGGATCACTCGGGGCCATGTTGGAGGCCCGTCACCGAAAACAAGTTAAACAGATGATTCTTTCCAAAATCCTTGCCCTGTGACTTTTTATACGTTCTTATTAAGATTAATAAACCAAGTTTCCCAGTGGGGACTCCAGGTAGCCATAAAATCGGAGCCATCAATTTGAGACAAAAAGTTACATTAGACCAACTAGTATAGAAATACATTAATTTGAAATATTTAGGCAAGGCTCTGAGACAAATATCCAATACCAAAATTAGTTGTGAGACAGAGAAGCATCTGTTTTTAAAGGAACTATCTGAAAACTGGTTATACAAGTCTTGAGCTTCTCACCCAAGGGCTATTCCCACAGATCAGGGGTATTTAAAGGTCAAGAGGGACATCAGAAGGAACATGTAAGGAGGGTTTGCTGGAGAGAGTAATTTATTGCTATGAGTCCCATCTAAAGGAGATGAGTGAGAGTCACTCCGATAGGGTTGTTTTGAGAGCGTGAAATGTGTTCTCCGTGGCCAGAGAGCAAAATGGCTCATGAGAGAGTCAGTTTCAAGTATCTGCAGGTGCAGAGAGGGTGAGTCCTCTAAGAGCAGCACCACTTGAGCAAGAACTTTCCAGTACCCCTTACCCTCTTCCTGCTCGGGTCCTGTTTGGCATGCTGGAGCAGGGGGCCGGTGGGAAGACCATGTGCAGGCAGGAAAACAAGAGGAGACCCCTGCATGCCAGGCTCCAACGGCCAGGCAGCTCACAGTAGGTCCCGGCTGGGGAGTTTAATGTTAAGTCAAATTTAATGTTTATTACCTAGACTAGACACATCAAATTATTGTTATGCTGTGTGTCTTCCAGTGTCTTCCTCTGACGAAACAAGTCAGAGGGGTAGTCAAGTTTTTCTTCCAGATGCATGGTGATAATGGGACAGTAGGAGATAACATAGAGTTATTCATGTAATTATATCCCATGATGTTTTTCTTGTTCAGTTCACAAGTTTCACTTCCAATTGCCTCTGTGTTTGAAATTAGGATCATTTTAAATACGAGGCTCCTGACTTCTCACTAGGTGAGTTGCAGCTAGCACAGACCGTATTGTCATAAGGGACAGCTTAACAGATAGAAAAGTGAACAAAGACAATACACGGAGCCCGATGTCCACTTATCACATGCCTGTAGGTTTGAGGCTGTGATGTCCGTGGTTTCTCAAGGCCTGGTGGTGGGTCCTTACCTGCTTCGAGCTTTATTCCATCATCTCTTCATTTCACCTTTCTCGGAGCTCCTACCACAGGCTAGCATCCTCCCACTCCTCAGGAACCCTGGTTCACCATCTTCTGCATCCAGTTCATTTCTCTACCTCCGAGACTTCTCCCGAGTCCATCAGGTGCTCTGAGCCAGGTGGCAGCCCTCTTGTAAGAAACATTTGGATAGGGTTTGAGAAAGTGGGTGGTATATGTAAATGTGATACCACACAGGGGCCGTGGAGGTGTCTGACTCTTTTCTGTCCTAGATAGAACATCATATGTATATATTTTTTAATATATGTATATAAATGCACAGCATATATTTATATTTACATGTATGTATAGATATTCTTAGTAGCACATTTAGAAACAGACTTGCAATCTGTGGAAAGTTTCAATAAAAATAATACTGTGGGGGCGCCTGGGTGGCTCAGTCGTTAAGCGTCTGCCTTCGGCTCAGGTCATGATTCCAGGTCCTGGGATCGAGCCCCGCATCGGGCTCCCTGCTCCGCGGGAAGCCTGCTTCTCCCTCTCCCACTCCCCCTGCTTGTGTTCCCTCTCTCGCTGTGTCTCTCTCTCTGTCAAATAAATAAATACAATCTTTAAAAAAATAATAATAATACTGTGTATCTTTACATTACTTTAAGAAGGCTACCTAGTTTTATCTCCTAAGAAAGTCATCCTGACTTTCTAGAGCCCAACCCGCTCACAGGCCCCAGACCGGTTACCCGTCTTGGTGAGGACCAGGGAGGCTGGATCATTGAACACCTAGGTGAACTAATGCCGTCTGCTGTATAGAACACTGTAAATGACATTTTGGGATTTTAAGTCTTTTTTTTTTTTAGGGAGATTTTACCCTTAATTAAAAAGCTATCTTTTTCATATATATATATATATATATATATATACATATATATATATATATACATATATATATATATAAAATATTACTGTCATATAGTATTTATATTTATATAATATGACATCTTGGTATTTAATATATCTGAAATTAATTTGGATATATAATGACAGATAAGAATGCATTGGATCGGGCGCCTGGGTGGCTCAGTCGTTGAGCGTCTGCCTTCGGCTCAGGTCATGATCCCAGGATCCTGGGATCGAGTCCCACATCGGGCTCCCTGCTCTGCGGGAGGCCTGCTTCTCCCTCTCCCACTCCCCCTGCTTGTGTTCCTGCTCTCGCTATGTCTCTCTCTGTCAAAAAAATAAATAAAATCTTAAAAAAAAAAAAAAGAATGCATTGAATCATCGTTTCCGACAAATGGTTTCCTAATACCACATGTTGAAAAGTCCATACCTGCCCCACTTATTTGAAAGGAAATCTTTAACAAATACTTAATTTCCATGGCTCTGTTTCTCTGTTCTGTTTGGCTGTATTCGTGCTGGTATAAATCCGTTTTAATTACTACAGCATCAAAGTCCATTTTGATAGCGGGTAGCTATTCAGTGTTCCGAGAACAGCCTTATGGCCCAACCTTCTCCCTTTGTCAGAATCCTGCACCTCCTCTCCAAATCACCCATCTTCGACGGGGGACCCCTGGCTTAGCAGCAAGTTTAGGTGGAAAAGACAAAGGAGTTTTTGGTTGATCACACATTTGCTCCTTACTTACAATGCAGTGTGGTGGCTGAAACCTGAAGCATCATTAGGCTGTATCAGTAGTGAATCATGTTCAGAGAATGATAACATAAGGTCACAGGATGGTTGACTGGAATACACCCAGGGTGCTGGGCTGAGGGCTGGGCACCGCCTTTGGGCAGGAGCATTCCCTGATTAGAATGGCCAGCAGATGGTGTGGGGAAGAGGGATGGATGACTGGTCTGCAGAGGGGAGGGTCCCAGGGCTGTTGTCTTCAAGTCTGGAGAGGGGGTGGATGAAATTTTCTTTTGTCTGGAAAGGAAAACAAAAAGGAAGTTAAAGAAAGCCAGATCTAGCTCTCTGTTGGAGAGGAAAATAAATAAATACAAGGGGTCAATTTGTGAGGTAATGGGTACTTGCTATGGAAAAGATTTGAAAAGAAGTTGTATGCTGTGGAAAGGATGTCTGTTTAGGAAGGAAGATAAACTTGATACTTCTGTTGGAATTTTCCACCTCCCTAAATTCCTCTTCTCTTCGCTGAGACGTTTCAGCTCACAGCACTTGAACCCTGTCCCCAAGGACTATGGAACTTCTAGCCTGTACCATCCATCTGTCTCCCAACGTTCCCTGAGCTGAGTTTTCCCTTCAGTTGTGATTTAAATTTTCCCTCCTGTCTTTTTTTTACTGCAGGGACTCTTTTGTTTTTCCCCTTTCACAGCGCCTAGCTCAGCTCCATGCATTTAAATGTGGCTTAATACGTGCTTATTTATTGTTCCACAGAGCTCTAACTAAGGTGCTAATTGTCCTGACTCCAGTCACCAAGAACGGAACAGCCGCATTGTGGGGTACTGTTTCAGAAATACCCACCTTTTCCTGTCACCCTGTCTGAAATCGGCCAGTCCTCATCATTCATTTCCCCCTCTCCAGTTCCCGTCCCATTTTTTTCTTTTTTTAAGGAAAGAAGGATCCTTTGCTGAAATTAAACTCTTTTTTTTTTTTTTTTTTTTTTTGTGCGTGTGGTCAGAATTATAGACAGGAGGTGAACAGATGGCTGAGTTTTGAGGAGACAATTCCAGGCTGCTGAGGCTTAACAAAGCTCATAAAAGGTAATTTACCAAAGACTTAGAGAGTCACGGGGCATTTGAGATTCTTGAAAGCCCCAAACCCACTGCCCTTGCCAACACCGCCCTCCCTCTCCCCCCTGCCCCCTTTCCTTCCGAAGAAGAACGTGAGGTTGCCAGGCTGCGGCTGATGTAGCCACTCTGGGGCTCTGCTCTCCCAGGCACCATTGCTGGGCTGTCTGGGTAACAGGCCGAGGCACCATTGTCTTGCGGCAAATGGTCTTGGCACCGTTCAGCTGCCCAGGCCGTGGCCCCGTGCGCCTGGCTGGAATCCCAGAACTCCTGTCGTGAGAGCCGCACAGTGTGATGCTGCATTGGCGTCTTGTTTTCACTGTGGGGGGAATGCCTTGTTTGGGTTCTCATTTCATTTTTCTCCCCCTCCCGAAAGGCCCAGCTTGAGGCTTCCTACATCTGCTCTGCTCCATTTAGCATTTGCGTCCAAAACCTCTTTTTATTCTGTTCCCAATTGTCTTCGAAATAGCCCCATCTGCCTCACCCAGGCTTTGTCCACAGAGGCAACCTGGACCTACGTCAGCCGGGATGGGGTGTCCCTTTGCTGCCCCCCTGGGCTGGGATCGCCACCGCCATACCCGGCTCAGGCCAGTCTCCAGGACCGCCGGGAGAAAATGCCCTTTGTGGTTTTGCTTTCTTACGTTCAGGAGAGGATACTGTAAAATGTGTGTGACGCACTGCGGAATATCCAGGGTGCTCGGAGCCTACGTTGGCTGAGGTGATGTAGACAGAACCTGAAACGAGGCAGGAGTCATTGGCTACATGACGTCCTCACTTCATCTGACCTCTTGGCTTCCAGTGGTGACCGAGGGACTGGGGAGAAATTTGGCTTAATTTAGATTTATGCGAACCTAGTCTCTGATCTTTGCCATCAGAACAGCAAAGGCTTCTGGGACCGGTATGACTTTATGTGCCTGGTAATGTGCTAAGTATTTGCGGAGGAGGAGAGAGGAGCTTATGTTCCGTTACAAGAGACCGACGGTCCGGCATGACGTGATGATTGTTGTGGGGAGGCGTACACAGGAAACCATGGGTATACTCATCCCACCTTCTAGAAGAGATGATGTCTGAGGTAGGACTAGAAACAGAATTCCCACCAATCAGGCAAATTAGCGGAGAGGGGGGTTTCAGGAGCAAAGCAAGAAAACATGGAAGACCTTATCCAAGACCCAGAATCACGATTTAGCATGCTGCGTGCAGGTTCCTGTGGGAGGTTTGGAATTGTTATAAGGTAGGGCCACAGGAAATGAGGTTGGAGAATAAAGGCAGGGCCATATCACAAAAGGCCTCCTGTACTAAATGAAGGGGCTGTAGGTCAAGGGATCTGCCAGAGGTTTTCAGGGAGGAGGGACAGGACCAGGTTTGCAGTTTGGAAAGCTTGCTCTGGCGAGAGGAGGGATTTCGAGGAGGGGTTCCGGGCAGGGAGAACCGGGGGCAGGTCCACTCCTCTCTCCCTATCCCTGACCCTACTCTCCTCTCACCACAACAAAGCAGAGTCCTTGTAGTCCTTACAGAAATTCCCACTGGCTTGCCTTTCAAAATATTTCCAGAATCTGCCTTTTCTCACCACCTCCCCTGCTACGACCCTGTCCTGGCCACCAGCATCTCCCACCTGCATCATTGCTATAGCCTCCTGCCCGGTCTCCATCTCTCTCCTGATTTCCCTAAGTCTGCTCTCCATGTGGCAGCCAAAATGATCCTTCTAAAACATATATCTGATGCCATCATTCCTCTGCTCAAATCCTAGCGATGACAGCTGATCCCTCTCTGACAACGGATCCCTCTCTAAAAAAGCTGAAGTTCGCGTCATGGACTCTGACCTAATTTCTGAACGCCTCCCCTCCCTTCCTCAACTCCGGTTGTGCTGACTTTCTGGCTCCCTCTTGAACTTGCCAGCCACTGTCCCATGTTAGGTTCTTTCCCTTTGTCTTGGGATGCTTCCCCCCAGGTAACTGCATGGTTTGCCCCCTTCATGTCTTTGCTCAAATGTTATCTTCTCAAAGAGTCTTACTCCAATCACCCTGTTCAAAATGGCAAACTACAGCCTCCCCCACTCTCTCCCTCCCAACTCTACTTTTTTCCCATTGGAATTATTATTTTTTTTATTGGCTATGTAATTTACCTATTTATTGTGTTCTTATTGTCAGCCTTCTCTCTCCCTCCACTAACATGTAAACTCTTCAGGACCAGGGATCTTTTTTTTTTTTTTATAAATTTTTATTTTTTTATTTTTATTTATTTATTTATTTTGCGAGAGAGAGAATGAGAGAGAGCACGAGAGGGAGGAGGGTCAGAGGGAGAAGCAGACTCCCTGCTGAGCAGGGAGCCCGATGTGGGACTCGATCCCGGGACTCCGGGATCATGACCTGAGCCGAAGGCAGTCGCTTAACCAACTGAGCCACCCAGGCACCCCAGGACCAGGGATCTTTGTATATTTTGTTTGTTAATTGTATCCCCTGTTCCTAGAACAGTGCCTGACCTACAGTATATCCTTACGAAATATATGTTGGACCAATAATTAACAGTAGTTCAAATGGGAGGTGATTAGGGCCTGAGCGAAGACAGTGGTATGGGAAGAAGGAAATAAAAACTTCAGATACATTGATCAGACTTTCTGACTGACGGAAAATACCAGTGAGAGAAAGGGAATGATCTAGAATGAATGTCAAGCTTAGATGAACAACTGGGGCAGAGGGCCACTTGGTATAGGGGAAAGGGAAGAGAATAATGAGCCCCGCTCAGGACATTTTGAGACGCTGTTGGCTGTGGAATATTCAAGTGGAGACCAGCAGGCAGTTAGAATTCAAGCAAAACTCTCACTGGTGAGACCAGAACGGAGGCATCAGCACCAGCATAGTGACTTGTAAATAAGCTGATGTTACCCTGACTTGCTCAAGGGACTATGGAGCCGTGGCCAGAAAGACGTGTTGTGCCTTCTGTTATAGGCACACAGAGGAGACAGATGTTCCGAGAACATCTCAGAACTGTATGCAAAGGGAATGACTAAGTTTCTCTATAATTTCAGATTTCCTCCTCCAAGGGCCATTTTTCCTGTGAGACACAATCTATAATGTCTTAAGATAAAACGAGGTTAAAGGTAAAACATTCTTGGGGTAATTACATTTTGTTCAACTGAAAAGTACTAAACACGCACAAAAATAAACTTAATTACATGGTTGATCTCAGATAATCATCTAGATGTTGCTGAAGGGGCAAACTATCATCTTTCCCTCTAGACAAAAACACAACTCCCGCCTGGGACTCTCGTAGATTTTTTTTTAAAAAGACATTGTACTAAGGCAAGTAATACTATCTGCATTTCCAGAGGGGATCAGGTCACAAGAAGGTTAAGGTAATTCCCAACGATTGAACAAAGTCAGAGGGCAACTCCTGGAACAAATCTTCAAAATCTTGGATCCCAGGCCAGGGTCCCCCAAATTGAGGTCATCCTTATGGTCACAAAAGCCTTAGGCAGATTTATGAGACAATCAGAAGAAAAGTCACAGCAACGATGTTAGACTTCTTAGTCTGAACGCTAAGAGTTCACTCTTTTCTCTGATATTTAAAAACTCATGTCCTTTTGTTTCTGCCTTTTAAAAAAGCCTGAAGTCTCTCTTCCTTTTGCATTTCTAGTCCTGGATCCTTCTGACCCAGACAGATTGGGGCAGTGGATAGAGGGGTCATCCTGCTCCCTCTCTCTAATGGAAAAGGGGCTCCTGATTTTTTTTTTTTTTTCTAGCAGTGTGAAGCAGTGAGATCAGAAGCCAAGAACCTAAGAATCTGGGCAAGGTTCTGGCCCTAAGGAGATGAATGTGGGTGCAAATATTGGCCATTTAGGTTCCAGTTTCTCACACTGCAAAATGAGGAAGCTGACCACCTTTTGCAGCTGTGTCTTCCTCCAGAAGTCTGTAACTCTGTGTAAAGGGAATAAGTCTATTTGAAGGGTATATCAAGTTGTAGCCAATTCCATTCAAATCAACCAAAATGGGTATATGTATTTATAGGTCAGTGGTATTTTTGTCCACTGTAACCCTGGGGCTCCCTGGGACAGACTGACCATGGAGTTGCTCCCCACGTTGAGAAAGTGTGAGAGCTGGGCGGCGGCAGGGTCAACATGCAGCAGGGAAGGTTGTCCATCTGGCAAATGGGCCTTGGGAAGTGTTTGCAGCGAGGCTTGTGGGAAGACGCTGCGGTCATGATGGGATGCTTTTCTGGAACACCTCAGATTTCCAATTAAACATCACAAAACACAGGGAGGGAGTATATTGCTTCTGGAAACTAGAGACAGGGCAAGCTATGTTCAGCTTGATGTCCACACTTGTCTCAAGGTGGCACACCAAAGATTCCATGGGCTCAGAAATAGAAAGAGGAAAGCAAGAGTGAGAGGGAGAAGTTGTGCAGTCTCAGAATTGCTCTGCCCCCAGGGTAAGCGTTAGAGTCCAACTTTACCTAAATTCATGTGTGGCAAGGTGGCCCCAAGGGATATGTAATGAAGAAATAGTTTAGGCCAAGGCCAGAACTCTTTGCCCCATTATTAATATGAATTATAATATTTAATATATTCATATTATTATATACAGTATCATTATTTCAATTTATATTCATATTTAATGTAATATAACAGTTAATATTAATAACTATTAATACATGTTGCACCTACAGAAATTCGAGTCCTAATTGAAACATCAAATTAAGCAAAATAATTATTATTAATGACTGCAACTTTGCTCAAATCCAGTACTGAAACAATGACACATACATAGTATAAAACGTCCCTAAAATCAAATACATGAAGTCGTTACAGATGTTTGTGTGTACCTAGATTTAGTGACAGAGAGGAACTACACAAGGTAATGTTGCAAAAAGGAAAACAAACCAAAACAAAACCCAAATGGCAGAGCAGTTCGCGTAAATCTATTTTTCAAATACATGTGTGTATATATTTGCTTGAGGGAAAATACCGAGACAGATTTACATAATACACATAATGTCTATCTCCACATGACAAGATTTCAAGTTTTATTTTTTAAAACGTTTATCAAATAGGGGCGCCTGAGTGGCTCAGTTGGTTAAGCGTCCAACTCTTGGTTTCAGCTCAGGTCATGAGCTCAGGCTGTGGGATCAACCCCGAGCCGGGCTCCGCACTTGGTGCAAAGTCTGCTTGGGATTCTCTCTCTCCTTCTCCCTCTGTGCACCCGACCCCCGCCGATGTCCATGCACTCTCTCCCTCTCTCTCCCTCTCTCAAATAAATAAAATCTTTTTTAAAAAAAGTTTATCAAATATATTTAATAAATAAGTAAATGAAATACTTGTCAATACAGTCTAGCCTTTCTACTATGTTTCTTTTTAGTTCAGAAAGTTCATTACGATCTGAAATCAGGGACTAGAAACCCAGTCGAAGGTGATGCCTCCTCACTGGTTTCTTCCCAAGGAGGCACGGATAACCTTGTGTTAAAAACAAGTTGCCCCAGCACCACTGTCCCCATTAGAACCCCGACCTGATTCCTGAAGCCAAAAAGCTACAGCCTACAGCACTGTCCAAATAGAGTGAGGAGAGATGGCCTCTCGGGCCCAAGTTCTTTGCTTCCTGCTCTCTCCTGGGACTGAGTTCCTTACTGAGGATCACATTAAGTTCCAGGGTTTTTGGCATCTCCAATGAACATCTTGGCTTAAGTGCTCTCCTCTTCCCTCAGAAGCTGTTCTTCACATTGAAAGGAGAGGAAGCCTGCCAAGAAGGAAAACTGGATGAAGATCATGGATAGAATAAGGATGTGTCCTTGGAGGCCTGTGGACACATGAAAAGTCATGCAGGCTTTCTCCTCAGATTTAGAGACCTGTCATGTCAGAGTGTCTAATGTGTAGCCAAGAAGACCAGGGCTTGAGCTTCAAAGATGTTGGAAGCCCGTGGTTTATCAAAACAAAGAGAATTAACATGATTTCAGGTCATTCCTGGGCTGCAGAAGGGCCAGTAGTCATCTCGGATGGAAGTTCCATATGGCTCTCACTTTGAGCAGAGCTAATCCATTTGGAATAGTCAAGGGCATTTATCAGCAATCAATCAGTGAATATTTATTGAGCATCTTGGACGGGGACTGGCTCTCTTGTTTAAAACAGTAATGAAACACTCCACGGTTGCATCAGAGAAGAGTTCCAGAAGGAAATCTCCAAGTAAACAGAGGGAGGTAGAAAACCAGCCTCATTCTGCCCTACCCCTCCTGCTGTAAGTTTATCTTTCCCGTAAGAATGTCAATTACTCCTACTGTTATAAAACTCACCTCTTCTTCCTTTCAGCCCCTGGTAAAAGCCTAGATAAAAATGCCCTTTCCTTGGTTCCCTCAATAAAGCCTAGACAGCCTGACATTGGCAAGAACAACTTACCAAATGTTAACACAGAACAAGAATAATATTTTATAAAAAGTTCACCAGAAAGAACAATCGTCGTGATTGCAAAGTGGCTTAATGCAGCCGTGAAAAGCACAGATGACAGGCCCAATCTTACAGAACCTTCTTCCCTCCTGCTCCCTGGCAGCAGTCGTCAGCCATCTCAGGGCATTCCTCATTCGGCTTCCCTGACAATTCCTAAAGCCCACAGTTCTCTTGGTTTCCATATGCTGTTCTCTAGGGAAGTACAGCATCTCTTTAACTGAGGCCATGACAAGCGTGTCATAGTTCAAGGAGCATTCAAGAACACCCGTCTTGCCTCCTGGCCTTTCTCCTTATTTTAAATGTGTTATGCAAGCTGACGAGACAGCTCAATTTTTTGAAAGATGACAGTTGAAGCTTTTTAAAATCTTGGTTTGGGCCAAACTGTAGTAGCAAATTCTAACCTCAAATAGTATGAACAGTTTTTAAATAGTGGGAATTGAGGGACGCCTGGGTGGCTTAGTGCATTGGGCGGCAGACTCTTGATTTCGGCTCAGGTCATGATCTCAGGGTCCTGGGGTGGAGCCCTACATCGAGCTCCTTGCTCAGCGGGGAGCCTGTTTGAGGATTCTCTCTCCCTCTCCCTTTGCCCCTCCATGCTCACTCTCTCTCTCTCTCTCTCTCTCTCAAATAAATAAATAAATCTTTAAAAAAATAATGGGAATTGAATTCAGGTCAACAAATATTAATTTAATAACCACTATGTGCTAAGTAATGGATAAAATATAGAAAGGCTTACAAAGATAAGTAAAACATGGCTTTGTCCTTCAAGGAGTTTAGAATCTAATGATGGGAATAGAACAAATACTGTTTCACTGTAACATAAGACAGGGTCAGGACTGCAAGAATTTTGTTGTTGTTTTGTTCTGTTTTTTTATGTGCTGAGGCAGCTTAGGGTAAAAAGAGAATACATCCAGTTGGAGGCTGCTTTTTTTTTTTTTAAAGATTTATTTGTTTGAAAGAGAAAGAGAGAGCACGGGGTGGGGGGGAAGGGCAGAGAGAGATAATCTTCAAGCACACTCCGCACTGAGCGTGGAGCCCGAGGCGGGGCTCGATCTCACAACCCATGAGATCATTATCCATGAGATCATGACATGAGCCTTAACCAAGAGTCAGACACTTAACCAAATGAGCCACCCAGGCGCCCCTGGCGGCTACTTCTTAGAAGAAGGAGTATTGAAGGATAAAGTGAACAGAAATGAAAGGCACTCCCAAAAGGAGGAGTATTATTAATCAAGGCCCAGAGTTGAAAAGCCTGATAGTAGTCAGGCCACTGAGTATGTGGGAGATTAATCAGAGAAGAAGCTGGAAAGCAGATTCTGAGTCAAGACTTTGAACTTGACTCCAGAAGTGAATGTAAACTGCTAAAGATTTTTGAGCATGGGCACATGATCTGAGCAGTACATTAGGTAAAGTAACTGCACATGAATACAGGGCTAGGTTGCCCAGAGTGGGACTACAGGCAGGAAGCCAGGTCAACTGCAGGGATCTAGATGAAAAGAAATCAAGGTCTGAGCAAGGGAGGTGTTGCATGGAGAGGGTGGGGCTCAGAGCCCAGGAGAGGTAGTATCTGATCTGCATGACCTAGAGACCATCACTGTGCAGGGAGGGCAAGGAGGAGTGAAGGGTCCAAATAACCCCAAGGTGTCCAGCCTGAGAGGCTCGGAGGCTGCTGTTGTCCTGACAAGGAAATCAGGAGGGAGCACCTCTTTGGATTATTAAAAGTATACAAAACAACTTGATGAAGCAAGCCAAGGAAGACCTCTTACAAGGAACCAAGTTCTGAGGTGGTGGATCATACTGCTTTTGTCTTTTTCCTTCCATGCAGTGTTCAAGCATGGGTCACTTCCCAGTTCCAGTCCCTTCTTTATAGGGATGGAAGCTGGAATGAGGACTTGCAAATGGTAGCTTCCACTCTATCCACCTATGAATCAGGTTTGAGGCTCTCAGGAGACTCAATTCTCTCAGCCCGGCTCCAGGGATCATCTAATTGATGACAGAGGTGAAATGCAACCTAGAGATTAGGTAATCAAGGGAGGTCAAAGAAGTCATTGATTCAGAAGCTCTTACAAAAACAAATTTGTGGGGCAGAGATCTAACTTTGCAAATAGAGTCCTTAAAGGAAGATCCCCAGCAGAGAAAAGGGTAGCATACAGGATGCTTCAGATTATAGATGGGCTCCCTCTCTAAAGTCTCTGATCCAGAAAATCAGCCCTGGTGCCAATATTGCAGAGAAAAACTGTCCTCCCAGAGCCCTTTCCCACTCTCAGTGACAAGCGGGGTCCCAGAGGGTCAGGCATTCGCAGAGCTCTTGTTTTTACAATGACAGCAGAGGAAACAGCGTCCAGGGCAGACCCAAAATGCAGGTCTGCGTCATGAGCATGTCCTGCTTCAGAATGGCCCTTCGATTAGTGTTCCTCTTTGATCCCTAGGAATCTGGAAAGGAGGCTAGTTTCTGCTCAATAACCAGCTGATTTTTTCCTTGCTTCTCCTAGAAAGTAGGAATTCCCTTGTCACTTTGCCAATCTCTTCCAGAAGCTTCCAGACTTAGGGACGGACCATACATCTCAGTTTCTCTGGGACCACCCAGGTCTAGGCGTTGATCCCATATCTTTTTTAAGTTAAAATTTGCATACAGTAAAAATACAACTTGTAAGTTCCAATTGGATAGGTTTTGACAAATGTATCCATCTGTGTAAGCACAACCCAGTCAAGATGCAGAACATTTCTATATCCCAGAAATTTCCCTCATGCCCTGGTCCGGCAGAACCTTCCCCCACACACATGCACGGGCAACAGCTGCCCTGATCTCTGTCACCACAGATTACTTTTTCCATATCTTAGAATAAAAATGAGCTTTGTATAAATGGAGTCATAAAGCTCGTACTCTTTTATGTTTGGCTTATTTCACCCAACATAATGTTTTTGAGATTTAGCCGTATTGTTGGTGTTCGTTCTTTTTTATCACTGAGTATATTTCATTGTGGATGGACATGTGTGTTGTTTCCAGCTTGAGGAAATTATGTACAAAGCTGCTGTAAACATTCTTATACAGTCTTTTTGAAGGCATGTCTTTTATTTCTCCCGGATATATACCCTAGAGTGGAATTACTGGATCACAGGGCAAATGTAGGTTTAACCTTTTTTAGAAGCTGTCAGTTTCCCAAAATGAATGGCTCATTTTATACACTTACCAGCAATATAGGACTTACAGTTGCTCCACATCTTAGCCAATATTTGGCATGATCAGTTTTTAAATTTTAGTCACCTTCGTGTATGAGAAGTAGCATCTCATTACAGCTTTAACTTGCATTTTCCTAATAACTAATGACGTGCTTATTGATCATTTACCAATTTTTTTTTTTTAAGATTTTATTTATTTGTGAGAGAGACAATGAGAGACAGAGAGCATGAGAGGGAGGAGGGTCAGAGGGAGAAGCAGACTCCCTGCTGAGCAGGGAGCCCGATGCGGGACTCGATCCAGGGACTCCAGGATCATGACCTGAGCCGAAGGCAGTCGCTTAACCAACTGAGCCACCCAGGCGCCCTACCCATCTTCTTTAAACAATATGTATTTGGGGCATCTGGGGGTGCAGTCAGTTGAGAGTCCGACTCTTGGTTTCAGCTCAGGTCATGATCTCAGGGTACTGAGATCAAGCCCCGCATCAGGCTCCATGATCAGTGAGGAGTCCACTTAGGACTCTCTCTCCCTCTGCCTCTTCCCTCCCCCCAAATAAATAAATCAATCTTTAAAGAAAAAAAACCAATATGTATTTAAGCTTTTGCCCATTTTTTAATTGAATTGTTTGTCTTTATTATGGCTATGTAGAAGTCTTACATATTCTTGATTCTGGTTCCTTATGAAATATTAACATATTGAACATACTATCTTCCAATCTGTGACTTGAATTTTTATTTTCTTATTGTCTTTCCAGAAGCAGAGTGGTTTTTTTTCCCTTGAGTTAGAAACTCACAAGAAGTTGCAAAGACAATACAGAGAGATCCCCTGCACTCTTCACCCAATTTCTCCCAAAGTTTGCATCTTGTATAACCATCGCATGACATCAAAACGGGACACGGACTTTGCCACAGTGTGCATGTCGGGTTTTACATCACTTTACCACAAGTGTACATTGCTGAGGCCACCATCACACTCCAGATAGAGAATGACTGCATCACCGCAGAAATGCCCCTCATGCTACCCTTTTAAAGTCATACCCATCGCTGCCCCCATTCCTAACCCTTAGCCATTTGTTCTCCAGCTTGATACATTTTTCATGTTGGAACATTGTTTAAATCAAATCACACAGTATATGACCTTTTGAAATTGGCTTTTTCACTCAGCATAACGTCCTTGAAATCCATCCAGGTTGTTACATGCATCAGTAGGTCACCCTCAGTAATATTACATGCTACGGATGTACCACAGTTTAACCTATAGAAGGACCCTTGGGGTGTTTCTAGGTGTTGGCCGTGCAGATAAAGCCGCTATCAACATCCATGTACCGATTTTTGTGTGGACAGAAGTGTTCATGGCTCCTGGATAAATAACCAGAGTGTGATTGCTGGGTTGAATGGTAAATGATACGTTCAATTTTTAAGGAAACAGCCAAACTGATTTCCAAAGTGATTGCAGCCGTTTAACATCCCCACTAGCAATGTGGGAGATATCCAGTTTCTTCACATCCCCACCATCTGATACTGTCACTATTTTTTATTTTAGCTGTTCTAATAGATATGTAGTGACCGATATACCTAGAGGCTAGTGATCTTAAACATCTTTTCGTGTGCTTATTTGCCATTTGTATATCCTTTATGATTTGCAAACATTTTTCTCCCAGCTTGTAGCTTTTATTTTCATCCTTTTATTTTTTTATTTTTTAATTTTTTTTTAAAGATTTTATTTATTTATATGACAGAGAGAGACAGCGAGAACAGGAACACAAGCAGGGGAAGTGGGAGAGGGAGAAGCAGGCTTCCCGCTGAGCAGGGAGCCCGATGTGGGACTCGATCCCAGGACCCTAGGATCATGACCTGAGCCGAAGGCAGACGCTTAACGACTGAGCCACCCAGGCGCCCTTATTTTTTTTTTTTAAAGATTTTATTTATTTATTTGACAGAGAGAGAGAGAGACAGCTAGGGAGGTAACACAAGCAGGGGGAGTGGGAGAGGGAGAAGCAGGCTTCCCGCCGAGCAGGGAGCCCGATGCGGGGCTCGATCCCAGGACCCCGGGATCATGACCCGAGCCGAAGGCAGACGCTTAACAACTGAGCCACCCAGGTGCCCCTATTTTCATCCTTTTAACAGAGTCTTTCACCATGCAAACATTTTTAATCTTGATGAATATCAGTTTATCATTTTTTCTTTTATGGATCTTGCTTTTGGTGTCACATCTAAGAACTCTTAAGCAGCCCTGGGTCCTGATGATTTTCTTCTGTTTCGTTTTAAAAGTCTTTATAGTTTTATGTTCTGCATTTAAATCTATGATCTATATTGTGCTAACTTTCATATAAGATGTAAGAGTTATGTAATGGGGGTAATGGGGAGTTAGTGTTTAATGGATACAGGGTTTCAGTCTAGAAGATGAGAAAGTTCTGGAGATGAATGGTGGAGATGGTGACACAGTGTAAATGTACTTAATGCTATAGAGTTGTGCACTTAAAAATAGTTAAAAGGGTAAATTTGATGTTATATATATTTAATCACAGTTTTAAAAAATCAACTCATCCAAAAAGTGTGGGTATACTTCTGGTTTTCTATTCTGCTCCACTTGCTTATTTATCTATTCTTATGCCAATATAACATTCTCTTGATTACTGTATAAAACCATTATTTGTATAAAACAAGTATTATAGTAAGTATTGAAGTCAGATAGTGTGAATCTTCTAACTTGTCCTTTATGTTCATGATAGCTTTGGCTCTTCTAGGTCCTTTTCATCTCCATATGCATTTTAAAATCAACTTATCAATTTCTACCAAAAAAAAAAAAAAGCTTGTTGGGACTTTGGTTGAACTTGAGATCAATCTTAGATCAGCTTGGGAAGAATTGGCATCCCGAAAATATTCCAAACCATCATCATTTCTTCTTTTATTAGGCCTTATTTAATTTTTTAAGCAATATTTTATAATTTTCAATGTAGCAATGTATCTTTTGTTAAATTTATTCCTATGAATTTTTTGTTGTTCTTTTGGTGTTACTGTAAATGGAATTGTTTTTATGTTATTTTCCAGTTGTTGCTATTGGAACTTAGAAATACAAACAATATTTTGTATATTCATCTGTATTCCTCAGTCTTAACTATATTAGTCTAGGCTTTCCAAAGAAACAGAACCAGGGGTATATAGAGAGAGATTTATTATAAGGAATTGGTTTATGTACTTATGGAGGCTGAGAAATCCCAGGATCTGCAATGAGAAAGCTGGAGACAGGATTTCAGTATGAGTCCGGAAGTCTAAACACCAAGAGAGTCAATGGCGTAAGTTTCAGTCGGAGTCCAAGTCCAAAGGCAGAAAAAAAAGAATGTCCTAGCTCCAAGATAGTCTTACTCTCCCTTTTTGTTCTGTTCAGGCCTTCAGTGGATTGCATCAGGTTTACCCACATTGTGGAGGGCAATCTACTTCATGCAGTTTACCAATTCAAATGTTAATCTCATCTAGAAACATCCTCACAGATACACCCTGAGTAACGTTTAACCCAATATCTGGGCACCCCATTGTTCAGTCCAGTTGACACTTAATATTAACCATCACACTGACTAAATTCACTAAGTAGTTGTTTATTGATTCCTTAGAATTCTATACATACATAATTATATTATCTGCAATTACAATTATTTTATTCTTGTTTTCCAATTTTTTATGTCTTTTTTTAAAAATTTTTATTTATTTATTAGAGAGAGAGAGAGAGAAACGGGCGGGGGGGTGGGGGTGGGGAGGAGCAGAGGGAGATGGACAAGCAGACTCCGTGCTGAGTGCAGAGCCCTGCACGGGGCTGGATCGCAAGACCCTGGGATCATGATCTGAGCCAAAACCAAGAGTCGGACACTTAATTGACTGAGCCACCCAGGCACCCCCAATTTTTATGCCTTTTATTTCTTTTCTTCTTTCATTGCGTTAGTTAGGATCTCTAAATCAATACTGAATAGAAATGGTAATAGCAGACATCTTTGTCTTGTTTTTGATTTAGAAAATATTCAATATTTCATCATTAAGTATGATGTTATTAGCATACTTATACCCTTTAAAAGATGGAGGAAGGTCCTGTCTATTCTTGATTTGTGAGAGTTTTAATCATACATAGATGCTAAGTTTTGTCAAATGCTTCTTCTGCATTTATTGAGATGACCATATGGTTTCTCTCTGTGATGGTAAATGACATGATTTTCAAATGCTATATCACAAGCATATTTATTAAAATTTCCCTTTTCACTCTCAAAAGTTGTCCCATTTTTTTACAACAAATTATATGGTTATTCTTTCTAGGTTCTTCTGTTAGTTCTACATTAACTACTAGGCTTTTGTTAATTTAGAACTTTATGAATCTGCTCTTCGCGGTGAATATGCCAGGCTTTATCAGAGAGCCTAAAGGTTTGGAGACTTCCCTGATATTAGCAAGGAGGCTAGAAATTTGAGAATCTAAATAATTTCTTACCTGATGAGATATTAAAATATGTAGAATTCTAAATCCTACCCTTACCCAGATCTTCAAGGGCAATCATCTGGGTTGTGTTTAAGCCCACAGAAAAAATACAAAATGTGGGCCATCAGAGAGAGTTAGTACTTATCCTTATCTCTAGCCCATGGCCCCCCACCCTATACATTGACAAATATAATAATCATAGTTATATATATACGCTTATTGTATATACATTTAAGAGACTATCAGGTACATTATATGATTACATTAATATTATATTATATTGTATACATATGTGAAGGAATACTCCAGAACTGGAGTCAAAAGTGTCTCTTGGGGGTTCTTACTGTGGTCTTTCGGGGCTTCAGAGGTGAAGCCAAAGCCTTTGAGAATTGCTTCTTTCCCCCACCCCCACCCCAGTTTTAGTGAGCTGTAATTGACAAACACACCATATAAGTTTAAGGGGTACAGCATAATGGTTTGACTTACATACATAGTGGAAAGATTACAATAAATGTAGTTAACACCCATTATCTCACATAGATACTGTACCCCCCCAAAAAAAGGAAAAAGAAAAATACTGTTTTCCTTCTAATGAGGACCCTTAGGGTTTACTCTCCCGACAGCTGTTACGTACACTACATAAGCATGTTAACTATAGTGATCATGTTGTACATATATCCCCAATACCTATTTATCTTATAACTGGTCCTTTTGATTACCTTCATCCATTTCCTCCACCTACCATGCCCTGCCTCTGGTAGCCACAAATCTGATCTCTTTTTTTTTTTTTTTAAAGATTTTATTTATTTATTTGACAGAAACACAGCGAGAGAGGGAACACAAGCAGAGGGAGTAGGAGAGGGAGAAGCAGGCTCCCCGCTGAGCAGGGAGCCCGATGTGGGACTTGATCCCAGGACCCTGGGATCATGACTTGAGCTGAAGGCAGACGCTTAAAGACTGAGCCACCCAGGTGCCCCAAATCTGATCTCTTTTTCTAAGAGTTTGTTTGTTTTAGATTCCACATATAAGTGAGATCACACAGTATTTGTCTTTTTCAACTATCTGGCTTATTTTACTTAGCATAATGCCCTCAAGCTTCATCTGTGTTGTTACAAATGATAGTATTTCCTTCTTTTGCATAGTTGAATTATATTCCATTATATATATTATATATAAATAATGTGTGTGTGTGTGTGTGTGTGTGTATCCTCACAACTTCATTATCCATTCATCTGTCGGTGGACCTTTAGGCTGTTTCCATGTCTTGGCTCTTGTAAATCATGCTGCCATGAACATGGGGGTGCAGATAGCTCTTTGACATTGTGATTTTGTTTCCTTCAGATACATTCCCAGAAGTGGAATTCCTAGATCATAGGAGAGTCCTATTTTTAATTTTGAAGAACGACCATGGTGTTTTCTACAGTGGTTTTACCAGTTTTCAATCCTACCAAAAGTGCACAAGGGTTTCCTTGAGAATTGCTTTTAAATACTATCTAAAATTAATATGAAGAGAAATTACCTTCTTGGAGTAAATGTAGATGGTATTTTGATACCATCTTTGAATGGACCCTTCTTTAGACTGGGATTTCAGAGACCCGGTTTCTAATCTCTGCTTTGTCCTAACTCAATGTGTAAAGCATGCCACTTGTATAATTACTCATCATCATCATCATCATCATCATCATCATGACTGCTGACATTTATATATTCCACATATATCATTTCACTAATATAAAAGAGGAAAGATTGCCTGGGTGAATCCAAGAAAGAAATCCAAGAATAGAGATAAGAAATATCCAAAATAATAGCTGTCACTGTGATAAAGACTTGTCATAAAGTGTCTCACTGAATCTTCACAGCAACCTGATGCTGGAGTCTCATTGTCATACAGAGTTCCCTCTGAAGTGTTTGTGGGCTCCTTGTAAAGCGAGAGCAAGACCATATGACAAACTAGTGCAATGACTTTGGCATCTTCAGATCCAGAGCGCAGGTAAACTTCTCACTTCCTGGGGCTTGAAGGGGCTGAGGGGGTGAATACCAGACTTGCCTCTGTCCTCCGGGCAGAAGCTGCTGCTTTCCCACAGACTCCTGGCCCAGACACAAGGCCTTTAGAACAGAGCCAGGAATGTTTCCTGGAGTTTAATGCAGCCTGGAGGTCATGGGTGTGACGTTGTGCAATGGTTAATGACAGGGAACGCTTAGTCAGGATTATATTTAATTTATACTTAGGTGTTGGCAATTTCTTGCAGATAATTATTTCTCCAGGACAGCTCCTCATTGCCCCTGAACCATGTGATGATTACTGTTAGATGTGTACTTGGGATCCCAGACTTTCATGAATATTTGATAGCAGACACACCGGACGGCAAATGTGTCCCTGATGGGCACCTGTCCCTTATAGTTCCTACATTCATCCCTATTGTATGCCCTAAAGTGGTGCCGCTTTCCTCTATTTAGAGAACTGTTCGATTAATTGAATACCATCAAAAAAAAAAAAGAAGAAGAAGAACAAAGGGAGAAAGAAGTGTCCTCTTGTACTGCCTTGTGTTCCAAAGTCTGTGAATGCCACGTGTTATATGGTTCTGAGTTACTTTATCCTAAATAGCCATACATAATCTCATACCTTGACAATATTAGACTCAGTTCAAAATGTAGATAATAAGCCAATCCTTTATGTTTATAAATCTTGATATAAAATCTGAATCTCTGGGTTTGCTTTTTAGAGGAAATGGGGCTTCTAGTGATTTCCTAAGGAAACAGAGAGTTTCCTTAAGTAATTTACCAAAGTTAATTTACTCACTGAAGTAAAATAAGCAGCACACAAAAATGATCATGAGTGAAAAATCACTCTAACATGATCATAGTGCCTTAAAGGCAAGAAATCCTGGGATCTTGATGAAAATACCCGATAACATGCCCTTCTATTGTTAAATTATGTCCTCAGCCTTCCTCACCATAGCGCTATTACTCCCAAGTGAGAAGCCAAGTTTAGCGCTCACCCATGTGGTTTGGTGCTGATTATCACGTGCCTGTGAGGACCAGACTCCTTTCCGCATTCGTGTGGGTCGAGTGGATACGTGATCCACTCCTTCCTCCTAGCACTGGGGCCAGACAAGGTCCACAAGCATTTATTCACACTACATCCGCTCTTTCATCAACACGAACTCATGCCATCGCTTTATTCTCTTAATATAATGAGGGTAATTTGGTGTTAAACTATAATTGATCTAGCTATTTCCTTGTCAACTGACCTATGAGGTGAGGGGGAAAAAAAATCAATGTCTAGAAATCTAAGGCAATGCATCTTCTCTTCCCAGAAGTTAGGCTCGATCCAGAGCCCTCCAACAGACGTGTACCATCTGCTGGGGGAAATGAGACCAACCGTGTAGAAGTTAGTGTTTTAAAAGAGTAGCTGCTTTCTACCTGGGAAGAGTTAATTGTCTCACTAACATCCTCGTTTAATTATGAAATAAGACTCATTATCATTATTGAAGCTGGAACTTCTGGATTAATTTTAATTAACGTGACTTTAAAGTACCTAGTGTTATGAAAAGACAAGCATTGGTTGCCTAGTTCCGAAAAGTGGAACAAGTCTTGGTCGCCTTCAGAAACTGGCAATCTCAGCAGAGAACCGGGGTACACAAGAACATAGCAGAGACTACCAAAATACTTGGAAAAGAAAGAGCTGATTTATATGCTTTTGCCTGTGGCCTTGTAGAACACATTTGGGTGATTTAATTAACCTCTCTGAGCTTCATTTATTCAGATATAAAATGGAAAAATAATAGGCCCTAACTCATTGGCTGACTGTATTAAATAGGAGGGTGCTTGTGTGGGTCATGTGGCAAGTGCTCAGTAAATATTAGCTATTAATTTTTTTAAATGAGGACAGAACAATGAAAGCCCCTGAACAGAGTCCCTCTCTCCACCTCACAGTGTCACATACAATGGGACCCAAGTCCTAGGTAGCATCCCACTTGAAACGGAGGGTCCCAGGCTTTTATTCCAAAACTGCTCTGAAGGGGCGCTTGGGTGGCTCAGTCGTTAAGCGTCTGCCTTCGGCTCAGGTCATGATCCCAGGGTTCTGGGATCGAGTCCCACATTGGGCTCGCTGCTCCGCGGGAAGCCTGCTTCTCCCTCTCCCACTCCCCCTGCTTGTGTTCCCTCTCTCGCTGTCTCTCTATCTGTCAGATAAATAAATAAAATCTTTAAAAAAAAAAAAACTGCTCTGACGCCCCATAGTGCTGAAGGGCAACAGAGCTCCCAAAAGATTTTGGCCCTTCTCAAATGACTCAGGGCGAGCTTTCTACTAAATCCTGGTTAAGAGAACCAGATGTAAGTTAAGCAGCAATTCATCACAGGTAAAGCTTACTTGGTACTCAATTCTAAAGCATACTTTTTTTTTTTAACATTTTAGCATTTAATAAATCAGTTTGCCTTAATCAATATTGCTTTTAATCAATTTCTACATGTAATTGAGAGTTTTTTCTCTCCTGCCCTACTCCCCTCTTTGAATTGATGTGTGTCTTAGAATCAATATTGATGTAAAATTGAATGCAGTGTGGGCATATATATTATTTCTAAAACTTTTTACAAGTTTTATAACTTCTTTAAAAACACCAATTTCTTTCGTTATGATTCATGGGTTATTGGCCTTTATGATGATGACTGTGGTATGCAGAGTCGATTCTGATGGAAAAGCTTGATTGATTACATCGTGGGCCCATCTTGCTCTTAGTAATCCGTGGAAAGCTCATGTGGATGAGGGACATCAGCACCTCTTTGAATCGTAGGAGTAATACTGAGGAGGAAACAACTCTCTGGGATGAAGCCTTGAAATCCCTCGATGGTTCTCAGTGCCAGCTCGGGTGATGACCCCCTGTGACCCCGCCGGCTGGTGATGCCAGCACCTGGCAGGCAAAACCTCACACCCGATCACTTCTCAGCCCTCTGTTTCTGCTACCACCTCTCTCTGAGCCCCAAGAAGAGTGAGAATGGTTTTCCATAAAGATCACTATATAGAGAGAGCAAGATTCCTCTGGCTTGAAATATTTACCTTTCCCTTCTTTGGGCATTAGCAACTTTTGGCTTTAGGTGACGTAATACATATGGGTAAGAAATGTGTTATCAATATAAACGTATTGATAAATATTAGGTATATGTAAATTCTATGAAATATACCAACTCTATAGATCTAACAATAATAGATTTATATTGCTAATATTATAATAATCCCAGATACTTATTTTTATAATACTGTTATTAGCAAATTCTATACCAGAATGCAGACATTACATGGGTAAATGCATGTTAGAACTATAGAATGTTGGATGGTATCATATAGCTCCATACACATCCTCTATCATTTATCGATTAATTGAAGGTCTGGCTTAGATTTTTTATTAATTAGAATTCATTTAATTTTTAAAATGGGACAAGTTAAAATTATCAGTCAGTGTTAAAATAAGGAATATTATGATGTTTGAGAATATTGCTTTTATTCTTGAGTGTCACTTTATAAGCAGCAGAGCAAGTGACTAATTTTATAAGCAGTACAAGTCTCTGTTAGAATAGGAAGGAGACACCCTTCCTACTCAACTTGGCTTAAAATTTTCACCTTTTAGGAACAGAGCTCTGGTAAGCATAATAAAATTACGGATATGTCAAAATACTTGAATCAAAAAATGTGTAAAGGTAAGAATTGTCAACAGAAAAAATATATGTGGTCAATTTACATATGAAAAATGTAAACTTAGTAATCAAAGAAATGCAATGAAAATTATCATTTAAAAGTATCATTTTTGCCTTTCAAACACAAATGCAGAAAACTATTTTTCACGGGATGAAAATATTTTTTCATCATAGTAAAAAAAAAACATTCTCATACACTTTCTAGCCCCTTCTCATTGGAAACTTTACAATATATATTAAAAGTCTTAAAAATGTTTAATCCCTTTGACCCCAGAAATCCATTCCTAGAAATGTACACCAAAGGAAAAAAAAAGAGAGAGAGAGAGATGCATGTTAATATTAGATTTAAAGATAATCCATAGAATATTATTCATAAGAACCAAAATTGGACGCTTAACACATGTCTCACAATAGAAGAATAAATTATAGAATATGCATGTGAAATATTACAAATTAATTTTCAGTTATGTTTTCAATTATTATTTTGTGACAAGGGAAAATGTTAATAATCAGTGAGTACTGAGATGTGTGAAAAAAGCAGGGATGCAGACTATATATACACACTATTTCCAATTTACTAAACAAATAAATGTGTAGAAGTTTGCCCAGGACCAACATTGTGGCCATATTTTTTAGGGACACGGGAATCTTCACAATGGGTCAGATGCAAGTTCAAAAGTCCAAGGAGGCCCCAGGCCCCATTTCAGGAGGACAGAATTGTCCTTCCTGACAGATGTCTTCCAAACAGTTTAGGTTTGTGACAACAGCAAAACAACTTCCTATTCATGTGAATCTCTTTCAGTTTACAGAATTTTTCAGATACATTTTCTCTCTGGATCCTCAAAGCAGTCCTTTGAGGTTGGTTGGCCGCATCGTATTGTCTCCATTTTGTAGATGGGAAGACGGAGGCTTGGAAAGTTGCAGGGCTGGCAAGTGATGGAGTTCCCAGCTTTACCGTTACCCCTCCCTGTTCTCCCATTAGCAACCTCCTCCAGGGATGTGATTCATAAATACCTCCCATCATCTTTGGAATGCATTTCTATTTCCGATGTGTACTGCCTCTTGAGAAGCTGCATTGCTCACATATAGTCTTCCCTATTTGTTCTCAGATCGCCTAGTTGCAGTGTTAGTGGGTAGAGAATAGTTATAGAATTATATCATATAGGAGCGCCTGGGTGGCTCAGTCTTTAAGCGTCTGCCTTCGGCTCAGGTCATGATCCCAGGGTCCTGGGATCGAGCCCCACGTCGGGCTCCCTGCTCGGCAGGAAGCCTGCTCCTCCCTCTCCCACTCCCCCTGCTTGTGTTCCTGCTCTTGCTCTCTCTCTCTCTCTCTGTGTCAAATAAATAATTAAAAATCTTAAAAAAAAAAGTATTATATAATATATAGTTAGCCATAAAGCATGGTAAGGTGAGCCTGGTCACACCAGCCACCACCACCAGCAAACATGTTTGTAACCACCTTTCTCAGGAAAGTAAGATAGGTGTCAGGAAAAGCACCATTAGGGACACATCCCTGGGGTCAGGAGAATTTCTAGGACAGCACTGAGTATCAACAGTCATTATGAAGATATGCGCTAAAAGAGTCAGAAGCAAAAGCTGAACTTGGCCTCTGTCTGAGGCCTGAGGACGTATTTCCCACCCGTAGTTATGCAGATGAATCATTTGGGGATTTGGTCGAAACACAGACTGGTTCAGCAGGTCTGGGGTGGGGACTGAGATTTTGCGTTTCTAGCTAACTCTTCGGTGATGCTGATGCCGCTCGTCCAATCCACACTTTGAGTAGCAGGATCTAGAAAACCACCAACTAGTGGGTTGGGACAGAGGTTCCACTTGATTCTCATTCCATAGGTTGCTATTCTGTAGCTAAGTCAGTGACAACTCACTTCTGTGTTTCTTCATCAGCAATCGCTCTGTATTATCCTGAATATCATTCCTTTATACAATTCTTGATCTTGGCTCTATATTATAATCACCTGGGAGGCCTTTTAAAACTTGATTCCCAGGTCACGTGTGAGTAAAACTAAACCAGAATCTCTGCGGGTGTGCTCAGAATGTTTAACCTCTCACCGGGACAGTGAGGAAGGCTGAGAAGATCCCCATAACTCTGGCTCCAAGCTATGCTGCTGACATTTTTAAGTCTGGGCCTTTCCTTTGCCTTTGTTAATCTGAAAGTCGGCTGGAAATAATTCCCTCAGAAGCCTATTTGCAAAGAAGTCACCTTCTCTGGAAACAGAAAAGATAATTTCAAGGAGACGACAGTGGAAGAAAGTCCATACTGTACCTAAAGACTGAGTTTTTCCTTGATTTCTCTCAGATGAAATTATATCATAAATTCATTCAGGATTTACCTTTCATTTCTGTATCTTATGGACATTTTCTTTAAACCATTTTGGAAGATATGAGTGATTTTTTTTTTTTTTCTTCAAGAAGGTACAACACTTTAAGACAAAAAACCAACTGATCATCCAGGTAATTAAATAATCACAGGTTCTGGGAGTTGATGGCACGATGAGACAGGAGTTTCAAATAGATGAACCATTAAAAAGAGAAAAGCCTTTTTTCTCTGAAGTTGGCTCATTTGAGCAAAACTAAAACAACTGAAACCACATTATTTTAAAAGCCAAACTGAGATGAAGAAGAGTTTTAAAAAATATAAAACATGATACTCAGGGTGGCTGGGTGGCTCAGTCAGTGAAGAGACTGACTCTTGGTTTCGGCTCAGGTCATGTGGTCTCAAGGTTGTGAGATCAAGCACTATGTCGGGCTCCATGCTCAGCACGGAGTCTGCTTTAGATTCTCTCTCTCCTCTCAGCTTCTCCCCCTGCTCCTGCTCTCTTTCTCTCTCAAAAAAATAAAAGTAAAAATAAAATCTTTTGAAAAAAACATGATATTCATTTCAGTTTTTAGTTTTTCATTCATCTTTTCAAGTATCCGTGATTACTGTGATTATGATTCCTTGCAAAAACAAAAACAAAAAGCTCCTTTTCTACAAATCAACCCATATGTGCTATGTATTTTAAATCCCTGTAATTCATTTAAAATTTTTTATTCTTATGATTCTCCAATTTTTTTCATAATGTCCTCATGATATAGGTTGCTAGTACATTTGTCCCCACTCAACAGGAAAAAAGTGTAAGACATTGACAGGGCAACAGCCACACCCAGGCTGAATAAAATAGCCTCATCTCAGGAAATTAGAGGAAGGTTCACAGTTCTGAGCCAATGTATTGTTCAGCCCATTGAACATGTCTAGTAATGACATTCACTTGATACCTGAAAATTAAGTTTTCAGAATTGCCCCAGAACATAGGCATGCATTCATCCACACATTCATTTAGCAGGTATTTACTGAGGGCCTAATACGTTCCAGGCACTATTCTTAGGTGCAAAATATGGAAGTCATGGCCCTTGGCCTCAAGAACTTAGAGGCCATTGAGAGAAGTCAACTTATAAACAAAGAGGCAACGTGATACAAAGATGAACTCAGATGCAGGAGTCAGACAGATGGAGATTTGAATCCCAGCTCTGCCGCTTTCTTTCTTAGCTGTATGCTCTTAAGTTATGTACAGCCTCAGTTTCCATATCTGTAAAATCGGGATAATAGCACCTATGTCAGAGGGTTGTTGTGAAGGGTAAATGATATCTTCCACGTAAAGCCACTTAGCCCGGCGCCAGACATAGATTAAGCAAGCCAGGAATGTGAGGCCACGTACAGCTCATTGGTAGCTCAAAGAGGACAGATTGGTCTGACTGGGTGGACAGAGGCACTTCTGTTTCAAGACCTTATGAATATAAGTAATACTGTGTTAAAGTCAGTTAGCCAAGAACAGAAGGGGGGATATATCTAGCATAGCTCTGTGGCCGTCGAACATTCAACTTACGAAGGACAGAGATACCCAATTATCTGAGGGGCTGAAATCAGAGAGGCTCTTGATTCGCCTTAGAATGTACAATAAGATTTGATTCTTCCTGTCTCCTTGTGAATATCCTCATAGTATATATTTCCTGTACATGCATATCCTGTAAGAAAATAGATATCATAATAAGGGTCTCATCAGTGTGTCATTACTGTCAAATCAGAAAATGCATGTGAAATTCTAAACAGTAAAGCATTGTACAAAATTCATGCCTGCACTAATTATGCAAGACAAGACAGAGTACTCTCTCCAAGAAGCATGCCAGGCAGTCCTGATCGTGGTGACCATGATAGCTTTTCCAGAGCCTTCCAGCTGACCTCTGCTCTTCCCTGCCCCCAGTTCCCCACCCCAACCAAATCTGAGTCTAAAAAAATCAGTCTTCCCACCTAGGGGAACTGGGCACAGCTGATGAAGAGAGGCCCTGAGAATAATGAGAAAATTGAGTAAGAAAGAATGAGTCAAGCAAACTCCACAGACTGGTCAGAAGTTAGAAAGGTCTTAGTATGCAAGGACCCATCCCCCTGGAGAGCAAGGGAAAACATGCAAGGCAGATGACACCTCCATTTGCCTAAGGAGGATGAGTCAAAGATTAGAAGATTAAAAATACACTTGACCAGGGGCGCCTGGGTGGCTCAGTTGGTTAAGCAACTGACTCTTGATTTTGGCTCAGGTCATGATCTCAGGGTCTTGAGATGGAGCCCCACATCGGGCTTCGCCCTGGGCGTGGAACCTGCTTAAGATTCTCTCTCTCCTTCTCCTTCTGCCCCTCCCCCTCCCAGTGCACACTCTCTCAAAAAAATTAATTAATTAATAAAAATAAAAATATGCTTGCCTGAAACTATAAGATGGATAAATAGTAGCCAGAGTAACATTGAACTAGGGCAGATGGGAACCCAAACGAAAGGGCATATGTTAAAAAGCTTGTACCATGCCGGGACTCAAACACGGATGGAAATCAGAGTGTTGACAGCCCCCCATGCATGGGCACTGTCATGTTTTCCTGCCTGCCATCCGAATACCTCTGAGGAATCCACCATTCAGTGAGTCTTGGTAGGAAGGGAGATCCTGGGATTTGGAGTTTGGAACAAGGGAAACAAAGCAATAGGAATCTGTTCCCTGCCCCAGTGCAGGGACATCCAGAGGCCGGTAGCAATAACAACATGTCCTAACAAGCCTACTTCTTTGGCTTGGCCTGAATGGAGCTTCTGGAAGCCAGCTGTCATCTTATCTGACCTGGGGATCCAGCCTGCTCATGGACTCAGATTCTAGGAGCTGGCTGCTTCCTCAACCTTTCGCAGCACCCCTTCACCTCTAAGGCGCATTTTTAGACTTTTTTTGTCCTGATCATTGCCCTGACCCCATGAAATTTTAATACCACAGATACTCAGTATATCTGTTTACATTCTATGGCCCTTTGTAGAGTGTCTAAAGACCATTGTAATATCTAGGCTTTTGTTTGCTTGGCCAAAAATAATGTTCACCTGTTTTCTGGTGGCCACCTGTTTTCGAGATTGCCCCCACTGAGAAGGCATGGAGTCCTTTCTCCTTCTTATGTGGACCAGAGTCATGAGCCCCATCTCTTGCTGGTAAACCCAAATCCATAAAGTTGATGTTATTCCCGTGTAACCTACATTAGAGCTTTATAGGATTCTGTTAAAATTTGAAAATTTGAAAGAAATTAGTATTTAAAAAAATACCAATAATACATACCCTCTCTGTATCTGCGCCAAGTATTTTATACATTAGCTAGTTCACTCCCCACACTACTCTAAGTACGTGTCATTAGCTCTGCTTTACAGATCAGAACCCTCGAGTTTAGGCAGGTCAATAACTTGGACAAGGTTACCCTGCTGGTCAGTGGCGGAGGGAGAAGGTGGGCCTTAAACTGCGGTGCAGCGTAAGACACCCTCCCTGCTCACATCGCCTCACGGGAAGTTTGCTTTGGAGCTTGAAATGGAGCTCTGTTTGCAGAGCAGTTAGTTGTTTTAAAAATATTCACTTGTGGGGCGCCTGGGTGGCTTGGTGGGTTGAGCCTCCGACTCTTGATTTTGGCTCAGGTCATGATCTCAAGGTCATGGGATCTAACCTTTGTCGGTTCCTCGCTCAATGGGGAGTCTGCTTTTCTCCTTCTCCCTCTGCCCCTCCTTCCTCTCTCTCTCCCTTTCCCTCTCTAATAAATAAATAAATCTTTAAAAAAAATACTCAATTGCCTTCCCATTTACAGTCCTGTATGTCTTACCTTCCCCTCTAGTCAGCGTGAGATAGGGAAATGGGGTGGGGATGAAATTTCATTCACTAAGTAGTAGTGCATGTACCAGGAAGGGAGTTAGGGCAGCAGCTAGTCGGCTACCATTATGGAAGCATTTTAATATTTACCAGCTGATAGAGTCATACCCGGCGTATGTGGTTATATGTGGATGTGGCATTTATATGAGGGCACTAGGAAAGTTAGAGAAGAATGCAAAGAAAATTAAGAGAAAGAAAGTAAATATTCAGCCTCTAACATTCAAAATGGCATTTTGAAGTAAGAAGATAGACTTGAAAACCAAAATCTGTTGAGGGAGATAAGATTTTCTAAATGTCTTCCTCAAAAATATGGAGAACCAAGTCTACAGGACTCAGCGGGACTTTGTTTCCTAGTGCAGAGAATATCTGGGTTATGAAGGATGTCCCCCTAGGGTAGGAGGACAATAAAACCTGTTGAGAGGAAAGGAGCCTGAAGCCCAACCCCTCTAGTCCAGAAGGGTTTGAGGGGGAACAGGAGACAACGAGAAAGCAAAGAAGGCAGGAGCCAGAATATTCATCCACACTTTACTCTTTTCACCTAACCTTGGGGGGAGAGGGGGCAGATTTAAAAACATCAGTCTGAGTAAAGTGACTCCCAAAAGTAAAGGGGGTTTTCTCTGCTTCCCCTGCCTTAGCTTTGGCACCCCCAAAACAGTACAGGAGTGATGCTCAGAAGGTGGCAGTGGGGAAGAAAGGTAGATAAATAGTTCTGATGGTTGATCCTGCCTTTTCCCATGGTATAAAGTTGCCCAGAGGGGATCCAGAAACTCCAGGGCTAGAGGCTTGACAGAGGCCTGGCATGAAGACAGAGAAACTTTTAAGATGTGGAGCAAATATTCAGAACCATGGGTGGTGGGTGCAGTTCCCTGTCGAAATGGATGAAGACCACCCAAAAGAGAACAAGCAGAGGCTATTTATCAGAGCTTGCTGTTGCAAGAAGTCAGCCACCATCACTTGCATTTTTGCAGAGTCTGGAAGACAGACAGAGGAATGGGGCCGTTTTATAGTGAGAAAAAAGGGAAGGCTTATGAGAGACGATGGACTCTGAAAAACAACCTGAGGGTTCTAGAGGGGAGGGGAGTGGGAGGATGGGTTAGCCTGGTGATGGGTATTAAAGAGGGCATGTACTGAATGGAGCACTGGGTGTTATGCACAAACAAAGAATCATGGAACACTACCTCAAAAACTAATGATGTAATGTATGGTGATTAACATAACAATAAAAATTAAAAAAAAAAAAGGGAAGGCTTCAGGTATGCCGTGATTGGAAGCTGTGAGCATGGGGAAGCTGTAAACAGACTAATTAGAAGGTAGGCATCATATGTGATTGGCTTTCTCTGGTTGGTCCTGAGTTGGAAGCAGAGACAAAAATTAGAGAATCTGTCAGTTATTAATCAAGCCCTGGCCGTTTGGGGCTGATTCTTTAGGAAGCTATTTTTTGGCTTCCTGGATTGTTGTTAGAGATAGCAGTCTGACCTCCTTCAAGTCTGACTTAGAGTGGGCTGGCTTCCTGGGCCGCTTATTGTATATTGGGGGTTTCCCAGGTGGTTCAGTGCATGTGGTGGGTCAGAACTCGATTTTTCTCTATGGCCTGGCCATTGTCCATTGTGTGTTCTGTCTTTCAACCTCAAACATAAAGGCCACATAGGACCAGTCATGTCTTATGGTCACAAGTTTGGATGAGGAGTAATCCACCTCTCCCCAGCAGAGATCAGTGAAGATCCAGTGGACCTGGGTAGAACAGAGAACACCCCTCTTCAGCCAATACACAGACTATAATGTGGAACGATGCCTTTTCAGAGAGGTAAGCGCCAGAGGGTTGGCAAAATTGTTACAGAGACTCTTCCCCCCTTCTCTGTGTCCATCCACCTCTGCCTACCATCCCTTTTTAGCCATCGGGGTCCTGCTGCTTTCCTGCCTCTTTTAGCTCAAAGGAAAGACTATGATGTTAGTCATTTGTACTTTATTTCAAATCAGGGTAGGCATTTTCCTTAATTTTTTAATCTATACACTGTTTACTCTTTATTATTTTATAATTATTATTTCATTTAGTTATGAAACAGGCTATGGGTCTTTTTTCAGAGCTCCTGAAATCACAACACACAGGCTCTTAGCTGTATTAGGTTGACCCTTATGAAATTACTGATATTCAGTCATTTTTATCCCACAAAATAGCAATTTCATAGAGTCCAACCAAAAAACAAACTAGTGTCATGAGTTTTACTCCTAGGAACCAACTGGGTGACTAGAAAATACTTAAAAAAAAATTACAAGACCAATTTAAAATTCTCGCTTTTATTTAGGAAAACTGCTAAGATGTGTGCCCCTCCCCGCTTCAAAAATACACACAACGGTAACTGACGGCTCCTATTATTTGTCTAAAGTGTGGAGGGAGAAACTAAAAGCACATCCCTCTCTCATGCAGCAGAAGGACTTAACCATTACAGGGGAACAATTTTCTGAACCATATTTTACTTCTTCCATTTATCTACTCCGGAGTAGAGACCTTATTTTAGGCCTCAGAGTGATACATTTGAATTTCTCTCCAGGATGTGATAATGAATAAAATTAAATGTAATCTCCTCTGCAGAGAGTTGGTGAAGGGAAGGCAGAGGGAGGCTGGAAACGGTGTTGTTAGCCGGTAAAGAAATATAGATGCCAATATTAGGTAAACCACGAGCAGTTACACGTTCCTCCTAACAACATAAGATACATCAAAAGGCTGCTTTTAAGTACCAAGGGAGTGGAAGAAATAGTCATATGTGCTAGGTGTGATCTTCGAAAGAATCAGAGTCAAGAGGAATCGAAACTTTATCGTTATGTCAATGGAGTATCCTTCTATCTATAAACAAAAATGTGTTTATATTTTATCAATTGGCTATCAATTAAGGGGAAGCCATCGCAACGCCCTGATGTTGAAAAGTGGGCTTGTCATTGATTTTCTAATGTGCTGATGGAAATTTTGTCAGCCACTGTCAATTTAAAGCCCCATGTAATTACACTTCTTGCAAGAGAGATTCTGATTGTATTTTCTGTGCCAAAACCTTGTCCCCAAATGCTGTTTCATGGTAAATCAAAAGGGCGGCTGCAACAATTGGTATCACAAGGACCACATAAAGCTCCCTGAAGAATTTTCCTTTAATTAATGAATTAGACACTATATCCCTCCGATGGAGGCCATCTGAGTCATTTCTCTTTCCTACTAGAGTGAAAACCTTTCACATGTGGGACAAATTCAAGGTCGGGGAGTACTGCCAGTGGAATTCCTGAAGCAAAAGAGCTGTCTACCAGGTTATTTCACATTTTTGTTTATAGATAGAAGGATACTCCATTGACATAACGATAAAGTTTCGATTCCTCTTGACTCTGATTCTTTCGAAGATCACACCTAGCACATATGACTATTTCTTCCACTCCCTTGATACTTAAAAGCAGCCTTTTGATGTATCTTATGTTGTTAGTTGTTCTTATGTCTCTTATGTTGTGAGTCCAGTGAGAGAAGAAGCCACGTGCTCTACCCCAGCGCGCCCATTTCAGTGCTGACCATAAATACGTATCTGCTGAGTAGTAAGGGGGCCTTCGTCTACACAAGCAGGACACCGTGCAAGTCTGGAACCCAGAATAGACCTCAGGCTAGCACTATTGCTAAAAGGTATTGATTTGAAGCCTGGATTCAAATTCTAGGCATTAAAGTTTGATAGTTTTCTCACGACAATGGAGGATTTTGAGAAGCAAGTGGAAGGAAAGCTGTTCTATGCGTGGACATTAAAGAGAAGCACATGGGAGCCTTAGCCAAGGTTAGATGATTTTCAAATGCAAGAGCCAAAGGAAAGCAGATAACTAGCACAGTCTCCTGTGTCCTCCCTCAGAAAGGAGCCCTGGGGTTCTGGCCTTTCCACATCTCTCCCACTCACAATGCCTGCTGTGTGCTACAAAACGGATTTTGCTCTGGCCCCTTGGCAAGATCTCTTCTCTCTGAGTTCTCTAATAATGTCTCTACAAGGTTTCTGTACACCAAAGAAATACAAAACCAAAGATATCACAGGAAAAGTCAGAAAAACCTCACCCTCAGCTTCACCCCTGGGGGCCAGACATTCAATGTGAGAGTTTGACACTAAAAAAAAAAAAAGAGAGAGAACATGTAAGAAAAACAAAACAAACAAAAACAGTCCCTTGATTCTTTGGTCCTGTTTGTTCTCTCTTTGTTTGAAATGAAAATTTCACCTTGGAAATCAGGAACAAAGAAAATGGCCAGAAAACATAAAATTCTCCCCTGTTTGCTTCCGGCACGGGGGCTCCCTGCTCTGCCCATTGCTGTGTTTGCCAGATAACCCATTACAGGCGTAAAAACCTCCAAACCCCGGCAAATACATCATTCTGAAAGCTGGGGCTTCCCAAGGGTAACATCCGAGATTATCAGTCAGGCAGAAATGTTAACATCCATTTTCCCATCGCTGTGAAGGCTTTTGTTGATGCGGGGTTTTTTTTTCTTTGCAGAAAAGGCACAATGCCCTGCATTATGGGAACATTTTATGCAAAGCAGTTAGACTCTGTGAAGCGGCTCTGTGTCAGTCACTGTCCCCCAAGCAAATGCCCATTATGGAGGGATTTTCATCCCAGTGCAAAGTCACCTCACATAGCCCTCACATGAAAGGGTTGACACGGCTTGTCTCCACTCCCAGGTGAAAGGATCAGGCTTTGAGCTGACTGAGCTCTCAATGGTGGCCCAGCCAAGGGGAGGCTCTATCCCACAGCAGGAAAGGGAATATTCCCCCTCTCCATTCCTGAGGCTGAAAAGCGGGTCAGACCCTGGGTCAGTCTAACACTAGGAATCATGGGATTTCTGAGCTGGGAGCAAGATCTCATTTTATCTACTTACAGCCACAGAAAAACTGAAGCTTGGAAAAAGGGATGGGGTTTGCCCAAGGCCAGGGAGCCCATTCATAGTGAATCAGAATCTATATTTACTGAGCCACATACTGTCTATATGCATTCATTTCCTTAATAAGTAAAAATACTAAGGCTGGATCACTGTGCAGAGTTCTGAAGAGCTAATAATGAATAAGACACAACCTATGTCTGCAAAAGACACAGTCCAGAAGAGGAGGCAGAAATAAAGAGATAGACATGATGGCAAAAGATTGAACAACCTCAGTGCCTCTTATCAGGGAACTGGTTCAGTCAATTGCAGTACATCCATACCATGGAATAATAGGCTGTTGGGAAAACAGTCCTCAGCAGATCTTTAGTACCGATGTGGAAAGATCTCCAAGTTGTATGGCTGCGTGAAAAAAGCGGTCTGTGTTTTTCAAATGTAAAATGATAGGTTTGGATTTTTTTTTAGAAGTTTTATTTACTTATTTGAGAGAGAACGAGAGTGAGAGAGATCACGGAGGGAAAGGCAGAAAAAGAAGCTGACTCCCCCCTGAGCAGAAAGCCTGACACGGGGCTCGAGCCCACGACCCTGAGATCATGACCCGAGCCGAAGGCAGACGCTTGACCAGCTGAGCCACCCAGCTGCCTGGATGGGTTTGGATTTTTATCAGTGGTTTTCTGAACCTTTTTAAAAATTATGGTAAAATATACATAACAGAAAATTTACTATTTGATCCATTTCTAAGTGTACAATTCAGTGGTATTAAGTATATTCACATTATTGGGCAACCATCACCATTCTCCATCTCCAGAACTTTTTTCAGCGCCAAACCAAAACTCTGTACCCATTAAACTTTAACACCCCACGTCCCCTCATTGCAGCCCCTGGCAACCACCCTTCTAGTTTCTGCCTCTGTGAATTTTTTTTTAAGATTTTATTTATTTATTTATTTGAGAGAGAGAGATTCTAGGAGGAGAGGCAGAGGGGGAGAATCTCAAACAGACTCCCCGCTGAGTCGGAGCCCAACTTGGGGCTCGATCCCATGACTCTGAGATCATGACCTGAGCTGAAACCTAGAGTCCGATACCCAACCAACTGAGCCACCCAGGCATCCCCTGTCTTTCTGAATGTAACTACTTTAGGTACCATACGGTGTGTGTCCCTTGTGACTGGCTTATTTCATTCGACATAATGTCTTCAAAGTTCATCCAAGGTTGGTTGTAGCATGTGTCAGAATTTCACTCCTTTTTAAGGCTGAATACTATTCCATTGTACACACATACCGCATGTAATCTAGTCATCTGGGTTGCTTCTTCCTCTTGGCCATTGTGAATAAAGCTGCTGTGAACACAGATACACAAATATCTCTCCAAGTCCCTACTCCAGTTATTTTGGTTATACACCCAGAAGTGGAATTGCTGGATCATTTAGTAGTTCTATTTTTAACTTTTTGAGGAACCATTATACTGTTTTCCAGAGTGGCTGCACCAATTACATTCCCACCAGCAGTGCATGGGGCTTCCAATTTCTCCATGTCCTTGCCAACACTTGTTATTTTCTGTTTTTTGTTTTGTCACAGCCATTCTAATGGATGTGAGGGATATTTTATTGTGGTTTTGATTTGCATTTCCCTAGTGATTAGTGATGTTCAACATTTTCTCATATGCTAATTAGCAGTTTGTAGATCTTCTTTGGTGAAATGTCTGTTCAGGTCTTTTGTCTATATTTTAATTGGGTTATTGATTATTTTGTTGTTGAATTCCAACCTTTTAAAAATCTGTGGAAACTACTATCTTTAATGAAATTGTTTGTCTAAGCCCAATATACAAAGCAGGAAAAGGCAGTGCGACTCTGGTTGATTTGTATTAATGTGGAGTGCCTAGAGCTCTGGCCCAGACCTTCCCAAGGGATTCTCATCCCAACTCTGTCCCCTCTATCCCCCTTGTGCCTCCCTCCAGCAGGAGGTGGCCTCTGGGACATCTCCATGCAAACCTCAGTGCTGGCAGAACTGAGAAGGTTTGAAAACCACTAGACTGGGCGCCTGGGTGGCTCAGTCGTTAAGTGTCTGCCTTCGGCGCAGGTCGTGATCCCAGGCTCCTGGGATCGAGCCCCGCGTCGGGCTCCCTGCTCTGCGGGAAGCCTGCTTCTCCCTCTCCCACTCCCCCTGCTTGTGTTCCTGCTCTCGCTATCTCTCTCTCTGTCAAATAAATAAATAAAAAATTTAAAAAAAAATTTGTCTTAAAAAAAAAAAGAAAACCACTAGACTAGGTAACCTCTAGGTTATCTCTCAGGTAACAGGCTGTGTTTATGTGAAAAACTGCCAAAGCCTAATTTGCATAAAAGGAGAAGCTGTTTAAAGTAAGGGAACCTTCACCAATACTTACTGTCAGAGGGTTTGCTGTGATGTTCACTTCCTTCCAGGAAGACCCTTTAGTTTAACATGTAGGTCAGATTTATGCAATATTTTTATGAAACTCTATGAAGGTTTTATTCATGTGTTACCATTATTGTAGTGAATCTGAATGCTCACCATGTCTTTTGGAGCACACTGCTTGGTAAGTCTGTTTGCAAAGTTCTTAAAAAATAATATGCTACTAGAAATATCCCTATAGTACATGGATGGCAAATTTTCCTTAATTTTTTTTCTCCCTTCCCTATATCCACCCTTCTCCCACTTGCAATGTGACTTTGCGGCTCCCTCCATTAAGAAGTAGAGTCTGTTTTTCCATTCCCTTTGTCTGGGCAGGCCTTGTCATTTGTTTTGATCAATAGATCAAACAAAAAAGAGGTGGAGACTGTGTTGGGCCAGTTCTGAGCCTCATTTCTACTCATTCTTAGAATCCTGTCCAGAAACAGTGAAAACAAGCCTGGCCTAGCCTGTCTGATAATGACAAACAAGTGGTTCTATCACTTTGTTGCCCCCGTTCACAGCCAGCCAATAGCTACACATGTCACTAAAGCCATCCTAACCAATCCAGCCCCAACCACCCTACCCACCGACCCCAGATATTGAGGGAGCCCAATACAGATCAATAGAATTGCCCAATTGGCCTGTAGCCCCATGACTAAAGATGAATGCTTCTTTTTCTGGGTTACTGAGATGTTGAGTCGTTTATTACATGGTGATACCCAACTGATGTTATCACAACTACTTCTTATAATAAAACCCAAAGTGACAGAGAAGGTGGTACAAAAGAGGTAGCAGTTCTGAGATCCTTTTGGATCCTCTACAACTTAAATCTTTCTCTTAGTATCTTCTTTTTTTTTTTTTTTTTAGATTTTATTTATTTATTTGACAGAGAGATACACAGCAAGAGAGGGAACGCAAGCAGGGGGAGTGGGAGAGGGAGAAGCAGGCTTCCCACGGAGCAGGGAGCCCGATGCAGGGCTCGATCCCAGGACCCTGGGACCATGACCTGAGCCGAAGGCAGATGCTTAACCATCTGAGCCACCCAGGCACTCCTCTCTTAGTATCTTATTCTTCAGTGGGTACTTTGCCTTTCACCATCAGAAAGAAAACACTACAAATTGAGTTCGAGGGGATTTGCACAAACCACAAAAGGGCCTGGAAAAAATGTCTCATTTCAAAACTCTCAGAGATGGATAGAAACAAGTAGTTGGGTCCACCAAGGAAGCATCCCTTGAAGGGGTTTGGTCCCCTACCGCCATGTGCTTGCACTTGATAAGCCACATTTGTATATGATATCCTCAAGCTTCACCAACATCATCTGAGGTCATTGCAGAAACAAGATGCATTTGTTTCTATTTGACTATAAAATGTTAAAAACAAAACCAAAAAGCAAGCAGAAATGACATTGTATCTAATGCCCTTTCCAGGTCAGAGAGCAGAGGGCCACAGTTGAGTCCCAAATGCAAAAGGGAGTGTGAATCCTGAAATATGTCCTCTCTGTAAGCAAACAAGGGGCCAGCCTTTCTGTGTCAGGAGTCGTCCTGCAGTCATTTCCATGGTTAATTTCAGGCCAACCCTCCCCATGTCAGATGGTCACTGCAGCTCAGCCTTCTGGCTCCCATCTTCCCAAAGGCTGGGAGGTCTTTCTTTTGAAAGCGAAGCAGGAAGAAGGAAAATGAGACTAATTTATGCAAATGTATGCCACATAAATCAGACTATGTCTGCCAGATAGCACAAATTGCAGACTTTCCCACTCTGCGCAGAGAGTTCCAGACACCCGTTCTTTAGTTTGGTGGCAGTGTACCTGGGTCACCAACTAGGTTTTGCCACAGTAATTTGTTTCTTTACTTTCAAAGAATAAACAGGCACAATTCAGTCTAACATACAACTTGAATAAGTAAATCCACAAAGGGGACTTCAGTGTCTGGAATTCAGCAGGCCTGCAGAAATTTAGAACATTTTAACTTAAGATAAAGTAGAATAAGAAAGAATTTGAAAAAGGAGATGAGAGCTTGGTCAACATTGACAAATATCTCGGGGACATGGGAGATCAGGGAAACTCAAAAGAAGCAATGATTTTTTGTGAACTTGGTAAGCTCAATATGGTGATGGAAGCCAAATGAGAGTTGCGTTAGGAATGAGCAGGAATTGAGTAAAGATAGTGGGTGTGTTTATAGGAAGTTGAGGTAGGAGAGATAAGAAATGCAGATTTAGCTTAAGGGGCAGGAGAGGTCAAGGAAAGGATTGTTTTTGGTGAGCAGGGTAATGAATTGCAGAAGCGTGACTAACCCAGAGCTGCTAGCAGACAGAGATTAGCTGCACCAGAGAGAAAGGGGGCAAAAATACTGTCCCAAAATAGGCAAGAGAGAGAGGATTCAGGCTGTGTTTAAGATAGAACAGGTTTAAAACTTATCCTTCAGGTGTTTACATGTGCGACTTTATCTCCTTGTCTGTCATAGAACGTAATTTAGCTTATTAGCCATTTCAACTCAGAATCTCTGTCACTTTGGGTTTAAAGTAGGGTCAATTCAAGGTTTAAACTCAGGTAATTGGATATTAAAGATTGTCCTCCCCCTTCTTCTCTCTTCCCCAGGAGGGATCTGACTTTCCACATCCTGGCACTTTGGCTTCCGCTGCAGTGTAGGGGGATGCACCTGGTCGTGGGCATCACCATGACCTGACACATGCTGCTCACGTCCATTCTCCCATATTCCCACAGTTTCTGCTGTCACCTTCCATCTTCTCTGCATTCTCCTCAACAGGATCTCACTGGGATGTCCGTGCTCAACCACATCCTTGCAGACAGGGGGCGCTTATCTGCCACATATCATGCTGACGGGCTGCTCTCTGGCCCACCTCCTCACCACGCCTCCAGCCACTGTCGAGCCAATGCACACATATACACGTGGAACTTCTCTATGAGTGTTCTAGAGTCCCCAGCTAATTCCCAGTACACTAAGCACTGGTCCCTCCTGTCTGGAATCCCTTAAATTTTTCTGGGGTACCCCCCCCGATCAGCCAGCAGAAGGTAGGGCTACCACTTCTCAGGCAACCTCCAACCATTTCCCTTTCATCCTCCCTGTTGGGCCAGCTGTGGGAACTTTCGTCGCCATTCCCAGTGGAGCAGATGCTGCTCTTTGGATTTGGGGGAAGATATACTCTTAATGCTTTTATTATTTAAAAATATTGAAAAGAACTAACTGTGAATTCCACTCAAGAATCTACAGCAGAGACCACAAAATAAACTCAAAGCAGACTGGAAATAGGCATTGGTTAAAAACAAAAAAACAAAAAAAAGTAGCCAATATGTTCACTATTGATTCTCATGGACTTCCCTCAAATCCCACTCAGTAACCCTGGAGGCCCTCATCCTTCCTCTTCTAGAAAGTCATGTCTCTGTTGGCATCTCATCCATGTCAACAACTGTAGAGGGTCTGAAATTTTGCTCTCCTTGGAAGCTAACAAATTAACCCATCACAGTTTCATGGATGTTGGCAGAAGACAGGAGACTCGTGGGTCAGAGACCAAGAACTTTATTACAGCAATAGCAATAGCTAGAGCATTAGCAATTTCTTGCTCTGATTTTCTTGCTCTGATTCTCCAAGTCTCAAATGCAGTGGATTGACTTACGAGAGAGGAACCCTGAATTTAGGGAATCCAAATCTTTTATAATAAGCACTAAGCATGCCTGCCCTTTGTTCTGTAGGAAGACATTATCTCTATCTTTCAAAACTGTTTGCTATACAGTCTGGAAAAGATATTCCAGGACAAATGCAGCCAGTGCCTCTGCTCAAAAACTGTACAAAAATGCAAGAATCTCATGGAGAATTGTCTCCTAACAGGGTGGGTCCCTTCTCTAGTTTTCAGTAACCTAGAGAGTGTTTATAATTACATTGTTTCATCATTTCACTAAGAACTTGGGAGAGAGAAAGAGCCAAGTGTGTATTTGGAATGCCATCTTTGTCTCTGAAATCCTGAAATTTGCCTAAACTTTGTTATGAGCATGTTTTGCTCTCATAACAGAAAAGATAAACTTAATTTATTTTAAAAAGAAATTTTTTTCTTTATGTATATGATAGAGTTTAACATGTTATGCAGGTTTTACCATTTCTTTCATTCTGTGTACTTGTGATTGCATTTTATCCACATGGCCCTAGTGAACATCACCCACCATGTCTATTGCTATAGATGGAGGGAGAGGATGAGAGAAGCTGCTTTTGAGATTATGTCATATGCAAATAGAGTAGCCTTGCCTCAGTCATGCTATGGGAACTAATGTGTCAGATATCCCCATTCGAACCAAAGTTCTACAGGAGGAGAAGAGTTTCCCTCAGACGGTAGAAGCACTGCACCGATTTCTGGAGACAGAGAAAGGTGAATCTCTGCTTTGCTCAAGGTGCCCTTTCACATTTCTAATGTGGCAAAATCTTGACTAAGAGAAAAAGTGTGGGGCATCTGGGTGGCTCAGTCGGTTAAGCATCTGCCTTTGGCTCAGACCATGATCCTGGAGTCCCAGGATCGAGCCCCACGTCTGGCTCCTTGCTCAGTGGGGAGTCTGCTTGCCCCTCACCCTCTGCTCCTCCCCCAGCTTGTGCACGCACTCTCTCTTTCTTGCTCACTTTCTCTCTCAAATAAATAAATTAATTAAATCTTTAAAAAAAAAATTTTAAGAGAAAAAGTGGTTATGTCTCCATCATTCCTTCCGAAACCATCTTCAATGGTTTCTCCTCCAATATCCCTTTAATGTTAGGTTCCCTTAGTTCTTATATCCAGCCCTCTTTTCTTTTCACTCTTTCTCATTTTAGTTGGCCTTATCTATTCCCAGGAAAACAATTACCTTATAGATTGCTGGTATACCAATGCAGCTGCTCTCCAGAACAAGAGACCCATATATTGACTTTCCCAAGTCCCTCCTAGATCAGATGATCTACCAGGGTTTAGGTCAGTTTTATGATTTGCTAAAGCCCTATCATAAAATATAGCCCTCTCTTAGATAAGAGGAATTAATCTTTCATGTATGAACTTTGGCACACAATGGGCCTTTCATAAATATTTATTGGACAAGTGAAAGAGCTAGATAAGAAATAAGGGATGTAGACTGAAAATGGTTAATGATCATGTCTTTATTTGTAGATAGTACTTTTATATAATATAATTTTCAATGAACTGTCCTTCATACGCATGAATATCACTGCTCCACTATTAAGGCGGTTCTTTCCTCCCATGCTGGTGATGAACTTGTAGTGAGTGATCTACCATTACTCTTTTGTCTGGTCCTGCTTGTAAAATGAATGGCACGTACTAGTGGCCTGATAATAGAAGCTTCTACCTCCATGCTTCCTCCTTTCCAAGGTCTCCTTATACCTCTCACTCCCGCTCTCCTTACATACACCAGTTCAGAGGGGGATAGGGTAGTCTGGTTATGAAACAGAATGAAATTAACTGTGTCATATAAGGACTGAAATCAGGACCTCATGTGTATAATGCTTGTAGCCAGTGAAGAGATGATAAATCTTTGCATTTGTAAGAGTTAGCTAAATGTTCAGCTTTACATTATCTGCAACAGACAAATTAGGGAAACAACCCAAGTGTCTATCAACTGATGAATGGATAAAGAAGATGTAGCATATATACACAAAGGAATCTTACTCAGCCATAAAAAGAATGAAATCTTACCATTTGCAAAGACATGGATGGAGCTAGAAAGTATTATGCTAAGTGAAATAAGTCAATCGGAGAAAGACAAATACCATGTGATTTCACTCATATATGGAATTTAAGAACTAAAACAAAGAGCAAAGGGGGGAAAAAAGAGAGAGAAGCAAACTATGTATAGACAACAAACTGATGGTTATCAGAGGTGGGTGGGGGGATGGGTTAAATAGGTGATGGGGATTAAGGAGGGCACTTGCTGTGATGAGCACCAGGTGTCGTATGGAAGGGTTGAATCACGATATTGTACACCTGAAACTAATACTACACTGTATGTTAACTAACTGGAATTTAAAAAAAAAACTTTAAAAAAAAGAAAATAAAAATTTAAAAAGCCAAAACTCACAGAAATGGAGAATAATGGTGGTTGCCAGGGACTGGGGTGGGGGAAATTGAGAGCTTTGGTCAAAGGTAAAAACTTTCAGTTCGAAGATGAATGACTTCTGGAGATCTAATGTACAAAGGGATAACTGTAGCTAACGATGCTTATTGTAAACTTGAAAGCTGTTGAGACTTTAGATCTGAAATGTTTTCACCAATAAAATAATGGTAATCATGTGGAAAAAACAAAGTTCAGCTTGAAGGGACATGCCTTGGGGAGGGGCTCCCAGAGCTAGACAGGTAAATACACTAACTTTTACTTATAGCGAAATTTCTGAGCTTTATACGCATTATCAGTTGTAAGGAAAATCTTGTAATACTACTGCAATCACCCTGATTTCCTTAATCATATGTATATATCATATATCAGATGGGGGAGTGGGAGGGGAAGAATGTAATGAAACCGAAGCATGCATGCAATGGTTGCATCTTCTGCCTCAGAGGTCTGTGTCTCTTTTGGCCAAAACTACTCTCAGAAAATATGAGTCCTCTGTAGTCAGCTTAAAGGCTTCCTGGAATGTCATGGCTAAAAATGAATCAAATTCCTGGCTAATTTCCTTCAAGACAAGACAATACAAGATGATATTACACTGCTTGCTTCTGCCTGAAGTTCCTCCTATCTAAAAATAAATAAGCATATTTAACATGAAAGAAATCCTAAGCCTTAAAAAAAAAATCTTGATTCCACTGGTTACATGAAACTCTTGTGTGCACTCAAGTGGCTATATTTGTCCTCACTTTGTCGTGGTTTTAGGTGCTTCTAGGCATACCAAAGAGACATCTTGCTTAAATTACCAAGGTTCTGTGCTTTTAGGAGACACTGGATTAGGAACAAGGCGCCTCAGCCAGACTCTCCCCAGTCCCTCTGAGCATGTTCACAGCCTCCAGACAAGCCAGCTACTCTAAATGAATTTCAAGTATTTGAGTTGATCACCGCCTCTTCACTGTTTTGTGCTCAAGCCTTAATTGTGAAGTTTAACTTCTTTCCCACTCCATTTTTCTATGTTTTATAGAAATACAAAAATATAGAAAACATTTTCTGTGTATTTATACATATTTGTCTATAGTTGTATGTATTAATGAACTCTCCCTTCAATTAATTTGTCATGCATTTTGGGAAGCAAGTTGGTAAATGTATCAAAAGTCATAAACTGTTCATAGGTTTCCTCCCTGTAAATCCATGTGTGGGAATCTTTCCTAAACAAAGCACCCTAAACACATCTAAAACGTTATTACAGTATTATAGCATTGAAAAGTACCCAAATGTTCAACAGGAGGGTGCTAATTAAATAAGGCATAATCATATTTACAAAGGGTTTTTAATAATATTGGCAAATGTCTGTTATTCTATTAACTCAAAAACTGGATGCAAAATTGTATTTTCTATATAATCATAGTATTCACAATGCAAGCACAATCCTGACAGATAGCATTTTATAAATATTTATGAAATGAATAAAGGAATGAATCACAATTATGTTAAAAAGAAAAGATTCTTAGGGCACCTGGGTGGCTCAGTCATTAAGCGTCGCCTTCGGCTCAGGTCATGATCCCAGGGCCCTATGACTGAGCCCCGCATCAGGCTCCCTGCTCCACGGGAAGCCTGCTTCTCCCTCTCCCACTCCCCCTGCTTGTGTTCCCTCTCTCACTGTGTCTCTCTCTGTCAAATAAATAAATAAAATCTTAAAAAAGAAAAGATTCTTGCATAGAAAAAGAGACTGAAGCAATGTTTATACCATGAAATGGTTTCTCTAGATGATGGAGCTAGGCATGATTTTTGTTTTCTGTATTTTAAAAGTTATTGTAATTTTTTGGAAGTTATGATAATTAACACCTAGTAGGTTCATAACAGAAAAAATAAAATTTATTTGGTAAAAGAAATATGTTCAGGAGCATTTCTGAGAAGTTTAACACACAAGAGAAATTCAGCTGTATATTTAGGCTTTCACTGTCTAATAACTTTTTTTTTAAAGATTTTTTATTTATTTATTTGACAGAGAGAGACACAGCGAGAGAGAGCACAAGTAGGGGGAGTGGGAGAGGGAGAAGCAGGCTTCCCGCCGAGCAGGGAGCCCGATGCGGGGCTCGATCCCAGGACCCTGGGATCATGACCTGAGCCTAAGGCAGACGCTTAACGACTGAGCCACCCAGGCGCCCCCATTGTCTAATAACTTTTAAAAAATATGGTCTATAACTTTTCCATCTAAAGTAGTATTTCAGATACTAGTTGAGAAATGTCATACATGACATGACATCATTTATTTATTATTTATCATCATAATCAAACTACCGCTTATCGAGTACCTGATTTATATCGGGTGTCAAGAGAACATTGTATACCACTGTTGTGTGGGTCTCAGCCTATCGCTAGTGAGGCCGTCAGCTCCGAGGACCCGAGACACTCTCCTGGGCCCGTATTACCTGCAGTGTAGCAGCCCCGACAGCCATTTCCTACCAGAGCCAATGTCGTGGCTGGACTGGCTCTCGTGGTCCTTATCATGATCACAGACACACCTGAGCAAACACCATCCGGGAACTCTGGAGAACAAGCTATTACACACAGCTCCTGGAGGGTGCATGGCACGCCTAAGGGCCACACAGCAAGGTCACAGGTAGAAGGGAACGCAGGCCAGGGTTCTGCCTTTATTAGGGTCAAGGGTGAAGTGCCTAGGGTTTCTAGGGTTCACTCTTTATTTACAAATTTAATGCATAAAAGCAGGAAATAGGGAGCGGGGAGTAAGTGGGGGTCACTCAAGTGATCAGTTATGCAGGTTACCCAGGGCTTTCTAACAGCGGAGCTTCATGGAGGCTGGGGGGTGGGGGTGGCCTGGTTAATTACCTGGTTGTGCGGCTGGTAGCTGTGTCCTACAGCTGACAATGTGTTTACTCAGACGGGTGTCTTGGAAATGGATGCTGTGGCAAATCAAAAGTTTAATGTCAGGCATTTATACTACCACCATTTAATTTAATTTTAGTTTTATTTTATCCCTTCATTTAAAACATTTTTTTGAGCACCGCTAAATCCAAGACGCTGTTTTAAATACAGGAATATAAAGATGAATAACAAAGCGTCTTTACCATGAAGGAAACTATAAGGAGATTTGACCTTATTCAAGGACAGCAGCACTATGCATGCTAACAGACACTTGCGGGGGCATGAAGGAGGGGTGATTACATCTGGGTCAGAGGTGAGGGTCACCTGAAGGGCCGATGATTGAGCTGAAACTGTAGGATTAAAGCAAAGGCCCTGTTGCCTCCAGGCTGGAGGGAGAGAAGGCAAGCCCAGGACAGGGGTCAAGGCTGTAAGAGGAATGAATGGCCTGGCTCCTTCTTCAGAAACCAATGGTCGGGTTTCCGCAGGTTCCCCAAGTTCCCTAATGCAGACATTCTAGACATTTTTCCATGTTCTAATGCATATCTGTTTTCGTATTTTCGTGCCATTTTACCAAGAACATGCTTGCTTCTCTCCTAATAATCCTCTAAGCTTCAATGCATATTCTTAAACGGCTATAAAACACCTGATCCTTTTGAGAATAAAAATAGCCCATAAACACTTGCTTCCATAATGATGGAAAATCTTGACTTTAGATCTTGCTGACAGGTTCCTGTTAGATATTTAAACCAAATGGCTTCCTTGAATTAAGGGCCTAGGAGAGAAAAGGGTAGAAGACAAGTGTTTCTGTAGATTCTGTCAAACACTAGAGCATAGTGGACCATCGTAACTTCTTGGGACCTGAGTTTATACTGACTACAAAATAAGTCTAGCACTCATCATAGACTCAAGCTCATTTGTTAGTGATGAAACCACACTACCTAACATTTTAAAGAACTATCTGAATGCCGGGCACTCTTCAAAATTCTTTACACAAATTGCCTCCATTGAACCATCGTGCCAACCCCACAACCCCACAACCCCTTAGAAAGGTCTTCTAATCCTCATTTTACCAATGGCTAATTGTGAAAATTCCATTCATGTTAACTATTTTCATTAGTCATTTGCTGTCTGCAGTAAACAAATTCAGACATACTATAACAGTTTCTAAAGAAGTGATCTGGTTACAACCTTCTGTTTAAATACTGTGGATTCTCCTCAAATTATCAGAATGCACTAACTCTTAGTTAAGCACTTACACATGGCAACTATAACATACCTTAGGCTAAGGACAAATTAATTGCATCTTTATATACTTATAAAATATTCTGCCTCGAAATGCACTGTATAAAAATATTCTTCAATGATCTATCTTAAAATGACATGGTTCTAAGGAAGTGACTTGAATTTATTTAAATAAGGGAAAAGGAGGTAGAGGGCATTCCAGAGGGGGTCCCACCACTGCTGTTTGCATGGATCTTACCTGGAGGTCATCCAGTTACTAACTCTGGACTGTTTTTAGGAACTGCCAGGTACACAGAGTTCAGGGATCTCCTTCTTCCTATTAACTTGATTATAATGGTTTCCAGGATGAATAAACAAACTCAGAATTTAGCACAGGAAGCAGCTATCATATTATAAATCATAATACCCACAACTTTGCCATCTAAATAGATAATGTATCTAAGTCAAGTATTTCTATGGGATGAAGTTTAATAGTCCTAAGCAGCATGGAATTTTTAAAGAGTAGAATTCCCTTCTTCTCAGGGTATTACAAACCCTTGAGACCTTCTCCGATTTTTCCTACAGGTAAATGAAAAAATAGTACAACTCTAAGGATACTTATGCCTTATCCAAAGAATTGCAGTTTTGACAGACAGATAGGAAACTGAGACCTAGGACCGTAGGAGTTAGGCTGCTATGGAGTGAATGGCTGATCAGCTTTGTTTCTTCTTGATTCTCTACACAAAACAGTTATTGACAAAGGAGAATCAGAATCCCTTACTCCCATAGCGATGTCCCTCTGGGATACCACACTAACTGGTAGGAGACAGAAGATGAAGAGGGGGTGTGCAGGCTTCAAACTTGGGCCTGAGAAGGACTTCGAACAGTTTTCTATTAAAAATCAGAAGCCATTTTTGATGGGCAAGTAGAAAAAAAAAAAAAGATACTGGTCTTATTTTTTTTGGTTTTTTTACAGGATATGTGTTCTTGAAGAAGGGATAGAAAATAATAAAGCCTACATGTGTCCGTGAGTGCTTCTTCTCTCACCTTTACCTCCAAGAGAGTCTTTAATGCACAGGCATGAACAAGACGGAGGGCCAAAGATGGAGTCTGTGTAGTCAGCACTCTCACGGTAGCCCTTATGGAGACCTTACCTTGTGCTGTATATGATCTTAAATTCTTTATATGCATTTTTTATTTAACCCCCATAGTAATCCCACAAGGTAGATACTATTGTCATTTCCATTGCAGAGATGAGGTAACTGAGCCACAGAGATGTTAATTAATATGTCACAATTGCCTGGGTCTCCTTCAGCATCTGCTCTCTAGACTCTCCTGCTGCTCTGCATATTATTAAGAATAATGAATACCTAACATGATTAAAATAATAGTATCACAAAACATCTTATATAATCCAAGGGCTTCTAAGCCTCTTCATACTACTATATTAAGTAATATTAAGTAAAAGAATGTTCTAATACAATCAGAAAAGTCAGATCATCTTCAGATTTCCTAATAAAGGAATTTGAATGATGGTCAAACTACTAATAATATGTAAAAATATCCAGAGGAAGAAGTCAAGGATTGAGGTGTGATTTACTTTTTCCTTAGACAGCCAAAGTAATCTGACAAAACAAAACCATCCAAACTACAAGTCAAGAGGTCTGACAAGCTCTTCCTGGCTCCTCTAAAATACAATTTTGGCAGCAACTTTTGACAGGACATCAATTCAAATACATAAATAGAAGGGCATGGATTATTACAAAGAGGACAGGCCTGAGCTCAGACATTTCCTATTTACATCTAAAATGACTGAGAAGTTGTGATCACTCTTTGAAAATGTATGCCCTGTGGGCTCTTAATTTCTCTCTGCAGGTCCCTCTGTGAGGCAGAACTATTCCTGGTGGAAAGAACGATGACACAAGAAACTGAAGGCAAGAGCGTGCATGAGATTAGAAGCTTCAAGCATGGGGCGCAACTGGAGGTTAGTGACTGAGAAGGGATGTGGAGAGTGGAAGCAGAGGTGGCTGCAGGGGACTTTATCTCTAGGGCAAGAAGAAGCTATTGAAAGGTTTCAGTCAATGTTAAGTGAATCTACTCTTTCCCAGGCCTGGTTTAAAGGATTCACGAAATCATATTTGTAAAGTACATCTGCAACATTTAAACATGAGTATGAAGGAAAGGCAAGGTGTTTAAAGCTCTTCTCCGAGATGGTAAATGCAAAACATCATCCATAAGGTCTTGAGGAAAGAAACCCATGGATCTCCTTTTAATTGTGAAAGCAATCCCAGACATTTCCTCACACCAAATCCCAAGAAGCCCAAGTCACAGATCAAAACTCCACATGTCCTAAAGAGCAAATCTCCACATATTTATAAACAGCTCTGAGAGAATTACACTTCCAAAGATGCTTTTGTTCATAATTCTCTGTAAAGTGGCAAAACCATCACCAGCCTGTGAACTAATTCTTCTCGAACACCTCAGTCTACCCGGGTAACAACCACCAAAGATTCCCAAACCACCCTCAGTGATGGATTTCGGGGGCCCACAATGAATGAGTAACCACAGCCCTGATCCAGGGAAAACTGTAGCAGATACTGAGCCCGTTAGAGAAAAGTGGAAAAATCCACTGTCAGAAAAGCCAGAAGATTAAAACCCAATTCCAGGACCCAGTGGGTCATGCTGCAACATGCCTAGGTAGTCACTACTTTGCCAACAGGGACACACAATAGGTACACATGAATCTTCATCTTTCTTTATCCCTTTCTAGCCTAAGGACAGTGATGAATGATTATGACCATCTCTCTCTGGAACTTATAATCACTATGCCTATTCATCCATTCAACAAATTTTATTAAGCTTCTGCTCTATTCTGGGCACTGTGTTGGGCACCAGAAAAGAGAAATTAATAGAACCTAATCCTTGCCTTTGAATCGCTCACGGTGAGATGGTAGAAGTAGGCAGGTTTAAAATATCTCCATATTTGTAACATAGAGTCAGGCCTAACAAGCATTGGAATATACCAGACTTTATTTGAACCTCTGAGATCTATGTTATCCCCAGAACCAGGGTCAGAATGAAAAATAAACAGGAATTCCCAGCTGCAAGGTCCTACCAAACAATCCCTTTTACCCAGGACAACAGTTAATCTCTAATAGGAAAACAGGAAGCATCCTATTCAAAATCCTGGCTGAAGGATGCAGGCTGAATATTCATTAGGATGGGGGTGGAGGGGAGCAGGAGTGAAAAAACAGCAGGAAGCCAGGAGCACCCAGGGCAGGAGAATTTCTCAGACTGCTGAGATGTGTTTCCTAAACAGTCTCCCCGGAGGAGGGATGTTGAAATTTTCCTACTGTGAAACTAAATATGACAATATCACCAGTTTAGATAACAAAATGTTCTTTAGTCCTCATTATGGTCAGTTCACAAACTCTAGATACATTTTTGCATTAAGGCACATGACAATAAAAGCATCCTTTGTTTTCTGTACTGTCACCTGAAGTCAGATTAAAGGAGTTTAGAAGACATATGAAATGATAATTATGATGTAGGGCAGCCAGGGAAGCTAACAAGAAAGAACACACTTTCTTCTTGCCCATTCGGTTGCTATTTTTAAGCTCCTGCTTTCCTGCTACTGATAAATGCCCTCATTGGGTTTGGCTGAATGGGTGGTGAACGGGTAAGCCTAGAAGCTGACTGCCAGAGAGGGGATCATATATGTACAGTAGTGCTATAAACGCTGGACAATGAAATAGCTCAAGAAGAGTGAATGGCTGTCTTTTTCTCTCTCCTCTCCAAAAAAAAAGGAAGGAAGAAATGCATATTGGCAGCATAATTAATAGTCAGCCTCCTTTCTGAGTTGAGACATCATCACTGAATGCAGCTCTTCAAAGGGACAGCTCGGGAAATTTTAAAGGTGACCTAAAAAAGGGGGTTTTATTATAAGAACTGAAAAATAATTTGCTGGCAATATTTGAGTAGAAGCTAAATGCATTTGGCTGTGCCACATAAAGGAAATCAATGTTCTCTATTAGCTAAATTTGAGGTCATTTGCGTTTGCTTTCCCAGCCCCTGAGAATTTATAAAATCAGACAACCCAATTCTTTCAGAGTGAGTCACAGCCTTCTCACCTTCCTTCCCCCCGCCCTCCCCCTGCCCACTCCACCTCCAGCACGCATCCTCTAGCTCTCACAAACCCTAGGAGCTTGGCAGAATCAGCCCTTTGTGTTCCTGCTCTTTCTCCCACATCTTCCTGAGGGAAGGGTCTGGGGCAGGGGTGAGAGCGGGCTGACTCCCTCACACTGCCACTCTGCCACCAGAGCCCCTTGTGGGTGTGCAGAGAACACCAGCTCTGGTAAGGGGGTCCCAAGGAGGCACATGACACCACATACTCTAGGGTCACCTCCCCTTCCCCCCTCCCGACAACAGCCTGCTGGAGAGCATGGTGGGGTGTTCAGTAAAGTGGGCAAGGCTGGAAAAGGGCATTTTGATTCAGGTTGATTCGATTTGATTTGCTCTGAGAATATAGGTCTTGTGGTTTGTTATTTGCACGTCTTTCAAGTTGCCCCAGCTCCTTTCCTCCCTACCACTCTACTAAGCTCCCCACCACTGCACACAAGCCCTTCCTTTCTTTTTTTTTTTTAAGATTTTATTCATTTATTTGACAGAGAGAGAGAGAGAGCACAAGCAGGAGAAGCGGCAGGCAGAGGGAGAAGCAGGCTTCCCGCAGAGCAGAGAGCCCATGTAGGGCTCGATCCCAGGACCCCAGGATCATGACCTGACCCGGAGGCAGGCGTTTAACCAACTGAGCCACCAGGCGCCCCAGGCGCCCTTCCTAAAGAAAGGAGGAAGCCTTTGGGAGGAAGGATCAGTGGTCACCTACCCTTACAGCCAGGAGTTCTCTCCCCAGAAAATGAACATACATACATGTTTGCAAAAATACTTCAGCACTAGTTCTCTCCCAATCCTTCCCATGGTCTGCTTCTGTGAGTCAGAAATCCACCTCAGAGCTCCCCAGAGGAGCCCCCATCCAGCCCCTTCTTTGTGTGACCCCGGCAGGCAACACCAGGATGTTCCCTGGGGCAGAGCCGCCTCCAAAATCTGAACTGCCCTCTCTCCATGCCTCAGATCCAACCACCTGTGCTGGGGCGTGACTTTGCCCTTTATAAAGCACTGCCATATATCTGATTCCATTGGAACCCTCTGGAACTTGGTGTGGTTTGTCATCCCATTTAGGGATGAGACACAAGGGCGTGAATGCATCTTGCCTGAGGTTGTACCCCCAGCGAGAAGGAGCTGGAACTCCAACCACATCTCTTGACTACAGGGCCCCCCACACCTTACAGCTTGTTGTTAGCATCTCCTATTTTAAGCCCTCATGACTGGGCACTTAAAATGAGATTCTGATCCAGATATTTGCCCAAGAATTTGGGAACCCAGGGAGTTCCACAATCAGAGTGAAAAATCCTTTTTTTTTTTTTTTTATTTAAAACATTCTTCGGCATTGCATAGCATGAAAATAAATACTTTAGTGTACACCCCTTGTCTATTGGCAGATTTTCCACAAAGGGGTCCTTCAACATTCTTGTGAGACCAGGCTCAGCACTCCTCTTCAGCGCTCCCTGATTTGCTCCTCATTTGTTCTCCCTCTCCAAGAACAGGGCATCTGAAAGGCCAAAACCTCAAGGTGGTTAGGAGCATGGATGTGAGGTTAGCAGTTGGCAGACAATTAGCATGTTGCCAGAGCTAACTTTTCCCAGCTTTGTTCTTTTAAAAAGGGTTTCACAAGAAAGCAATTTCAAATAAATCGTTTCATCTCTCTGCGATAGAGTCTCTCCATCTATAAAATAGGCATGACCTGCTTGACCTTTCTGTATAAAGCAGAGGCGTAAGGAAGACAAGGAGCTCTTCCGCGGTCAGAAGGTTTCCGGGCTCCTTGGTGATGGCGAGTGCATCAATGTCATAGGCTTGCCTTAACCAAAGACCACGCACTGAGTGCCTTAAACGACCAAAATGTATTGTTTCACAGTTCTGGAGGCTAGAATTAGAGATCAAGGTTATCAGCAAGACCAGGCTCCCTCTGAAGACACTAGGGAAGGATCCGTTCCAGGCTTTTCTTCTGGCTTCTGGTAGCTTCTTGGCTTGCGGCAACGTAACTCCAGTCTTCCCATGGTATTCTGTGTGTGTGTGTCACATGGCACCCTTTTTATTTATTTATTTTTAAAGATTTTCCTTATTTATTTGAGAGAGAGAGAGAGAGAGAGCGCATGGGGGGGGAGGGTCAGAGGGAGAAGCAGACTCCCCGCAGAGCAGGGAGCCCGATGCGGGACTCGATCCCAGGACCCTGGGATCATGACCCAAGCCGAAGGTAGACGCTTAACCAACTGAGCCACCCAGGCGCCCAGTGGCACCCTTTTTATAAGCACACTTGTCATACTGGATTAGAAGCCCACCCTACTCCAGTGTGACCTCATCTTAACTGATTACATCCGCAATGACCCTATTTCCAAATAAGGTCACTAAATCAGGTGCTGGAGATCAGGACTTCAACATATGAATTTGGGGGGTGGACAGTGAAACCCGTGACAGCAAGCAATAATACCGTTGCCCAGAGAGGACAGTCCTGTGTTGACGTGCCCATGTGTGTTATCAGTAATGGGTCTCAGTCATTCAAGGGCTATATTAGGGGAAGGAAAAAACAAACAACTTGCCCCTGCTCGTAAACTGTATGGCTGTGGGCCTGCCAGTGTTGAAGTAGGACTCCGACAACTGCCATGACAATTCCAAGTAGCCAAGGGGAGGTGACCAAATTCCGGAGTGGGGCCTTACAAGACAGCTGGCTTCATTGGCTGATGGCCACAACAAAGGTGGGGCAGAGAGTGACCCCAAGAGGCTTGCAAGGTCCCAGTGAGAATGTGGCATGAGGCTTCTGAGGCCTCAGGCGGACGGCCCTAGCTCACTGCCTTTGCCGTGTGCAGGGGCTGCCCCTCACCCCACCGTGCCCTTCGAACAGATTCCCGGAGGCTGACTCACCTCACACTCAAGCCCGCACACTGAGATACCAGCTTTTTATTTCTGCTGAAGGTTATTTCTTTCCAGTAACAAAAATGTTCCCATTTCTATCAGGAGCCCAGAAGCTTAACATCCTAACATGAATTAGAAGGATGCTGAATGAGCTGGGAGTGAAGTCCAGTGAAGCCTGGTGCATTTTCCTCCCCTAACCCACACGGTCAAGGCCTTTCCGGTGGGGAACCCAGGGGAGGGTGCCTGTCTCCCTTGGACGTTCTGGGTGAATACTGCCAAGCTCTGCCCCTGCTGTCCTTTCTCTGTGCCCCGGGCTGGCCGCTCCCTGATGCTCACATGGTCTTTCTCCACCGAGCCTGCACTAAAGTCTTGTGAGGGCTCATCCAAATGTCCCCAAAGGAGCCCAGGGAGGGAAGGGGGAATGGGGGCCCTTTGTAGTCTCCATGGGACTAATGAGATCCTCTTTCTATGTGTCTGAGAAAAAGAAGCTTCCTCTCTCCCCACCTTCACCAGCCCCCAGTAATCCGAAGGTCTTTTCAGCAAATCTACCTCAGTGAGTCATGTACCTGAGGATGAGCACAACTGCTTGGGGGGTCTGCTCCAGCATCCAGGCAGGTCAGAGGTCAGAGACACTCTAGGGACCACCCAAAACAAGGATACAGCAGTTCAGCTGCACCCTCTTCTCCCTTCCTAACACACACACACACACACACAAAGGTGTTCACTGGAGCTTTTCTTATATAATAGGAAAAGTTAAAAACCTAAGTGCTAGCATTGGGAAATGATTTTAAAACGCATATTTTATCCATACAATGAAATATGAATCAGCTGATTTAAAAACAAATTCTTGCAGATTTTGCAATGTCTTTGGAAGATGCCCACAAAATAATTATTAAAAGAAAAAAGGAGGCTCTGAGACTGTATTAAAATAACATTCTCTAAAAGGCTAGTGGTATTTATCCTTAAGTTTTAGTATATAAGTGTTTTAGTTTTCTTCTTTAGTCTTTTTTTTCTTTTTCTTTTTTTTCCTTTAGGCTCTTCTGTATTTTCTAAGTTTTCTATAATGAATATGTGTTATATATATAAACAGAAAAAAAACAACAACAACAATAATGGACGCATAAGAAAGAACCCATGTCTTGTTCTTTCCCTGACACCTTCCCACCTGGACCCTGGGCCTTCTGTGGGGGAATTTCCCCACTTCTTCCTGTGGCCCCCTAAAAAGTAAACAATGCTGGATCCAGATCCGATACCTAGCCCAGGTCAACCTTGCTTTTCTTCACTAAAACAAGTCACTCTCCTAAATTCCTCTCCTCATTTCTCCTCCCAAGGCCCTTGACACTCCCAACTCCAACACAGAGAATCCTCCCAAACTTGGCAAACAGCAACCTGGTCTTCGCACCTTGGCCCTGCAAGCTTCCCTTTGTCCTAGCCAGAGTGAAATCCCCAGAGAGAGCAAGCAAAGGAAGGAGGGAGAGACAGAGACAGAGAGAAAGGGGGTGGGGGACAGAAGTTGACTCATCTGGCATTCGGCCATCTTGGATGGAATTTGTCCAGTTCGGACAGGATGAGTGAGGAACACAGGCCCATTCCTTCCCACATGTTTGGAACCCTGGCCCCGAGCCCTGAGCCCAGCATTCCATTTATCCTCTTTGTGGGCTGAACAGATGAAATTTCTTTAGCTGAAGAAAGTGGCATGAATTTACTCATGTATTAGATTCACAGGATACATCCATCATACCGACCTTTGGATCAACTCAAATCATGAGACAAGTACGCACTCGAGCAGACAGATGAGGGCCAGGCGCTCATGCCTCAGGGCCGACAGGGTGGGCAGCGTGGCCCCCATCTGTGCACATGGGTCGGGGGCTGGCGGGCTGGGCCACTCCCCTTCCTACATGTAGGGTGGATTTAGCAACGCTCACGAGATCCCACAACTGGAGAGAGGAAAGACTGGTGACTGGGACTCCACTTTCCATCTTGCCGCCGCTGTGAGACACGGGCTGGAGGCTCCGCACAGAGCCTCACCCCCCGCCCCCGCTCCCCTGTCCTTCCTCCCACAGACAAGAAACCATTTAACAAAGAGCTTGGCCTTGTTTCGTCCCTCACCTGTTCTAAGACATCTTAGGCTGAAATGCCACAGGACCCATCTCTGATGAATATTAATATTAAACCGCTCTCCTTCCCAGCACCAAGCTCTCCTCCAGACCTCAGAAGGCCGCCCCCATCCCCAGGCACTCGGTACTCCAATTCCCCGTTCTCACACCCCCACGATGGCTGCATTCCTCCCTTGCCCGCCTCCCTTGCCAGACAGAGGCAATGTGTTAACGTGTCCCCACCTGAGACAAAGAAAGGAGCCTTTGTTATACCTGCAAGATCCTAAATATTATCATCATTTAATTACTGCCATTCTCCCAAGCCAACTTCTTGGCAGCAGACGCTCCTTCGGTTAAATAGGCTTTTAAGTTTTCCCAGGGAGGCTGCTTCAGAGGTAATTTGTGAATGGAGACTAATTTGGGGTGTTGCTGCTGGTATAAAGAGGTGGTTCCAAGGTAACAGAGCCTTAAAACACAAACGGGGGACAGGTTAAGCATGTCCATCAGGCACAGATTACCTTTTGGAAAAGGCCACTCTTCTCAGATTCAAGGTCTCGGGCACAAACCAGTGGACTGCATTATTAACTGGCCCAGATTCAATTCTTTGTCTTTTTCTTTTTCTCTCTCTCTCTCTGTCTCTCTTTTTTTTTTTTTTTCCCAACACGAGAAGAGCTGGGTCCCATTCATTATGCCTTTGGTTGCCAGGAATTGTCTCTGGGTTGTGTGCTCAGGCAAAAAGGACAACTTTACTGCAGTCTTCTGGTATGTGCATCAGCCAGGAGTGCCTGCTTGACCCTAAAAGGTGTCAGAAGCTTTCAAATTCTAAAATGCCGCTCCATCTGCAAATAGTACACAGCATTCCACATCTGAAAGGACAACATTCCAGGCAAAAATGGCCCGGACCTTGGAAATGAGAACCCTGATTTGCTGCAAGCGTTAATGTGACCGTGGGAATTCAGACGCGGCTCACCCTGCCATTTCCTTATGACATTCTCATGGAACATCTCTGATTATGGGTTGCTTTAATGACCCCAGCTGTAGCAGTTCTTCAGTGGTACTCAGTTTTGGCCACCTAGGTTGGAAAGAAAATCAGCTCAATCAGGTCAATGAGATCACTGACCATTCTTGATGTCAGAGGGCTGGAGCTAACACCCGCGTGCCCAGCCTCTCTCTTTCCGTCCTAATCTTATTATTATTATTATTATTGGGACATAAACGACGTATAACATTGTGTAAATTTAAGGTGTACAACGTGTTGACTTTATATATTTGTATATTGCAATGTGATTACCACCGTAGCATTAACTACACCTCTATACATCACATAATTATTCTTTTTTGTGGTGAGAACAATTAAGATCTAGAGTCTTAGCAACTTTGAAGTTTATAATACAGTAATTGACGACTGTGGGCGCCTGGGTGGCTCAGTTGGTTAAGCGACTGCCTTCAGCTCAGGTCATGATCCTGGAGTCCCGGGATCGAGTCCCGCATCGGGCTCCCTGCTCAGCAGGGAGTCTGCTTCTCCCTCTGACCCTCCTCCCTCTCATGCTCTCTGTCTCTCATTGTCTCTCTCGCAAATAAATAAAATCTTTAAAAAAATAAATTTAAAAAAAAAAGTAATTGACGACTGTATTCTCCATGCCACATGTTAGATCTCCAGTAATTATTTACCTATTAGTTGAAAGTTTGTACACTTAAATGACATCCCCGGATCCCCCCAGCCCCACCCCCTGCTAACCACCATTTTGCTCTTTGTTTTTACCAAGTTTACCTTTTTAAAATTCCACATATAAGTGATATCGTACAGTATTTGTCTTTCCCTATCTGACTTATCTTACTTAGCATTATGCCCTCAAGGTCCATGCATGTTGTGGCAAATGGCAACACTTCCTTCTTTGTCACAACTGAATAATATTCCGTTGTGTGTCTTCCAATGGAATATATACCATCCCAATCTCAAAGTTAAGGGTAATTGTACCTTGCAAGTTCTATCATGAGAAGTCATTCTTGGAGCACCATTTCTTTCCAAACTCTAGAATAGCTAAGGAAATTATAGCAACAACTAAGAAAACGTATGGTGAGGTCAGGGGAAAGTGGTCAAATTTGAACTTGGGTGAACTCTGCAGACAGAAATTAATGATGATATGGCCACAAAAGAAAAAAAAAGAGGGGGAGAGAGAATACACATCACCATGATGGCACAACTTTTTTTTTTTTTTTGGTAGATTTTGTTTTTATTTTTTTTATTATTCTGTTTAATTAGCCAGCATATAGTACATTAATTAGTTTTTGAAGTAAAAATTTTTTTATTTAAAAAAAATGAGATAGATAGCTCATCTATTATCTCACTATTTTTATCTCCTTGAAAGGTACATATCAAGATTATCCCTCACATGCTTTTATCCACTGTCAAACCCAAGTGACCATTCTTTTTTTTTTTTTTAGATTTTATTTATTTATTTGAGACAGAGAGAATGAGAGACAGAGAGCATGAGAGGGAGGAGGGTCAGAGGGAGAAGCAGACTCCCCGCCGAGCAGGGAGCCCGACGCGGGACTCTATCCCGGGACTCCAGGATCATGACCTGAGCCGAAGGCAGTCGCTTAACCAACTGAGCCACCCAGGCGCCTGTGACCATTCTTGTTAAATATGGAATGTAGGACAAGTCAAGAAGAGGGTTGAGGCGAGCGTAGGGACATTACCAGAAATTGCACCCTAAGAGGCCCTGAGGAGAAAAGTGAAGTGGGAGATTGGGGCCCTGCTTAGAGAATCACCCCACTCAGAATCCTTAATGTTTCATTTATTTCATCTTGACATTGCCTTCTTGGTTCTGGTGTTGAAAACACCGTGCGGTGGAGGGACTCTGCGCACACCGCCCGGCAAGGTGTGCGTTTGTGTTTGTGCGCTTGTGTTCAGTGACCCTTTCTGATGCCGGCGTGTCTGTGTCAGCCATCAGGTGCTTTGCTGGGGTTCTGCAGTGTCTGCATCGTCATTCTCTTTGAAGAGATGTGCAGCTCCTGGACAACGATACCACACCTTGTCATCTCTGGGCAATGCAGGTAACCCTTTTCTAAAGGAAAAATACCCCAGTGCCCTTCTCTGCATCCCTCTCCTTACACTGAGAACATCAGTTACAGGACCACTCACTACCTGCCAAAATCTGGGATAAGTATCTTACATTGACTGTAATATATCCGTATCATTTCATGTGTTCAACTCACCTTGGCAGTTAGGTGTTATTATTCCCATTTTACAAATAAGGAATGAGCCTCTAAAAGTTAAACAAAACAGCACAGAAACTTTGTTCCAGGTCACTGGTAAGAAGTGGCAGACCTGAGATTTGGAGCTGTTTTTTTAAGTTCAAAACTCCCACTTTTTTTTTTTTTAATTCTTGGGAGAGCAGACAACTTCCTTTTGGCTGTGGCTTGCATCCCTTCTGTTTTGAATGAGGTTGAATGATCTGCCTGCAGATTGGACATTTACCCACTGATGCCTTTGTGGGGGGCATCCCTGTATCTGCCTGGCCATAGGGAGCCTCTAAGCACCTTTGCTGAAAGTTTTTATTATTTTCTTCGAACACCCTTTTATAGCACAGCAAAAGAGCTGTGCCCTCTCTGAGGCTCGAACTCAGGACCTTCAGATTATGAGACTGACGTGCTGCCCTCTGCGCTCAGAAGGCTGTGATGCTAGCCTTCAACATGAGTAATAATGCCTCCTTTAATGGCAGATTCCTTAAAGAGAAAGGTATCAACTCGTCTTTGTAGTTGAATCCAATGATTGAGTGGATTTGGAATAGCATCAAAATGTTCTTTTCCACGTCTCCTCCCCCAGCAGTAGATTCCTAAGTAATCTGGAAGATAACTCAGCACATGATACATGTACTTTGGAAAAACAAGAAGACCGCATCATGTTCACTGTAGGCCATAAGCAAAGGAACCAAAATGTATTAGGCCCATCTAAAAGAGTAGGTGTATAAACATATAAATATTAACAAAAATTAAATGCTTGTCAACTCTGACACAACTATCACTTCTTCCTTGGGTATTGGAAACTTATCCATTCTAGAAAAACCAGAGTCAAGGTGTAGACAGTTGAGTTGAAAAATTATTGAACAAGACTTCTGAGTGAAAATAGAGCAATGAGTGCACCTACCTGTGGCCACTCCTTCCTGAAGCCCTCATGAAATAATAACAATAAAAGGATTTTGAATGACATAAATGCGAAAGACAAAAGGAGAAAGAGAGGGGACAATAGCAAAACTTGGAAAATGGAAAGCAATGTCATGGAAACCCTGTCTTACTTTGTAGAAGCTTCCAGAAACTCAAGAGTAGCACCAGATACTTCTGAAACTGGAAGTAAAGATGGAGCTAAAGACAGAAAATTGGTCTACTTAGTTTGTTAAAAAAAAATAGTGAGGCCCTCAGGTGGCCTCCCCAAATCCAAGCACCAGGCAGATTCTCCTGCCTTCACCAGGAGCAGACTGGAAGTATATTCTCTACAGGGTAAAACAGAAGGTCTCTGGACAAGAAAGACCAGGCCCATGGAGGGTGGGGAGCCATGTTGAAAATGGGCCCACATACCAATGTAGAGCTTCTCTAGCCTTTTCCCCTAGTTGGCTCCCAAAATACTGGAAGTCAGGATTGGACTTCTGCTTAAAAGTTCATTCTCTGTGGAATATGACTAGCTCAAGAGAGGGAGGAAAAAAAGAAGGGTACTAACATCAGGAATCTCCTCCAAGAAAATAGTGCAGCAAGATCACCCTACAAGGAAGACCACCCACGAGCACAGGGTTCTAGCAATCAGCTGTTTAGTACCTCATGCATAAACATGAGCAGAAAGTCACGGATCACCAGACATTTGAGGAAATCATATAAAATGAAATACAAAGACTTAACCTGTATTTTAAAGGTAGTTGGAAGAAACAAAGATTATATGGGGGTAAGAAAAAAAGTATTTAATTAATATTCTTGGAGAGATAAGATATATTCGGATCCATAAAGCAAGAATAGATGATGCACAAAATGAACATTTGGGATACATAAATTGCATTCTATTCATACGATAGAGTTAGAAAAGGCACTGAGACTGAATAATTATTGCTGTGTATTGTGATGAATCTCACAAACATGATGTTGAAATTAAAAAGCCAGACACAAAAAAAGTATGTATTCTGTGATTTCACCTATATAATGTTCACCAAAAAAAGGCTACAATGTTAAAATTCAGCATGATGGTTACTCTGGAGAGAATGTGTGGGGAAAATCTTTTCAGTTTCCAATACAAAAATAAAAATAAAACAGGTTTTATACAAAGAATCGGGAGTCAGAGTAATATTGAATTTCTCAACTGCAGCTGGAAACTACAAGATAATAAGCGATGCCTTCAAATTTCTGAAGGAAAGTGATGTCCATATCCTGCTAAATTATCAATTACTTGTGAAGTTACACTAACGATATTTTCAAACATACAAGGTCTTTCAAGATTTACCTTCCTTTTACCTTTTTTCAGGCAAGCAACTGGAAGAAATATACTCAGGAAAAGGGACACAAGGGATCCAGGAAATAGATGCACTAATGGAAGAAAGAAGCAATGAGAAGTCCCAAGATGGCAGCCAAGGGGGAGCCCAAGGTGACAGGTACGCAGCAAGCCTAGAGAACCACAGTACAGTGATGTCCTCAAGATTCATTGACCCACCACAAAGAGAGAAGAGATTTACACAATTAGGGAAAGTTTAGGATTAAATATATGTATATTAGATATATGTACTATTGTAGGTGTATATAATTAAATGGCATATGTGTGGTACTGTAACTAATATATTATGCACATTATGAAACAAAATGTAAATAAGAAAGGATGAAATAAAAATAAATACAAATAAGAATTCTATTGTTTTCTTCCCTTACCCTGGTTAATATCGGACACACCTCCTGCTTGCACCCCACAGTTCATCTCTAATATAAGTGATAACTTCCTTGTGGTGGGTGATCGGATTAGCCAAGGAAGATGGTGCCTTGAGGAAATGGGCCACAGAAAAGGTAAATGTTGACACCTGGGAGAGAAGATCAAACACTGGTAAATGCCAACCTCCCCTGTGGTGGGTCTTGCCAGGTACCACAAGCAAGCCCCAGCCAGCATGAGGTCCTAGAGCCTCAAAAGGCCTGGATCAGAGAATCATAAACTCTCAGAGAAAGCAAATGCTTTTAAGACCACCTCAGTTATAGTTCTCAGTTTACCAATGAGAATAATTTACACTTCAGAATCTTGCTTAAATCTAGTTCTAAATCCACTTAACATTTCTACATTTTATGGATTCCCAAATGAATGTATGAAAAGAAAATATAAAGAAATTTGTTTATTTTTTTTTTATTTTCAAGTATCTCTACACCCAACTAGGGGCTCGAATTTGTAACCCCGAGATCAAGAGATGTATGCTTTACTCGTGTGCTCTACCTACTGGGCCAGCCAGGCACCCTGCAAATGTAAAGAAATCTTATGTGTGTTTAATTTCCTGTCCTCATTGTCTTCCACCGCCTAACACGGCTGCCAACTCTCCTGTTTGCCACGATCCAGAATATGTGCTTTCTCCTAATCAATGCCTCTGCAGCTCCCATACAGGCTCTGAGCCAGAGCTAGGCAGTTTCTTCAGAAAACATCCTCAGAGCGCCTAGGTGGCTCAGTTGGTTGAGCGGCTGCCTTCAGCTCAGGTCATGATCCCAGGGTCCTGGGATCAAGTCCCACACTGGGTTCCCTGCTCAGTGGAGCGCCTGCTTCTCCCTCTCCCCCTGCCTGCCGCTCTGCCTGCTTGTGTTCTCTATCTTCCTGTCAAATAAATATGTAAAATCTTAAAAAAAAAGAAAAGAAAACATCCTCTGAAATATTTTTTAAGAGCTTCACAGAGCCCTTGTTATCTAATAAATAGACCAAAAATCTGACTGCAGGCATGTTTTCCTTTTCTGTACCATCAAAGGAAAAATAAAGATGAAAAGACTTTTTCTAAGTGCTTATGTCTTATTAGGACATTTTTAAAGTAAATACCTTTAGTCATAAATGTTAGAGGCAATCTGCCTAAAACAGAGGTATATTTAAGTGGCTAGATTTAATAAATTCCAATTTATAAATTGAACTCACTGACCATAATTGGTTGCAACAGTTGGCTCTAAACAGAGAGATTAGCATAATTGTGATTGCAACTCCTATTAGCATTTATAAATATAATTAGAGCCAAGTATTGGGCTGTGTTGGAAAGATGCCATTGCAATTTCTCTTGTAAAGATGTGAGAAGCACATGTTCTTCCACCAGGAGGCAGCATCATGATTAAAGGATGGATTGGTCCCTGTGACCTTTAACCTCTCAGTGTCTCATTTTCCCATCAGCAAAACACTGTGTTTCAGTATGCATTTAATATGCATTCAGTAGCATGGTAAAGAGGCATTCCATTCAAGATGGAGTAAAAAGGACAGATTTTGCCTGCTGCCTGAAAGAAACAGATGCACAAACAAAAAGCAAAATATATGACACAACAGTTTTCAAGACACTGGCTATCAGGCAATGGAGGACATTGGTCTCTGAAAGACAGGAAGCAAATTTGGAGAGCTTTACTATTGTCCCAGCTTACTACCTTGAGAGAGTCTCCAAGCTATGGGGTAAGAAGGGGGAGTCCAAGCAGAGCCTGGTGGACTCTCCTACTACCCAATGCCCGAGGAAGACACAATCTGATAGGATTGGGTAAAACCAGCCGGCATTCTCACAGGGCCAAGAATATAGCCTGTTCCTACAGTCAGCCTGGAAAAAAAAAATCAGACTTTTCAGGACACTGGGCAGAATACTTATGACGGTGCCTCAGTAGTGGGAAATATTTAGACCCAGACCAAACACTGACCCAGATCCACCACATAAATCAGAAGATAGATCTGAAGAGCTCAAACTATTTCCAAGTAATTTAATGGCTTCCCAGAGCAAAGCTCAAGAATGGCTATAGGAAAACAAAATAACTCACATCCAAAGAAGGTAATAACACAATGGCTGGCATCCAATCAAGGATTGCCAGACAGTGAAAGTATAAGGAGAATGTAACCCATAATGAGGAGAATAATCAATCAATCAAAACTGACTCAGAACTGAAATAGATATTAGAATATTAACTATCAGGCAAGAATATTAAAACAGTAGTTATAACTGTATTTCAGATATTAGGAGTTAAGTATAAACATAAAGAATATTTCCAGAAAAGCACACCCAACCTGAACTTCGACAGATGAAAACTGCAACATCTGAAATGAAAAACCGATGGGATTAATAGTAGATTAGACTTTGCATAAGAAGACATTTGTAAACTTGAGGGGCACCTTAGTGGCTCAGTCAGTTGAGCAAAAAGCTCTTTTTTTTTTCTTTTTAAGATTTTATTTATTTATTTGACAGAGAGAGACATAGCAAGAGAGGGAACACAAGCAGGGGGAGTGGGAGAGGGAGAAACAGGCTTCCTGAAGAGCAGGGAGCTCGATGCGGGGCTCGATCCCAGGATCCTGGGATCATGACCTAAGCTGAAGGCAGATGCTTAACGACTGAGCCACCCAGGCACCCCAGCAAACAACTCTTGATCTCAGCTCAGGTCTTGATCACATGGTCGTGAATTCAAGCCCTGAATTGTGGAGCCCACTTTAAAAAGGAAGGAAGGAGGGAAGAAGGAAGGAAGGAAGAAAGAGAAAGAAGAAGGAGGGAGGGAGGGAGGGAGGAAGGAAGGAAGGAAAAAAGGAGACATTAGTAAACTTGAAAACATGGCAATAGAAACTAAGCAAAATAAAACCCAAAGAGAAAAAAATCTGAAAAAATGAAGAGTATCAAGTGGCCTAATATATGTGTAATTGGAGTTGCCAAAGGAAAGGAGAGAGAAGAGAGATGATGGAACAAATATTTGAAGAAAAATAAGGCCAAAAAGATTCCTAATTTAATTAAAATTATGAACCCACAGATCCAAGTTCAACCAGCCTCCAAGCAAAATAAGCATGAAAAAAATTACATCAAGACCTGCCATAATCAAATTGCTAAAGAAACCAGTGATAGGGCGCCTGGGTGGCTCAGTCGGTTGAGCGACTGCCTTCGGCTCAGGTCATGATCCCAGGGTCCTGGGATCGAGTCCCGCGTCAGGCTCCCTGCTCTGCGGGTAGCCTGCTTCTCCCTCTCCCACTCCCCCTGCTTGTGTTCCCTCTCTCGCTGTGTCTCTCTCTGTCAAATAAATAAATAAAATCTTTAAAAAAAAAAAAAAAAAGAAACCAGTGATAAATGGAAAATTTTAAAGCATCCAGAGATAGGGATAAGATATTACATAAAAAGACACAAAGATAAGGGTGGGAGCAGATTTTTCATCAGAAACAACGTAGGCAAGAAGATATCTTTAAAATACTGAAAGACAGGGGCACCTGGGTGGCTTAATCGTTAAGCGTCTGCCTTTGGATCAGGTCATGATCCCAGGATCCTGGGGTCAAGCCCTGCATGGGGCTCCCTGCTCGGCGGGAAGCCTGCTTCTCCCTCTCCCACTCCTCCCGCTTGTGTTCCTGCTCTCGCTATCTCTCTCTCTGTGTCAAATAAATAAATAAAATCTTTTAAAAAATAAAAAATAAAATAAAATACTGAAAGATAAAACTGTCAAACTAGAAGTTTATGCCCAGCAAGAATATCTTTCAAAAACAAAGGTGAAAAAAAAAGGTGAAATAAAGATGTTTTTGTTTTTTTAAAGATTTTATTTATTTATTTGTGATAGAGAGCAAGAGAGAGAGCGCACGGACTCAAGTGCGCACAAGTGGGGGGAGGGACAGAGGGAGAGGGAGAATCAGGCTCTCCATTGAACAGGGAACTCCATGTGGGGCTCAATCCCCAGATCCTGGGATCATGACCTGAGCCCAAGGCAGATGCTTAACCCACTGAACCACCTTGGTGCCACAAAGATGTTTTTCGACAGACAAAACCTGTAAGAATTTACCAGCAAACCCACACTATAGGAAATTTTAAAGAAAGTCTTTTGGGCAGAAGAAAAATAGTACCAGAAGAAAATATAGATCTACTTAAATGAGTAAAAAGCACCAGAAATGGTAAATATTATTTATTCTGATTAAATCTCTTTATATGATAATTGATTATTTAAACAAAAATTATAACAATGTATTTTGGTGTTTATAATATATGTATAGATAAAATATATGACAACAATAGCATAATAACCAGAAGGAGGAGATGGAAATATTCTATTCTATACATGCATGAAGTGGTAGATAATTACTAAAGACAGTGATAATTTAGAGCTGTATACTACCTTATACACTGTACGCACCATATTTTAGCAGCCATTAAAATAACAAAACAAATGTTTATAGCTAAGAAGGCAAAAAGGAGGGTTGATGGAAGCACAAAAAAAAAAAAAAAAATCAGTTAATCCAAAAGAAGGCCAAAAATAAGACAAAGTGGATGAAGAAGACATGGGACAGACAAAAACAAATAACAAGATAATAAACTAAACTAACTATATCAATAATCACATTAAATGTAAATTATCTAAACACCTCTGATTAAAAGACAGAGACTGACACATTGAATAAAAAAAACAAGTTGCAAATGAATGCTATCCATAAGAAATGTGCTTAAAGTATAAAGTATAAGTATAAAGACACAGGTCAGAGTAAAAGGATAGAAAATGATACAGTATGCTAACACAATTCAAACGAAATCTGGAGTGGCAATGTAAATAACAGAAGCACATAATAATAGAATTTCAAACTACACGAAGCAAAAACTGACAGAACTACAAAGAGAAATAAATAAACCCAAAATTATAGTCAGAAATTTCAATAATTATCTCTAATTGATAGCACAAGTAAAAAGAAAACCAGCAAGCATATAGAAGATTTAAAAAGTCACTCTTAACCAACTTGATATAATGGACATTTATAAAACATTCCACCTAACAATAGCAAGATCCACATTATTTTTAAGTACACACAGATCATTTACCAAAATAGACCATATTCTGGACTATGAAACAAATTACAATAAATTTTTAAATGTTCAAGTTATACAAAGTATATTCTCCAGTCACAGTGGAATCAAATTAAAAATAACCTGTGGAAATAATTTCTGGAAAATCACAAATTTTTGCCTAATGGAAACTAAATAATACACTAACAAATACTAAGTGAATTAAAGAAGAAATAAAAAAAGATATTCGAAAATATTTTCAGTGAAGTGAAATGAACATATCAAAATTTGTGAAATGCTCTTAAAGCAGTTCTTAGGGGAAATTTATAGTACTAAATGCTATATACTTAAAACAATTACCTCAACTTCTACCTTAAGAAACTAGAAAAAGGAAGACCAAATTAAATGCAAACTTTACTTATAAGAGTCTTTGAGTTTGCTTAACACTTATGAATTTTTTTATGATCCCTGCTTTAAAGTCCTTGTCAGAAAACTCCAATATTATATCATCTTATCATTGGTGTCTGTTGATTGTCTTTTCCCATATGTGTGGCAGTTTCTGCAGTTCTTTATATGTCAAGTAATTTTGGTTTGTGTCCTGGACATTTTGGTATTATGCTATGAGACAATCGATCTTATTTATATCTGCTACTTTGATAGGACTTAGAATTCTGGGCTTCTCCCCAATCTGCCTGCTGGTTTATTTTTCAGAGTTCTCAAACAGCTGTTCTAGCATTCTGTCCAGATTTTAGAGTTGAACTCAGTAGGAAATAAAGGGAGATGTGTGTTAATTTCACATGATTCATAGACTTCTAAGATAGGTCCCAAAATTCCTGCCCCTCATGTAGATGCCCTTCATAATCCCCTTCCCGTGAGTGTGAGCAGAATTCATAAATATAATGGCATATCACTCCCATGATTATGTGACTTTATTTTTTTTTTTTATTTTGATGTAGTCCTATAGTTCTTTGTATTTTTTTAAGTAAGCTTTAGGCCCAACTTGGGGCTTGAACCCACAACCCCAAGGTCAAGAGTTGCATGCTCTACCAACTGAGCCAGCCAAGCTCCCAGATTATGTTATTTTATATAGCAGTAAGGATCTTGCAAATGTAATTAAGGTCCCTAATCAGTTGAGTTTGAATTAATCAAAAGAGATGATTAGATCAGGATGTTCCTGATCTAATTAAATGAGCCCTTAAAAGCAGTCAAAGAGGTTCAAAGCCACATAGGCTTTCTGGCTAACCTGGAAGATACAGCTAGAATGCAGCTGAATTCTGCAAAGCTGCGAGGAAATGTATTCTGCCAGTAGCATATGCATTGAAAAGAAGCCATCAAGCCTCAGATGAGACCACAATCCCAGCTGCCACTTTAATTGCCATCTTGTGAGATCCTGAGCAGAGGACTCAGGTGAGCCCTGCCTGGACTTCTGACTTAGAAGAAACTGGGAAACTGACCCAATCAGTAGTGTTGCTTTGAGCCTCTGTGTTGGTGATAATGTGTTACACTACAAAAATCTAATATACTTTCTCTCACCCGCAACAGTGTTGGAAACAAAGTGCTGGCACTCTATGAGCAAATGTTATTCCAAAAGTGTTGATTATTTCTCAATGTTTTTAACAAAGGTCTTTGTTGGTTTTTCTTCCTCTGAATTCCCAGTATAGTATTAGGAAAATAGCTCAACATTTCAGATCTGCTCCATATCAACTTTCTGGCAGAGTTCAGGGTAGCAACTCATCTGCGTGTGATCATAAGCTGCTTTGTTACTTTCATTTCCTTCGCTCCTCTTGGCTCATGAGGCTCACTGAGTTTTAGGGAAGAAAAGCTAATCTTATTAAATTATTGTATTAATTATTACCACATGAATCACCCAACAGGGACAAATAGCAAGCCTTTTATAATTAGTAAACTAGAAGTAGCCATTTATAGCCGCCCATCAGATATGCCAAATTAAGGTCACCATGAACTGATAAGTTTTTTCCCCCAAATTTAACAGCTGTCAAAAGAAAGCATGATCTCCTGGTGAGAGAGGAGAAGTGTCATACCCATCTAATCCACATATGGGGGGGGGACATGGGACACACAGAAACAAAACAGCGTATCTTTTGGGATACTCCTTGAGAAAAAAAAAAAATCTCTAATCAAATATTTGGAAAACACTGAATACAAACAGCCCCTCTAATAGATTCACAACACTTAATAAAGACAATCCAGGACCTGTTTAACTTGGTTTATGCCAGCATTTCTCAAATTTATGTATTCTGTCCAGGGTTTACAGTTGAGTTCAGTGGGAGGCAAACAGAGGTATGGGTTTAATTCACATGCTAGGCAGAGTCATTTCTTTGGCACACTTATTATCCCCTAGACACTCAAACATTTTACATGGAAAATATTTTGGGAAATGTGGATCTACAGATTTAAACTGATCGTGTGTTTACTTATCCTATCGATGATACTCCACTCCAGGCCAAGTGTTGATAGCATGTGAATTGGTGGGGAAAATCCCTAGCATAACTACTCTCAAATAGAAATTGCTGCCCCAGCCTCACTTCAAGCTGATGGAAAGCGCCGATGCTCCTGAGATAAAAGGCATCCTCTGGAACTCAAAACTATCACACCAAAGCATTCACCAGACGTTTGCTAGGAACCGACTTTGGGCTAGGCTCAGTGCACTCCTAGCATGCCAGCAGGACCCTGGCTTTGCAGGTTCACAGGGGTGTGGCCCTAACTCATGGAACCCCCAGAGGCTCCGGGGGGAAGAGGATGAGCAGCCAGGCTGGAAAGTGACATTCAGCCCCAGTACAGAGAACCTCCAACAAGGTGATGGGGTGACTGCTGCCGTGACCTCTCAAGCAGGGTCTTGGATGGGACCGGATGGGGTAGGGAACTCACCCCCCAAAAAAGCAAAGCCAATTTCCAGCAGGCATTAGGTTAAATCAATCCCTGAAGGAAATTTCTTCAAATTAAGAGAGAGAGAAGGAAAAAAAGAGAGTAGGAAAGAAGGAGTTAATTTCCATTTTGCACTGATTCTAAGATGTGCATTTTTTTCATATTTTAACAACTCTAAAGTCTGAAATCAGAGTACAGCTTCTGATGCAGAGCATCTTACAATTGCTGTCCTCCAGGCATCAGCGCGACCCAGTTGTCATTGCCTGGGTGTGCCAACTCATTCATATCCATTGCTGTTCTCATCACTTCAACAAGGATCAGTACCTTGTGGTCCTGATGCAGGACCCCATTGCCCAGGGTCCCATTGCCGTGTAAAGTGTCTTCAGAAAGATTCCACCGCAATTCAGGACTGAACGGAAAACTTCCGTGTATTCACAAAGGCGAGGGGACAGAGCAGTGGGGCATACATTTGTTATCTGTGAAGTGAATGTTCCTTAGAGGAGAAATGCTTGCGATTCCTTTGTTGCTTGCAAAGCAAACCAAGTGTTTTACCCGCGCTACTCAAACTGTGGTCCACGGACCGGCAGCATCACCTGGGAGATGGTGAGATGCCGGATCTCGATCTCTACCTTAAACCTACCGAATCGGGATCTGCATTTCAGCAAAATCCCCAGGTGACTGCCCATAAAAGTTTAAAGAGCACTGCTTTAAAGGACATGATGTGAAGCTCAGTCACATTGAATTATTGAGATACATGCAAAGGAATGCTCGTCAGAAGCCAAGCGGTGCAGCCGAAGACGGGGAGATTGTCAAGTCCTTCAGAATAGATGACAGAAGTTTCAACACAGGGAGAGGCACGTGTGACCATTTCACGCACAGGGAGGAATGTCATTAAGACACTGTGTCACAGCCTCATTGGCGGGTTTTTTTTTTTTCTTTCCTCTCTTTGCGGTACATAAAACAATGGTATGACTTAAAATGGAGGGAGGGCATTTTAGATTCAATTAAATGTGGCATAGAGGGGCGCCTGGGTGGCTCAGTCGTTAAGCGTCTGCCTTCGGCTTGGGTCATAATCCCAGGGTCCTAGGATCGAGCCCCGCATCGGGCTCCCTGCTCAGCGCAGAGTCTATTTCTCCCTCTCCCTCTCCCCCTGCTTGTGCTCTCTCTCTGTGTCAAATAAAATAAATGTGGCAAGTAATTTTACTCCAGGGCCATGTGAGAAATTACAATAAAGGCATTTCCTTCAGTGCAGGGACACTGGCAGGGCACAGAACAGGGGAAATGGAACTGGAAATCTGAGAGAGAAATCTGAACCTGGCAGGGGAACGGAGGGTCGGAGGCCCTGGGGGGTGCGGCTGAGTGTGAGCCATCCCACCTGCATGGTGGGTTCCAGGCTGTGGACCATCCTCCAGCTGATGACAAAAATGACATTTGACTCCTTATCTTTTCAAGTAATATTTACATCCATTATTCTGTATTTTTTTCTTTGATAACTCTCATTGGGTTTTAGCCCTTTATCATGTCCTTGAGTCTGACAGCAATCCCTGGCGAGTTGCAGCATGAGCTGGAAGTGGGAAGGTTGGGTGCTATTGTCCTTTCCAGGGTAGAGATGAGGGAAATTGGTCCAAGATTGCCCTGTTGGTAAATAGCGGAATTGGGATTAGAACCTCAGGCTTCTGACCATACTTTGAAAGTTCTAACAGGAAAGCAAGTATTGTTGGCCTTTTGTGCAAGACAAAACAGGCTCAGGAAGTTCAAGTGTCACCCACGCATGAAACTGTCACAGTTGGGGGCTATCACCCAGTTACCCTGGCATCTAACTTAACAGCTGTTTCTTCTACTCCCGATTCCCTGGCAAAATCTGCGTAGTTGTTCATGATTTGAAGAGCTTTCTGTTATGGCTACAAAGAAAAGAGCTGAATGATTATGTTAACTTCACCAAAGAGCAGAGGTATTATTTGGAAATCCTGAGGCATAGCACTCACATGTATCTTTGCGTGTCGCTGGGGCAGAGCCTACACCTGCCACACCTTGGGTCCACAGCTTTTATGCCAAAGCCCCATCCCCTCCCGTCTGATCCCAGAGAACAACAGAACAAGGCAGGGGTACTAGAGCCAGGCCATTCCTGCCCGGTGGAGGAATCTTCTGATGGTCAGTCCTCGCTCTGGGACTCCCCACCAGCCTGGCCAAGACTGTCTCAGAGAGGCGATGTGGACCGAGTGTCCTACCTGCTCCTCTCATGTCAGAGCTGCATGTCTTCTCTGCCCGCTCCCGCTTCCTCCCTCATAAACCCCCTCTGCACATCTTCCTCCGAGAATTCTCTTGCTTGTGTATTTCCACCTTGGCACCTGCTTCTCAGAGGACCTGAATGAAGACACTGCCTTTTAAAAGGCAACTTCATAAATAAATATGATTGTGTGCTATTTGCAATAGCTCAGACCATTTTATCTGTGTTCCTCAACTTACCTTTCGGTTCTTCCGATTTTTTTCACTAATTTATTAAGAAATCTGTTTTTCCTCTCTACATTTCTTCCTTCATAACCATTGGTAGACAGTAATATAAAAGGCTATGGAAAATAAAGGTCGAGAGGGATAATAAAAGATAAAAAGTGAAAAAATTGCTGTGATTCCAGAACCCAGTGTTATTCTAGCATTTTTTAAAAGATTTTATTTATTTATTTGAGAAAGAGAGTGAATGAGAGAGAGAGAGAGAGAGCACAAGCAGGGGGAGGGAGAGGGAGAAGCAGGTTCCCCGCTGAGCAGGGAGCCCCATGCGGGGCTCAATCCCAGGACCCCAGGATCATGACCTGAGCCGAAGGCAGATGCTTAACCAACTGAGCCACCCAAGCACCCCCATTCTAGTATTTTCTAAATTAAATGTTTAATTTTTAAAAAATTATAGATTCTCACACAGTTGCAAGAAATAATACAGAGAGCTCTTGTGCATCTTTTACCTAATTTCCACCAGTGGTAACATCTTGCAAACCCATCATACAGTATCACAACCAAGGTATTGACATTGATACAGTCAAGACATAGAACATTTCCACCACAAGGACCTATGTGGCCCTTTTATAGCCACACCTCCTTCCCACCTGCCCCCACTTCAAGAATGTTATGTAAATGGACGCATGAAATGATGGAGCTTTGGGGGATTATTGGTGGGTTTTTTTTTTTCCACTCAGTATAATTTCTCTGGAGATCCACCTATGTTGTTATGTGTATCAACCTTTTGTTCCTTTTTACTGGTGAGTAGTATTCCATGGCATGAATGCGGCACCATTTCCTTAACTATTCATGCATTGGAGGACATCTGGATAGTTCCAGTTTCTTGCAATCACAAATAAAGCTTACTATAAACATTTATCTACAATCTTTTATGAACATAAGTCTTTATTTATCTGAGCTAAATGTCCAGGAGCACAATTGCTCAGTCATATGGTAGCCACATGGCAAGTTTTTTAAGGAACTGCCAAACTGTTATCCAAAATAGATGTACTATTTTAAATTCCCACCAGCAATGGACAAGTGACCCAGTTTCTCTGCATCTTCACCAGCACTGGGCATTGTCAGGGTTCCAGATTTTGGCCATTCTAATAGTGTAATGGTATCTCACTGTTGTTTTCATTTGCATTTCCCTGATGACATATGGTATGGAGCATTTTGGGGGGTGCTTGTTTACCATCTGTACATCTTTTTTTAAAGATTTATTTATTTGAGAGAGAGAGTGAGCGTGCCCAGGGTGGGGGGCAGATAGGGAGGGGGAGAGAGAGTCTTAAGCAGACTCCACACTGAGCATGGAGCCCGACATGGGGCTCAATCTCAGGACCCCAAAATCACAACCTGAGCTGAAACCAAGAGTCAGATGTTTAACCTACCGCACCACCCATGCACCCCCCATATGTACATCTTCTAAGGTCTCTGGCCCATTTTTTAATCTGGTTATTTGTTTGCTTTTCCACTGTTGAGTTTCGAGAGTTTGAAAATATATTTTAGATGCTACTTTTTTGCCAGAGGTTTGATTTGCAGATATTTTCTCCTGGACGGCAGCTTGTCTTTTCATCTTCTCAACAGTCTGCTAAAGTTCAGTTTGTCAGTTTTTCCTTTTGTGGATCCTACTTTTTTTGTCATGTCTAAGAATTCTGCACTTAGACCTAGATCCTAAACGTTTTCTCATATTTTTCTCTAAAACCTTCACGATTTTACATTTTTACATTAGGTCCATGATCCCTCATTAGTTAATTTTTTGGTATGAAGTGTGAGACTGAACACTGAGGGTATTTATTTATTTTTCAGGCCATGGAGATCCAATTGCTCTGGCATTATCTTTTCAAAAGGCTATCTATCCTCTGTTGAATCTGCACTTTTGTCAAAAATCAGTGGGGCGTATTCACGTGTGTCTGTTTCTGCGTTCTCGCTCCTATCACATGGACCTATGTGTCTATCCTTCTGCCATTACTAGTTTTGATGATTGTCGCTGTAAAGGGCATCTCAAATTTGGGTAGGCTGATTCCTTACACTTTATCCTTTTTCAAAGTTGTTTTAGATACTTCCGTCCCTTTGCCTTTCCATGTGAATTTTAGAAGAATTTTGGCATCTACAAAAGTTTCATCTCGCTAGGGCTTTGTTAGAAACAGTGTTGAACCTGTAAATCAATTTGGAGATACTCACATCTTTACTATATTCGGTCTTCCAATCTATGAATCCGGTGTATCTCTCCATTTATTTATGCCTTCTTTGCTTTTTTTTTTTTTTTAAGTAGGTTCCACACCCAGTGTGGAGCTCAACACGGGGCTTGAACTCATGACCCTGAGATCAAGAGTTGCATGCTCAACCAACGAGCCGCCAGGCACCCCTACCTTCTTGTACATGTTTTGCTAGATTTCTACCTATTTTTCTGTCTCTTTTTTTTTTTAGCAAATGATAAATAGTATTGTGTTTTTAATGTCAGTGTCCACCTGTTCATGGTTAGTACACAGATATACAGTTGCTTTTTGTATTGTAATCTTATATCTTGTAACCTTGCCAAAATCACTCATTAGTTTTATTTTATTTTTTTTTTTTAAGATTTTTTATTTATTTATTTATTTGACAGAGACAGAGATAGCGAGAGCAGGAACACAAGCAGGGGGAGTGGGAGAGGGAGAAGCAGGCTTCCTGCTGAGCCGGAAGCCCGATGTGGGACTCGATCCCAGGACCCTGGGATCATGACCTGAGCCGAAGGCAGTCGCTTAACCAACTGAGCCACCCAGGCGCCCACTCATTAGTTTTAGTACTTTGTAGATTTGGGGGAATATTCTATGCTAGACTTTCTAGCATTATGTTGAATCTGAATCCTGAAAACCAACATTCTTGCTTTGTTGTCTCTTTCTTCCTGGTTTTCCAAATTTTATCGTTTTACCTTTTCTTTCATGTTTGGAGAACTTCCTTTAGCCATTCTTTGAGGGGAAGTCTGAATTTATTTTACAAAAATCAGAGCAGAGCCCTGGCCATTTCTTTACATATTGTCTATAGCCCCTTTCCTCCTGGAATGGCACATTTGAATAGTTGGAGGCAATGTCGGCGAACTTTCTTCCACTCCATGCATCTCGCCAAATTGCAGACATTGAAGGCCTCGATGTAATGTTTTCTAATTCTTCTATACCCCTAACACTTCTGCCTTTCCCACATTTGCCAGGTCGGAAAGTTTCTTGCAACTCCCCGAACACCTATGTGGAATGGAGGAGAGAGAGATTACTGAGGAATCTCAGCCCAGGTAACCACACCGCCCGCATCCTGGGTGCCATGCCAGGCAGCAAATGGCCTCTTGAATCCCCTCCGCAGGAGGCTGAAAGCTGGTTGCCCAAAGATGTCAGGTTCTAATCTCTGGAGCCCGCAAAAGGTTACCTTATATGGTAAGTCTTTGTAGATGCAGTTAAATTAAGGATCTTGAGAAGGAGAGATTACCCTGGATTATCTGCATGGGCCCTACGTACAAACTCACGTTTCCCCATTAGAGAGAGGCCGAGGCAGATTCTGCACGCAAAGGAGAAAAAGGCAATGTGACCCTGAGACAGAGACTGCAGTGATGTGGCCACAAGCCACAGAATGCCCCAGAATGGGGGACAACCCTGCCAGACTTCCAGCTTTCAGACCGCAAGAGAATCAACCTCTGTGGGAGCTTGTTGGGGCGGCTGCAGGGAACCAATAAACCCTTCCTTTACTTATCTGTGCAGAGGCTAGAAGTCAAGTTGTTAATATAAATTGAGCTGTTGTCAGCTGATGAAGTAACAATGAGGAGAGGCATTCGGTCATGTCTCTCACCGAAATTTTTTCCTAGTACTCTACTTCTAGAGTGCACTATGGAAGTAGAGAAGTAGAGAAGGCTAAGGCATTCTGGGGGCACCTTATCCTGAAAGGTCGGTAAGGGTTTGTTCTCATCTTTACAGATAAGTTAGCAGTGGCTCAGAGTTTAAGTCATGGAAGTACCCAAAGTGACAAAGCCCCTGAAAGATTTGCCCTGATATTTACCCCCAATCGCAAGCCATTTCTCAAGGACAACACTCTGTCTCTTTAGGGAAGCCATAGCAAACTCCGACAGAGGCCCTCCTGGTAAATCACTACCCATTTGCTTCATACCTCTCCCCCTGCCCCCGTTTGGGGACAAAAGACTGCATCTGGGGACCGTGTAGTTTACTCCCTGAGATTTGCTGCCACCTGCTGACAAAGGGAAGAATAGCACAGAATAAAGACTGTAAAAGGACCCCTGCGCAGCCCCGCAAAGCCACCGGGCAGAGGCCGATGTAAACTTGCCCGCAGGAGACCATAAGAGAAGAGCAGAAAGCACTAGAAAAGACACCAGGAGCTCTGAGCCTGCCCACCGGTCTCAGACCAAGCCGATAGAGCCACAGGACTTCCCGTTGCGCCATATAAACACTCTATGGTCTCAGAGTTTCTGTGTCCTGGTCTGCATGTAATTAACAGGGGATTCATTTCTTGCAAGGCAAGTGTTGAACTCACGGAGTCACCGTGAGCAGATCCCTGCAGTTCCTTGCCTCTGCTGTCCTGTGGCAGCATATGAGACACATCCTGGAGATATCCTAACTAACCTCTTACTGACACAGGTATGTTTAGATAAAAACCACCATGAACAGAAACACACAAACGCCATCCCCTTTACAATTGGGTCTAGAGACAACCACCGCGTCTGGGCTTTTAAGACAACAAAATACCATTTTTTTGCACTAGGGGGAGCCAAAAGATCAGCCGAAGCTTATCCTGGGTCTTGACAAGTATTTTCCAGCACTTGGCAGTTTTAAATTTGGTGGGATCAGTGAACAAGGTTTTAGGGAGCCCATAGCCATCCTCATTTATATGTCCCCCACATCAGCCATCTTTTTATGCATAACTTACTCTTCCGCCAAAACCCAAAACCACCCCACTGTGTATAGATGGGAGCTCTGAGCTCCAGGCCTTGCCTCCCTCCTGGGCACTCTCACCCAGTACATCTCTCTCTAATCTCAGCCCTAAAATTGGCAAATCATGCTATCAAAATACCAAAATGTTCCACCTCGCAGATGCTACTTCTTCCTCAACTGTACTGACCAAAACAAACAAACAAAAAACAAGGAAAGAAACTGTTGATTGAGTTGCTGTATTTCAAGCATTTCCACATGCCATCCACAGATGAATGGATCAACAAAATGAGCTACATACATATAATGGAATACTATTCATAAAAAGGAATGAAATTTTAGGGGCGCCTGGTCGCTCCGTTGGTGAAGCGTCCGCCTTTGGCTAGGGTCAAGGCCCCAGGGTCCTGGATCAAGCCCCGCGTCAGGCTCCCTGCTCAGCAGGGAGTCTGCTTCTCCCTCTCCCTCTGCCTGCCACTCTCCCTGCTTGTGCTTTCTTTCTCTCTCTGTCAAATAAATAAATAAAATCTTAAAAATTAAAATTAAAAATAATTTAAAAATAAAAAATAAGAAAGGAATGAAATTTTGATATATACTACAGCATGGATAAACCTTGCAAACATTATGTTTGGTGAAATAAGCTACACACAGAGGACAAATATTATATGATTTCACTTACAGGAGATGCCCAGAATCGGCAACTTCATAGAGCCAGAGAGTAGAATAGAGGTGACCTGGGATCAGGGGCAGGGGGAGTTATTGTTTAATGGGCACAGAGTTGTGTCGAGATGATGAAAAGCTTTGGAGATAGATAGTGGTTGCACAACATTGTGAAAGTATCTAATTCCACTGAATGGTACACTTACAAATGGTTAAAATGATAAATATCATATCATGTATCATATAGAGGTATGTATATTTACACAATTTTTAAAAACATGTACTTACATGCCTACCTCACCTACCAGATTGCAACTTTCCAAAGGACCAGATTTTACTCATGTTGGTATCCTCAACCCCAAGCCTGGAACCTGCCACACGGAGACAATAATGGGCATCAGAGTAAAAATACGCAAAGAAAAATCATAGATTTTAAATTCATTCCAAAAAAAAAAAAAAAGGACAAGAGAAACCAAATCTATTGAATGCTTACTGTTTATTAGCATTTTAAAAGTTTCACTCATTCCACGCCAATGTCACGAGCATGTCCTCTGTGCCAGGCCCAGGAATGTATCGTGAGGAAGATGGATTTCTCTGTCCTCACAGAGTGTGTATTTTATGGAGAGGAGACATACCATTGACGCGTAAAGAGATAAGTAACGAATACACCATCCGATGGAGCTGGATTCTGAGAAGAGAGGAAAATGGGGTCACGGGGAAGTGTTGGAATGGGGTGGAAGCCTCCCTTTGCCCCGCACATCAGGGACAGCCTCTGAGAAGGAAGCATCTAAGACCTAAATCATGAAGAGGGAGCCCCTGACAACCTCAGGTAGAGAAGGTGCAGAGGGGCCGAGGGAGGAGGAAGCAGGACATGTTAGAGAGACAGAAAGGTGATCACTGAAGCTGGATCCGGATGGACGAGGAGGAACTGCTGAGGATTCAGGTGGAGAACATGTCGGGCGTCAGGTCATGTTGCAACTAGAGGCTGGGCCACGGAGTTTGTATTCTATTCTAGTAGCAACAGGGGCTATTGGGAGGTTTTGAGCAGGAGGGTGGTGTCATCTGATTTACCCAATCACTCTCGTTTCTGTATGGATAAGGGATCGTCAGTGGACAAGACACTGGGTAGAAACCCAGGTGAGTAATCAGGGTGGTCTGCATTCCAGTTTTAGCCATGGAGATGATGAGGGTTGGATTCAAGATATATTTTGGAAGCAACCCCAATAGAACCTTGATGGGTTGGACGGGAAAAGGGAAAGAATGGGGTCCAGGATAATTTCTAGTTTTTTTCCCCCTAACCACTAAATGGAAGGTAGAGCCATGGAGTCAGAAAAGGAAGACTAGTCAAGAGGTGGAGGGCGATGAAGATCGGGGGAGGTTCACTGGGGCTGGGGTTGAAGTGCCTATGAGACTTCCCGGTGGACCACAGCACCACAGGTCATTCCTGAGATGACAGACCAAGAGTCATTGGCATATGCATGAGATGGCCTGATGGCCTAGGCAGGGAGGGGAGAAGAAGAGAAATCTGTCCCAGAGCTGGGTCCTGGAGCACCCTCACACTTAGAAACCCACAACGAGAAGGGAACTACAGAGACATGAAAAATGGACTGTGCCGTGGGAGGAATTCCAGACAGCTGTGAAGTCTCAGGAGCCTGGAGAAACGTGTTGTCAGAAGGACAGAGTGCTCAGCCCTGAGACACTGCTCGGAGGACAGAAGACTGAACATGAGATAGCAGATGGAAGTCACTGGTGAACTTCACAGGAGCCATTCCCGTAGAATTCTGGGGACAGAGGACTGACTGGAGTGGGGTGGGGAGGGACAAGGGTGAGAGGGCAGGCACAGCAGCAACTCCTTTGAGATTTACCCTGGTAGGAAGCCAAGTCCTGCGCCAGTCTCTGAAAGGAGATATAGGAATCAGAGGATGAAAGACAGCACGGTGCACTATACTTTCTCAGTTCTTCTCATCAAATGATAGTACAGATATTGTTGTCTTGATTTCATGCATGAGAAAACTGAAAGAAAAGTTAATTTCCCACCCGCCAAAGTTTAAAATTAACACACAGCAAATGCTACCGTTATATAAGACCCGAATTATTTCCGCTAAACCCTGTCACCTCCCATCAAAATAGAAAAAAGCAAAGGTTAAGAACCTCTGTTTTCCTGCTCAACACAATGACCCAGTTGAATGCCAAGCAGTATAAATGGCTATATTTTTTATCTTCCTGTTATTTGTTTACTTGGAATCATTCATTAAATACAGAAAGGTTTTGGTCACATTTTAATCACTATCCCGTGTTTGCCTTGATCAAGCCTAAATTTGGTTTCCAAGCTGGCAGTCCTCCTTCCAGCTTCACCTCTCAAATCTTTTGTGGGAAACGACACAAATTTTGAAGGCATCAAAAAGTTTCTTGTTATATTGCTCTTTTAATTCTTAAAAGTAGTAATCTTAGTTATCCTCGAGATTTTAAGGCTTACCAAGGCTTGCAAAGTCAAATGTCATCTTTAGCCATGAACAGATTTCCCTCATAAGGCATAAAATCAATTGCTTATTTTGCTGAGATTAATATTTATTTGTTTGTTTGTTTGCATAGTATCCACTGTGTACCAGGTATGGTGTTAGATGCGGCTGGAGGCAGACACGAAGGGAGCGCCCATTGCCCTGTACGACTGGCTACCTTGCGTCTCGGTAACGCTAGCAGAGACGGGGTGCGCTCGCCGGGAGCCGCCCTGCGCAACTTGCACTTGAAGAGCGATTCCGACCAACGTCCATTTTGCAGGCTCTGTAAGAAGCAGAATAGGGGGAGCCGGGGTGGCTGGCACCGTGTTTCTGATGTACCTCACGTATTCCTTTTCTTTTCTTTAAGATTTTATTTATGTATTTGTCAGAGAGAGGGCACAAGCCCGGGGGCAGGCAGGCAGAGGGCGAGCGAGAATCGGGCTCCGCGCTGAGCAGGGAGCCCGATGCGGGGCTCAATCCCAGGACCCCGGGATCATGACCTGAGCCGAAGGCAGACACCTCACCCACTGAGCCACCCAGGCGCCCCTTTCTGATGTATTTCCATGGCACCCTGGCATCCCTTGCTCCTTTCTTTGTCTCTGCTCTGTCCTGAATATTTTTTTTCTTTCTATCAGCTCAAGTCAAGTGGTCCACATTTATAAAGTGAAGATTCTAGGAGGCATAACCAACATAATTCAGAGCGAGCAATGGGAGGAAATCCCTTGTGTCTTGGTGGACAATCAGAATGCTGGATGCCTGGTGCTGGCACAGACTGCCAGGAGAAGGCAGCCTTCAGAGACAACCTGAGATGTCTCCACAAAAGTGCCCTGTTTGGGGATTCTGCTTCTGGGTGGCCTGGAAACGTAACTGAGTGTTGCTATGGGTTGTGTTGTGTCCCCTCACCCCCACCACCAAAGATATGTGGAAGTCTTAAACCCCAGTATCTCAAAATGTGACCTTATTTAGAAATAGGGTCCTTGCAGATGTAATTCACTACATGAAGATGAAGTCAGACTGGAGTAGGATGGGCCCTGAATGCAATATGACTGGTATCCTTCTAAAAGGAGGGAAATTTGGACACAGACACACAGGGAGAAGGCCACATGATGATGAAGTCATGCAGCCACAAGCCAGGGAGCTCTGGGCTGGGGCCACCAGAAGCTGGAAGATGCAAGGAAGAAGCCTTTGCTCAACTTCAGAGAAAGCATAGTCTTGCCAACACCTTGCTTTCCGACTTCTGGCCTCCAGAACTGTCAGAGAATACCTTCCTGTTGTTTTAAGGCACCGATTTGTATTACTTTGCTACGGCAGCCCTAGGAAACTAATGGAGGTGTGAACTGAAAACTAAACAAACTCCAAATGCCAACATCGCCCAAGAGCAATACAAGAAGGAAAGGGGAGGGGGAGTTCATAAGCTCGCTTCACAATATCCTTGCATTCCTTATTCTAGGCAGATATTCATAATAACACTTCTTTTCCACTTATTTACTAGTTTACTTATTTAATATTTACTAGTTCAGATGGGTAAATGGACTTTTGCAGTTGTGGGGTATACCGAGCCTTTGCTCCAAACTCTGGGAACCAAAAAGGACACATGTGGAGTCCAAGGGGCTTTGGTTTTTGTAAGAAATAAAACTCGAGGGGCGCCTGGGTGGCTCAGTCAGTGAAGCATCTGCCTTCGGTTCAGGTCATGATCCCGGTGTCCTGGGATCGAGCCCTGCATCAGGCTCCTTGCTCAGAGGGGAGTTTGCTTCTCCCTCTGCCTGCCCCTTCCCCTGCTTGTGCTCTCTCTCTCTCTCTCTCTCTGACAAATAAATAAATAAAATCTTTAAAAAATAATAAGAAAAAAACAAAACAAAAACTCGAGCTATCCTGAACCATACAACAGATTGAGTCTGACATGCTTCTAAAGCTGTCTTTTAGAACACAGCTTTCTATTCCAGCATAAAAATGCGGAATGACAAACTCAAGTCCTGATTTCTCTCAGTGGATTGTTTTTTCCACTTTGTCTCGTGTAGCCTGGAGGCAGGGGACGGGTGATGGTAGCAGAACAGGTTCTACAGCCATGTCTGGCATCTATTATTCTCCAGCTTCGAAGACTGCCAAATACATGGGGGATTCGGAAATGTCACATTTAACCTCACATTACAAAAGCATAAAATGAGTTGGTGTGAGCTCAGGATTTTGCACCATGCTGGCACACTGAAGTCGCCCAGAAAATGCAAGCCATTATTGTTTCGTCATGAAAGATACATAAGCTCAATTTCATACTCGGCAGAACAGTTGCTGAAGGTCGCCAAAGTCTTGAACCGTACCCATAATCGGAAATTCCACTTCCGGAATAATAAAGTTTTCCTGTATCCCACTGTTTCAAGGCTCAATGAATGGGGATGAAAATGCTATCAATCTGAGCTTCCCAATGCTTCAAGGAGACATTTAGAGAAGGACAGAGTAGGCGGTAGTTGACCAACCCTGCAGGGCACAGACCGGAAAGACGTCCCAGTGTCTATTACTTCCCGCTGTATGGGAAGATGGGAAAAGAATATTGAGAGAGGAAACACAAGCAGATAAATATGAGCTATAGGTATAAAGGTAAAAACAGAGTGTGGAAGGTAGGAGAGCTGACAGCTCTATACTCTTCAAAAAAAAAGTATTGTTATGATAGTCACTTTTATTTTCAAGTGGGTTGACCTGTATTGTATTCAGTTTCACTCTAAATATTAGAACAGTCCATTTCAGCCAATGGTATATATTCATCTATCAATGGGCACTTGGGCTGCTTCCATAATTTTGCTTATATAAATAATGCTGCTATAAACATGGGGGTACATGTAACCCTTTGAGTTAGTGTTTTTGTATTCTTTGGTAAATGCCCAGGAGTGTGATTACTGGATTGTAGGGTGGTTCTATTTTTAACTTTCTGGGGAACCTCCATACTGTTTTCCAGGGTGGCCGCACGAGTTTGCATCCCCACCAACAGTGCAAGAGGGTTCTTTTTTCTCCACATCCTCACCAAAACTTGTTGTTTCTTGGGGTTTTTTTTTATTTTAGCCATTCTGACAAGTGTGAGGTGATATCTCATTATGGTTTTGGTTTGCATTTCCCTGATGATGAGTGATGTTGAGCATATAGAATCTGTTCAGTTTTTTTTTTAACTTCCAAAGTATCCAAAGGCAAATTCACCCACACTCACATCCACAAGCCCTAGCCCTCTTCCTTCGCCAACACCTAAGAGTTGCGAGTCCTTATCTTAACTCTTGGACCTGGTTTTCACCATTCATCCAGACACCAGGCTAAACACCACCCCCCACCTTTCCCTCACCACGTTAATTTTGCTTTTCTCTTCTCCAGTACAATTGCTTCTGTCCAAGTCTGACATCTGTCACCTGAAGCATTACAATAAACAGCCTCCTAGCCAGTCTCCCTGCCTCCCACTTCTCTCTGTTCTGCTCAAGAGATGGCTCAAAACCAAGTCAGAACATGGCGGTGCCTTGCTTTACAACTGCGGCACTTCTCTTGTCTGCGGAATGAGGGCGCTCCTGAGCAGGGCAAGTTCTTTCAGAGCACGCGCGGTGGCCGCCAGCTGGTGCTGCCGGTGCAGCCGGCCATGAGCTTGCACATGCACACATTTATACAAACACACATTTGCTGATTATCAAGAACCACTCCGTGGTTTTGCTTCTATAGGTTCCTCTGCCTGACCCCCTTTCCCCTTTATCAGCCTGGTGAAGTCTCATCTCCCAAGGACCAGTTCACCCTGTGTCCTCCCGCTGGCTTTCCTCAAGCCACCCCCTGCCCCCTCCCATCCAGGAAAGGGGTCACCGCCCTGTGTGATAGGTGGGCATTGTTCCTCCTGAGGATCCCGCCCAATACCTGGCAGAATCAACGTGTGCGCCCAGGATGGTGGGGACAGAGGGTGGATGATGCCACTCAAGAAAATCAAAGCAACAAGAGGACATCGTTTTAAAGTGACAAATATGGAAGCAAACTAAATGAAAAGGCAAGAGTCACTGAAACGAGAAGAATGAAGCATGTGTGACAATGTGTCCATACTTTTAACTCACAAAATGAGATGACATGATTCTTTATTTTCAAGTGGCTTGGTGTGACATTTTGTCCAAGTTTACTTTAAGCACTGGAATAGTACAATGCAGCCTTTAAAAAAAAAGAGCCATTTATTTCCACATTCACCAGGAACAAGTAATTTGGCAGGTGCTCAGAAAAGATTCTGATTTCCTTAACAGTGTCAACAGCGCAACTTGTAAATAAGGATGGGGGTGAGTCAAGATAAAAACAATATTTGACATATATTTTCCCTCTTATCTACAGGGATAAACAGATTAGCTAGACTACAGACTGGAATTTTAAAACTCCCAGGAAACACATTTCCTTAGTTACATAATGAGACAATGAGAAACATTTGAGTCTGGGCCACATCCCAAAAAATGATATTCAGATACATTGCATCAGGAAGTTCAAGGGCATGCTTTGATGACAAAGGGGAGTGTGCTGAAACAGATCAGGGTGAATTCAGAAGGTCTCATCTTCCATCTTCTGCCCAGAAGGAAATCAATCCATTCATTTCAGAAATGCAGATTATCTCCAGAAGGCGAGAAAAAAAGAATTTGACTATTGGGTCGCCCAGTGATCCCTTAACGACAACACTGCGGTTGGACAGTTGGCCCGGGGCGGAGAGTAGCACGAAATGGTGGCTCCAGTATCAAGAAGAAGATCGACTGGTTTTCCTTCTATGTCCAAAAGTCCCTGAGGCTCTGGGCTCCCTATGGTGAGCTGTTGTGGAAGAACCACCACATAGAGCCCCGGGCCCCACCAGTCCCAATTAGGGGCGCCGGCCACCTGAGCCCTCGCAGGTTGAGGTCCCCAAGGGCCTCCAGATGTCCAGTGTCCCCCTCCACAAGCAGGACGGGGTTACTGTGCCTTGGTTTTTGCCACTGGGGGCATTCGCACTTTGAGTGTCCTGGGCGGCCACGGAGGCCAGAGCCTTGGGAGGCTGGGCTGGCAATGCAAGGCTGCAACCAAAGTCTCAACCTTCCCCCTTAGCTTCTCTTCCTCACTCTCCCCTCAGTCCCAACTGTAAAAAACCTCCTGGCAGCTCGTTAGAGCATTTCTTGGGTCCCCTCGGGGCCAACAGGCAACTTTTGCAGTTTTTTCCAAGTATCTGGGGCCAACTGCATCTTTGAGAATGATCTTGGCCTCGGGAGAACCTGGGGAGATCGCTGTGTATTTAATGAGAGCCTCTCTCAATCTTTCTAGGAAAACCATTGGCGTTTTCTTCCTGAGTTTGAGTGGACAGTTAGCATGTTTACCAACAGACGCAGATATCCTTTACCAGAGACTTTGAAAGCTTTCTTAACAATTGCCCATGAAAACTTGGAGACAGACGAGATTAACCACCATTTTTTACCAACAGACCCAAATATCCTTTAAAGGCGCAAACCTGTGTCCGGTAATCAATGCTTTAGCACTTTATCCTATTTGCAAAAGACCTAGATGTAATCCCATTGATCATCCAAGCAAAACTTTCTTAACAATTACCCAAGAAAACTTTGAGATAAACAAGATTAACTGCAGTTTTTTTTAAGATTTTATTTATTTATTTATTTTAAAGATTTTATTTATTTATTTGAGAGAGAGAATGAGAGAGAGAGAGAGCACATGAGAGGGGGGAGGGTCAGAGGGAGAAGCAGACTCCCTGCCGAGCAGAGAGCCCGATGTGGGACTCAATCCCGGGACTCCAGGATCATGACCTGAGCCGAAGGCAGTCGCTCAACCAACTGAGCCACCCAGGCGCCCAAGATTTTATTTATTTATTTGACACAGAGAGAGAGAGAGCACAAGCAGCGGGAGTGGCAGAGTGAGAGGGAGAAGGAGACTCCCCTCTGAGCAGGGAGCCTGATGCCGGGTTCGATCCCTGAGCCGAAGGCAGACGCTTAACTGACTGAGCCACCCAGACACCCAGATTAACTGCCATTTTAACGTGAGTTTATTTGACCTTCAGCAAACCTAGATAGAATCATTCCCAGTTCTAAACCTCATCAGCTTGGACAATTGAACAGACACTTTGGTTTTTTCCACCAAAGTGGAAATATGCAGTCCATGTCAGGCTGGAGAAGACAGGGAATTTTCCCAAAACAAAGGGAGTTTCAGGAGTTTTGTGGCTTTTTGTTTTTTGTTTTTTGCTTCCATCTTCCAACACATCTACCCTCAAATTTAGGCTGTTATCTAATTTCATTGCTTAGACCTTCCAGGTCAGTATGGAAAACCAGCTCTGAATTTATTGGGAATTTACCGCTTTTCTGTTGGCTACTGACTTAAGTACATATTCTTTACCGCTGAGGGAAATCTCTCTTTTTATTTCACTGAGGGTTTTTGTTGTTAATTGTTTTAGTTATAGTAATACATATTGAATGTGAACAACAACAACAAAAGAATCTTTTAGGATGATTATTTCTTTGGGTTCATTAATACGATGGATTGTATTAGTAGATGCCCTGCTGTTGAGCGTTCATTCCGTTTCTTATCCAGGGCCTCCCTCCCCGCCCCTCGCCCTCTGCTGCCAGGGATGTGGGCGGGGCTGGGAGGGGTGACTGCTCTGCATCTGGACTATGGATTAATCTCAGCCTTCCGGTCCCACTTCTCCCCCTTCCTCCTCTGTTAACGGCCACATCTGTGCTGCCCCAAAGCACAGGGGCGACTAGCCCCACGAAGTTATTGAGCACTTGGAATGGTACGTTCTGAGCTGAGCTGTGCCGTAAGTGTAAAACACATTAGATTTTGAAGGCTTAGCACAAAAAAAAAAAGTAAACTCTCCCATTAATAATGTTTATATTGAGTACATGTTGAAATGATACTATTTTGAATATATTGGGCTAAATAAAATATGATATTAAGATTAATTTCACTTGTTTCTGTTTACTTCTTTTTAATGTGGCTACTAAAACATTCAAAATTACTTTTACATATATAGATTCCTGTATGCATAGGTAATTACACATACCTCTACTGTACCACACCAATCCAGATGAAGGCTACTCTTCGGTTATAAATACTTCCAAGATATTTTGATAGTCTTATTCAAAGATAATTGGATGTACCTGTGATTGATGGTTGCAGGACTGGCCCCAATTTGTTCTCATCTCTCTCTCTCTCCACACCCTGGGTAATCCCTTCCCACGCTCACTCTGGCCTTGGCCGTGCGACTTGGGAAAAGTGAGCAGAGCCTTGCAGAGAGCTGGTGCATTAAGGGCCACCCTCTCACCTGGAACCAGACTTGAAGTATCCCTGGCAGCCTCCCAGAGGCCGAGAGACCCTAAGGAGACGCCAGGCTGTGTGGGCATCTCAGCTGTCCCAGCAGAGCCTAGCCCCCAGCCCCAACGTCAGCAGGCAAGCCCGGCAGAAGGATCACCCAGCCAAGCCACAGAATCAAAAGAAATCATAAACTGTCGTTGTTTTAAGCCCTGGAATTTTGATATAATTTTTATGCAGCAAAGGCCAACCGATTCGGTACTTTCAGTCTTGAAGATAGAAAGCATGCTGTAGGTATCGGATTAGTCATAATTCAGTTTAATTATATGTAAATGTAAACCACATTATCAGATTCTCGATAGTATCTTACGATGGGTTTTAAAGTAACCATATCGGTCACCACGGATGTCATTTCTTACCAATGTCCTCCCTTACTTTTACCTGCCTTATCATGCAGTTCAAAACTCACATACTTTATAGATCTCTCTCTCAGGAAACTTCCTCTTCTCCTAACCATTTATAGATAAGCACGCTTGCCTCCAAGACGTGACTCTCATTGCCCCTACAATAAGCAACTTTTTCCAGGTGATGTGACTAACGAGTAGCGCAGCCAGGTTTCTGAATCCTCGGTCCTTACTTCTCTTGGGAGTCTTCCAGCTGACTCATCCTCCACAGCCAGCCTCCTCCCAATGGGATCGGCAGGGGTTCCCCCAGCAAAAGAGGGAGCACATCTTCCAATTAATTAAATCTGTTATTTATAGCAGAGCCAGCAGCCAAGTAACACCATGACTAGAATTGTTTATGAATTGCACTCTAGTAAAATCAATTGCCCAAGAAATTTAAAACATATTTATTTTATTTAAAGATTTTATTTATTTATTTGAGAGAGAGCACAAGCCAGGGGAAGGGGCAAAGGGAGAGGGAGAAGCAGACTCCCCGCTGAGCAGGGAGCCCAATCCGGGACTCGATCCAGGGACTCCAGGATCATGACCTGAGCCGAAGGCAGACACTTAACCGACTGAGCCACCCAGGCGCCCCAGAAAGTTTCCAATTCTGATGTGGTCACTTTCTTTTGATTCACTGTCTTCCTCGTTATACCGACGATATTTTGTATATCCTCAACGAAGTGTTATTCCAATTTAGAATTTACACGTGTATTGTCCAATTATATATAAGCATTCTACTTTCAGAAATGTTCTACTACATTTTCAGTGACTGAGAGAAAATATTTTCAATCAGCTTTAGAGTTCTGTATCAACACTGGCCAGAACCAACTTCTAAGATTTTTATGTATCCCCTTCTGCAAAATGAACTGAATTTTTAAAGTATGCAGGTTTTCTTTTTTTTTTTTAAAGATTTTATTTATTTATTTGAGACAGAGAGAATGAGAGAGAGCACATGAGAGGGGGGAGGGTCAGAGGGAGAAGCAGACCCCCCGCTGAGCAGGGAGCCCGATGCGGGACTCCATCCAGGTACTCCAGGATCATGACCTGAGCCGAAGGCAGTCGCTTAACCAACTGAGCCACCCAGGCACCCAGTATGCAGGTTTTCAACACTTGAATTTGCTTTACGGAATGAATAACTGAAATCTGAAGATAAATGGAACAAGAGCTAAGGATTCAGGTTGTTGTTAATGCTACATTGGTTTGTAGACTGGACACACTGGTTTTAATGCCACAGCGTCCCATGCTGGCTCTTTAGCTTATATCCCATAGCTACAGAAAACTAGATATACCTAAATATTGCCTTTTATTTCAAGTCACTACCACATCATCAACATGAACACACAACTCTCTGCTATGCCCTTGAGACTTACAGGTTCCCATCTTTGTTATATTTTGGAAACATTATAAAGGTTAACTCATTCACCTTTATAACAATCTGGTTGAGCAGAGGCTAATTGCTCCGTTTTATAAGGTAAGATTCTGGGCATCGAACTTGCCCAAAGGCAACCAAAGCGTGGCAGCGCCGGACTTAACTCTCACATCAGTTCAGCGTCAAAGCAGAAGTTAAATACCTTCACTCCATAGACCTGAAGTCACTTCTCTCTGCACCTCTGAGTCCACATCAGGAAAATAAAGAGGCTGGAATGCCCTGAAGGTCCTGCCAGCCCCAACATGTGTTTCCTTGGACACACCCTGGTAGGCTTGCCCCTTTCTCTGTTGCTGGGTTTTGTCTGGGGGGTCTTTCTGATGTAGAACAGGGTCAGGAACTGAAGTGCGTCTGGTCAGTCATTAACATTACGTGCAGTTATTGATCCAGGGGAACCGAAAACTGATAAAATGCCTGGCTGATGGCATCCAGCTCCGCAAACAACTGACGAGTTTTACGAGTTTAACAGGTTCTGTTTGGAATTGCTTCTACAACGTGGAGGTGGAGAAGAATGCTGGGCTGGCAAGAAAGGGGTCTTTCTCAAAAGCTCTGGCTGAGAAATGGCACTCTGGTATGGCATTCCTTTGCCAGCTACTAGACTAACCAAACCCCACACCAACTGGAAAGGGAGTAATAACACATTTCGGCAGGTTTCTCGGTGATATGCTGGTGAAATCTCTATCCAGATATCAGGGATATAAAACCCCTCTGTTTCTCATACTCAAGTTGTTTCAGTGAAATTCCCCCCAGTCTCTGTCTGTTAATGTGAAACGTAATTGTGAACAGGAACAAGACAGGGCAAAGAACTTTCCAGCGCAGTCTACACTGCAGTCTCCTCTTAGCGATGAGGAGCAGGGATTGAAAATGTGCAACTGTCCAGACAAGGGGGATTACCTTTGCTCTGAAAATAAGGAAGAAGACACATTTTCTTGTATTCCTTTTTCATTATCGAGTCCAAAGGATCCATCAAGCAAAACACCTGCTTGCTACATTTATTACCTTTTACTTTGTCCCGATAAATTAACATCCTATGGGATAGGGCAATAGTTCCCTTTAAAGGCACTATAGTTTTGATATCTTTAGGCTAAAACTGCCCCTTTAGTCTAATTTAAACTTCCTAATTGAAGTCTATGGACTAACAGTATACAGTTTCTGCCTGTTACTGGGTTCAATGCATTTCCCACAGGTATTCAGACATAGCATAATATGGTAAATACAACACTGAGTCATTCATAGAATTGTATTATCTGCTTAGCAACCACAGGAAAGTGTATTCAGAGTTCCAGGAAGAAAAGGAGAGAAATATGTTTCTTAATATTCATAAGTATAAGCACTCACCACAATTATGAACATATCATTAAAAATGCCTTTCCAAAAGAAGAAATAACATAAAAATGAGAAAATGGGATGTATGGTCATTCGGTTAGGAGTGAGTTGGACTGTGAGGTGGAGGGTTAGTCAGGCCAGGGTCCCCAACAAGAAAATATGGAGTCAGGACAGCTAAGATAAAACAGCACTAACATCCTGTTCTGCAGCTTAGACAGGACCCGCACTAACATTCTGCTTGCAGCCTTTGCAGAAATGACTTCTGCAAAATGTCCTAAAATAAGATAATTAACCTACAAAGCATTTGTCAATATCACGGACAAGGGGCAGTTAAGACATAAGCCCCCAGATGTAAAAAAAAAAAAAAGACCATCTGCACATTGACATTAACCTAATACGTAGACAGATATATGACCAAAGCCCGGTTTGCCATGACTCAGCACACCCTGATTGCTTAAGATATTGCCTTTTATTTCAAGTCACTACCACATCATCAACACGAACACACTACTCTGCTATGCCCTTGAGACTTACAGGTTCCCATCTTTATTATAGATTATAGATTTGTTGCTATGTAAACAGTGTTTCTATATTTATTAATATATTATAGATTATATATTTGTTGCTTTGTAAAGAGTGTTTCTATATCATGTATAAACATGAAAGATACCTGGAAATATAGAGAACAGCACCCAATTTTCTTCCTGAAATAAGTGCATATCATTTCTTGTGCATGCATTTCTGAGAACAAGTCAATGCCACATCACAATAGAATTCAGCTCTTTCACTTTTCACTTAAGACTAGGCCTAGTTGCCGCCAGGAAAGATGATCTCTTTCACAATTGTGAAAGAGATATTTGTGTCGTAAGAATATGGAACTTGACTTTCAAAGTCAGAAAAACGGGGGAACTTAACTGACCGTGAACTTTCAAAAGTTGTGTTTTTCAAATTTAAAAAAGTCTACAGGAAGGAAATTGTGAAAATTTAGAAAAGCTCAAAGAAAATGAAAAGCAACGTAAATCACACCACTTCAAGAACAGCTAACATTTTAGTATATCTCCTTCTAGTATCTTCCAATACCCACATACATCTTTTTAACATAATTGGTTTCATGATGCAATGCTATTTTATAATCTGTTTATTATAAAGGGTACTACAGTGAATATCCTTATAGCTGAAGTCCTCAGTTTATTTCCTTGGGGCAAATACCTAGAACGTTAATTGATAAATCAAAGAGACAGCACTTATCTAAGGCTTTAAAAAACAAACTGTAACATTACCTCTACAATAAATACACGATTTACTTTCCCTCCAGTAATGACTTTTTCTCCAACTCTAGCCAAAATTGGGTAGCATTTTCCCCCCTTAACATTTCCGGTTTAAGAAAACTGGTTCCCCCGTGTTTGGTTTTGGATTTATGTGAATGAAAGAGTCACTTAATTGATCACCTTTGAACAAGGCTTATTAGATGTTTATTTTCTTCTCTGTGCATTTTCTTTGCCCGTTTTTCACTCTTCTCTTAAGTAATACTATTGATTTGTCACATAGATATGAAATAGCAACTGATTTTCTGCCACAAAAACTAAAAAGATTTGCCCAAATTTTGAGGAATTATTAAATTTAAAATGTTAAGTTTCCATACAGTTAAGTCTATCAAATTTTTTCTCTATAATTGTCATCTCTGATGTTTTGCTTAGAAAGTCTTTCCTCGGGCGCCTGGGTGGCTCAGTTGGTTAAGCGACTGCCTTCGGCTCAGGTCATGATCCTGGAGTCCCGGGATCGAGTCCCGCATCGGGCTCCCTGCTCGGCGGGGAGTCTGCTTCTCCCTCTGACCCTCCCCCCTCTCATGTGCTCTCTGTCTTTCTCATTCTCTGTCTCAAATAAATAAATAAAATCTTAAAAAAAAAAAAAAGAACGAAAGTCTTTCCTCAGCCTATATATTCACCTCCCCCTCTTCTTCCTTCCTCTTCTCTCAGGATTCCTTTTTCTATGTAACTCTGCAGCCCACCTAGACATTTTTCCCTTTGTTTTTCTACATATTTTGTGATGCAGAGACTTACATTTTTTCTTCCCCCAAAGCTCGGCAGTTGCCACAACACTACTGAATTTTCATGCCTTTTTCTACAAGCCGAAATCCCACTTTATCATATTTATAAGTTTGTACATAAATGGGGTCTACTTTTTGGTCTTGACTATATTTTATTAAGCCACCTTCCTATTCCAGTGCGATTTTCACACTATTGAATTATTACTTACAGCTTCGTAGCACATTTAACAGCCAGAGTGTGCATGCCCTTTCCATTTCTGTTGTCTCCAGAAATTTCTTAGTGTATGTCACTCATTTATTTTTCCAAATGAACTTTGAAATTACCTATTTGATCCTAGCATGACTTTTTACTGGAATGGCATCGAATCTTCGCATTACTTTGGAAAGCATCACGATCATTAGTGTACTTGGTTTTTCCATTTAGCAGTTTGCCACGGTTACCATGGATGATAAATTTTTGGCACACACACGCGCACTCACGCACATCCACACAAAAACTTGTAAATAAAAAAATTCCATTCTTAAACTGAAAACTATCTCAGAGGCCTACAGGAACCTCGTCCGTGGCACGGCAAATATTTTTGATCTGCGGTGGACAGGGATGGACAGGGTTGGAGAGAAGCGAGTTCCATAAGGCAGCCGGGGCTGCCTTTCCCTACCCACACCATGCAGCCTCCTTTTTGCCCAGCAGCAGCCTGATGCTAAGGCAAGAAGGGTTTGAAGCCTTTATTTTTTAAAAAAAAGATTTTATTTATTTATTTGAGAGAGAGAGAGAGAGAGAGAATGAGCCGGGGGGAGAGAGAGAGGAAGAAGCAGGCTCCCTGCTGAGCAGGGAGCCCGATGCAGGGCTCGATCCCAGGACCCTGGGACCATGACCTGAGTCACATTTAACCAGCTGAGCCACCCAGGGGCCTGGGTTTGAAGTCTTTAGAAGGTAAAACTTAAGCAAGCTTTTTTTTTTTTTTTTTTAAGTGGCATGATACCTTCTGATATGTATGAGAGGGATGGCAAATAGGTTCTTGCTTTGGGTAGGCAATCACCATGCAGAATGAAATGGAATCAATTAGAAGTGATATGCCATCATAGAACCATTCTTCACAAAAGCCAAAAGGTGGAAACAACCCAGTGCCCATCGACAGATGACCGGATAAGCAAAATGTGGTATACACATACAATGAAATATTAGTCAGCTTTAAAAAGAAAGAAAATTCTGACAGATGCTACAACGTGGATGAACCTGAGGACATTATGCTAAGAGAAGTCAGTCATGAAAAGACAAATAGTTTATAATTCCACGTATATAAGTTGCACAGAGTAGTCAAATTCATAGATTTTTTTTTTTTTAAGATGTATGCTGTGGGGTGCCCGGGTGGCTCAGTTGGTTAACTGACTCTTGATTTTGGCTCGGGTCATGATCTCTGGGTGGTGGGATCGAGCCCCGCGTCGAGCTCGGCGCGCAGGGGGAGTCTCTCTTTCTCTCCCTCTGCCCCTCCCCCCTCTAAAATAAATAAATAAATCTTCTGTATGCTGTAACTTCCTTATGTGTTATTGTGTGGACATTTTACAAAACTTCTTTCATCAGTTTAGTACATGTTTACATATTGCGACGACCGAGTACTCACTATGAGCTAGGCACTCTTCTAGGTGCCGAAATACAGTCACAAACAAGACCAGCAAGGTCCCTAGTGTTTGGAACTTAACAAAGCTGTGGGAGAAACAGACTAGAAATAGGTCAATACATAATTAATAAAACAAAATTTTGGTAGTGGTAAGTTTCATAAAGAAAATAAATTAGGGTGATGTGATACCGAGCTGACTGGGTGCTCCTTTAACTGAGATATCAAAAGTTATTATTATTATTTTTTTATAGTATGAGGCACAAAGACTAGCAAAAGAGCTGTTGGGCTATTTGCCAACAAGGAAAGCTAATGCTATATTGAAGGGACTTTGTTCAATTCTAGCTGTTTTAATGCTGTTTTAAAAGAAAGAATGAAAAACAAAATGATTATAGTTTAATTTTTTATAATGTATTTTTTATTCTATAACCTACTGAATGTGCCATTGAAAGACTAACGACAGTGTTTAGGGCCAGTGTAAGGACCTTGCAGAGCAACTCTGAGGACACCTCACAAGAGCACACTGATGAGGTGGGCCCCTCAGGGCCTGCCGAAGTTTGTCGTGTGACTTCCAAGATAAAGTCAGTGCAGAAGACTGGAATTGTGTGCTAGGTGTTATCTCTGACCCAGCCTGTGAAGGCTAACAGGGGACCTAGCCTAAGTCCCTTTAGAATTAGTACCTGGGAGCTCACTCTTCATCTGGAAACCTAGGGCATTGTAAATAGATTCTTGTCTTACAATAGGACCCGCCTTCAGAAAAGAAAGCTATTATAGGGCCTGGGGATCAGCTTACACTGACAGGTACTAATCTTAGCAATAATTCATTCCTGCCGCACTATGATTCGTGCTTTGTTTCTCACTCAGCCTTACAATGAACTTGGAAGCCCATGGAACAAAGAGAGAGAGTGATGCAGGTCTACAATCAGGTGCCGCACTTAAGTGCAAACTTTTCTTTCTCTTACTACCATAGAAAGTTACCCCCACAGGGCTACCCTTCATTGTCAGAAATATATGGAGCTAGCCTATTTTTCATTGTTTTCTATGCTGATGAACACTAAGCGCTCATACAACAAACAAGCAAATTTGTTTACTGAGATGCAGTAACAACCTGTTTTGGCCAGGCAGTCATCTGTAAGAGAAGTCTGCGGATACTGTGGGGAAGAATGCAGGGCAGAAGGAGATATAATTGGGCTGTTGAGTGGCTACTGTGGCCAGGCCCTAAGATGGATTTCAGGGCAGAGCAGAACAAGACAAACATTACCCCTGCCCTCAAAGAATTTACAACCTAGCCAGACAACCAGGTAGTTCAAGTAACGAGAAATTGTGGCAGGTGCTATAGTAGAAGAGAGTGGATGGCAGGACACAACAGGAAAAGTTAACTCAATCCAGGAGATTGAAAAGCCCTCCCAGAGAAAATAGTATTTAAAGCAAAGATCTGAAGGGTGCCTTGGGGTCCGGAAAGGGCAGGCAGGACTCCAGGAAAAGAAACAGCAAACAGCATATGCAAAGATCTAAGGACGAAAGGGAGCTCAACGCTTTGAAAAAAAAATGAGAAAAAAATCCAGGTTTTGGGGGTAATGGTGTGGAAAAAGAGGTGGGCAGGAGTGGGTAGTTCGGGCTGGGATGTAGATGGCCTTAAAAGGGGTTAATGTAAGAGCGCCTGGGTGGCTCGGTTAAGCATCAGCCTCTTGATTTCAGCTCAGGTAATGATCTCAGGGTCTTGAGATTCAGTCCCAAGTCAGGATCCACACTGGGTGTGGAGCCTGCTTAAGATTCTCTCTCTCCCTCTGCCTCCCCCCCCCCCCCGCCCTCGCAGGTGCTCTCTCTCTCAAAAAAATTTTTTTTGAAGGCGGTGGTTAATGTAGGCACACGATTCAGTTTCAGTTTTACAATGGCAGTTCTGAGGGCCTGGGTGGCTAAGAGAAAGGAAGAGAGAGAAAGCGTGAGTGTAGGAAACCAGTTAGAAGCCTGTTTAAGGGGAAGATGGTAGAATGTCATGGGTTGAGGTAGAGGCAAAAGGGAAGAAGGAGATGTGCAAGGGCAGGAGACAGATTTAGGAGGCAGAACAGAGCAGATTCCCGTCCTCCTCCTAGGTCACACTGCCTGGGCTTCATTCATTCCACGCAGGACTTGACATGGGAAAAAGATTCAGATCCCATAAAGTCTTTACAAAATCTCTCTGCTGTTCTAAACAACAGTAAATTAGAGATAAGCTGTGAAATGCATTCAAAGGCAAAAGCGTCCTCTCAGAACTGAAGGGGATTTCTATTGTTTTTGGCTACACTGGCTTTGTGTCCCATACTTCCCTAAACCTAAGCATCCCCTGGGGGCCTGCAAACCCTCAAATTCCATCACACTGCCCTGGGGAATCCCATTGGGTGGGAATCTGTATTTTCCCTAAGTGGTAGCCCCAGCTGATCTTGAGTTCAGACAAATTAGGGGGCTGCCGGACCCGAGGAGACATGCCGATGGTCTCTTGTATGCCATCTACATTGTCTGAGTGCGCTCATACAAAATTCTAGAAAGTGCAAACCAATGTATACTGACAGAAAGCAGATCAATGGTTGCCTGGGGACCCTGGGGATAGGCAGGGAGAGAGGAGAGGGAGGATTACCAAGGGCAGAAAGAAACTTCTATAGGTAATGGGTGTGCTTACCGTCTTGATTATGGTGATCGGTTCGCAGGTGTTATGTATATATCAAAACTTAGAAAATTTAATGTGTGCACCACATTGTATGCCATTTATACCTCATTAAAAATATATACAGGTCAGTAACTTCCAATACTCAGTCTCAGAGAGTGTCTTAGATCGATTTCAGAACACATTCATCAACAACATATTAGCAAGCAGGTGCAAAAACAGTCTTTGGATCTGTTCCATAAATTTGGCGAAGTCTCAGTTCTCTCTGTCCATTGAGGTGCTCCAAGAGCATCTCTCAGGAAAATTCACTGGAAGCAATATTCTAGCAGCAGGATTAGCTAACCCTCGGGCTGGGGTCAAGAGAGATAGACTTCTCTGAAGCAGCGTCTAAACACAGGGTAACTTATAAATCAAGGCTGGGGCAGTATTCTTGCAGGTATTGGGTGTCTAGATTCTAACACCCTGTTCCTGGAGGGCCAAGAATGCCTTGCTGGTATTTCTAGCCAATCCACAAATCTCAGACAGGAATGACTTCGCCAGTGAAAGAGCATTAGTAACAGGTATTGTGTTCATTATCAAAGTCCCTGGTACTGATTGGAGACAAAGATGGCTGAAGCCTGTAGTTTCAGTTTCTGGAGTGTGACGTTTTGACTCAGGCTCTGAAATGTCACCTAATCACCCATACAGCAACTCAGAAGGTGGGAGCAAAATGTGCATCAAAGGATGAATGGATAAACAAAGCAAGGACATTCTGACACATGCTACAACATGGATGAAATTTGAGGACATTTTCTAAGTGAAATAAGCCTCATAAGTACTGTATGATTTCACTTATATGAAGTATCTCACGGACCCAAATTCACAGAGACAGAAAGTGGGATGGTAGTTGCCAGGGTTTGGAAGCATGAGGAGTGGTGGTTGGAATGGGGAGTTATTGGTCAATGGATAGAGTTTCAGTTTGGGAAGATATAAAAGTTCGAGAGATGGTGATGGTAGCACAACAGTATGAATGTGCTTAATGCCAATGGGCTGTATACTTAAATACGGTTAAGACAGAAAATTCCATGCCATGTTATTTGACCACAATTTTTTAAAAAAATGTTTTTAAAGACAAGGGTAGTGATTCCTATACCTGGTTATTATCCATTCTAGAATGTTTTATTTCAAATCAACACAACTTTGATTTTTAGAAACAGTTTTCAGCTTAACCAATTATAAAGGTAATACACTTCCATTGTAAAAAATATGGGAAAATGAGAAAAATATGAAGAATAATTTTTAGAAAAATGTTAAGATCATGACTCTCACACAAATATAAAATGAACATGTGTCAAAGATTGTATTTAACTCATTATTAATAAGGGAAGAGGTATGATGTTACAACCAGTTCAAAGAAGAATGCAAAGAACACATTTACAGGTAAACAGCTAAAAAATTTACAAATCAATGTCAAATTGGTCAGTATCCATTGGGCAATCATCATTTAGGTTCTACTGACTCAAGTTCATTTGCGTTTCCTTTTTTTTTTTAAGATTTATTTATTTATTTTAGGGAGAAAGAGGGGAGGATGTAAGGGGTAGGGGCAGAGGGAGAGGGAGAGAGTAAGTCCCCAGCAGACACCCCGCTGAGTGCAGAGCCCCAGGCTGGGCTTGATCCCACACCTGGAGATCACCACCCCAGGGCTCCGGAATCAAGAGTCAGAGGCCCAACCCACTGAGCCACCCAGGCGCCCCTCATCTGCATTTCTGTGAACAAAAGTCACTGGCCGTACTATAGGCTTTCTACAATTTACAGAGGTATAAAATAGCTCAAAGGCGATGACCAGACACGGGGACCCTATATGGTCAGATACAACTGAAAAGTGTGCCACACAGGACATCCAGTAACACCCTTCCCTCTTTTGGCCTCTTCAAAATTTTCCATGGGGCTAATGATGATGATGATGATGATAATAATAATAATTAATAATAAATCCTCTGGAACGCCTCATCCCAGAAAAACACTCCCTTCGATTCTTTCGAGTCGAACTGGCAGTGGAGTACGGAGCTTTCACTAAGCACGCTGAACCAGGTTTCTGAAGCAACCTAAGCGCAGCATCCCGGGACGCGCTACTCGACAGGGACCCGGGGCGCACACCTGCCCGGCGCATCCCCCGCGGCGCAGGGAGCAGCGCTGGCGCCGCCCACTCGGCCGCGAGTGGGGCGGACGTCGGACCCGCTGGGAGTGGAGCGGGGAGAGGCTGCCTGCGCCGGGCCGACGGGCGGGGACGGAAGAAACTCCGGCAGAAACTCAGATCCGCCGCGAAGCAGGGCACTTGCGCGGCCACCGAGCCAGGTGCGGCCGTCCGGGCGGCGCCGCCTCTTCCCTCCCCCTCCCCCCCGGTCCCCGCCCAGGGCCGGCCGGGGCCGCGGAGCCGCGCGAGGAGCAGGGGCGGGGCGACCTTTGCTCGGTCCCGGAGAGCCCCGGCGGCGCGGCGCGCTGTGGACGCCGCCCGGAGCCCGCCGCGCGCGCGAGCTTCCCCGCCGCCTCTCCGCTCGCATCCACCCCCCCACCCCCGCCCTTCCCAGCCGGGCGGGCTGGGCCGCGGCGGCCGTGTCCGGGCGCTCACGCCTCGGCCGGCGGTTTCGGTCAGACCCGGTTTCGACTGGGGACGGCGGGCCGGGCGGAAGGCCGGAGCGGCAGGGGACGCGCGGCGGAGTGGGGACGGTCCCGCGCCGACTTGGGCGAAGGCGGCAGGTGCGCGGTGAGGCGCGGGCGCGGGGCGCGGACCCCGGGATGCGGACGCCCGTGGTGATGACGCTGGGCATGGTGCTCGCGCCCTGCGGGCTGCTGCTCGACCTGACGGCCACGCTGGCGCCCGGCTGGCGGCTGGTGAAGGGCTTCCTCAACCAGCCGGTGGACGTGGAGCTGTACCAGGGCCTGTGGGACATGTGCCGCGAGCAGAGCAGCCGCGAGCGCCAGTGCAACCAGCCGGACCTGTGGGGCTACTTCGACGCCGAGCCCGTGCGCGTGGCGCGGGCACTCATGGTCACGTCGCTGGCCACCACGGCCCTGGGGCTGCTGCTGGCGTCGCTCGGCGTGCGCTGCTGGCAGGAGAAGCCGCGCTTCCCGCTGGCCGGCCTCTCGGGCGTCGTGCTCTTCGCCGCCGGCCTCCTCAGCCTCGTGCCGGTCTCCTGGTACAACCACTTCTTGGCCGACCGCACCGTCCTGCCCGCCGACGCCAGCCCGGTCACGGTGCACGTCAGCTACAGCCTGGTGCTGGGCTACCTGGGCAGCTGCTTGCTGCTGCTGGGCGGCTTCTCGCTGGCGCTCAGCTTGGCGCCCTGGTGCGAGGGGCGCTGCCGCCGCCGCCGCAAGGAGCCCCCCGGCAGCCCGCGCCGCAGCAGCATCAGCACGGTGCACGTCGACTGGCCCGAGCCCACGCTCCCGCCCGCCATCAAGTACTACAGCGACGGCCAGCACCGGCCGCGGCCCGCCGAGCTCGGCGCCGCCCGCAAGCCCAAGGCCGGCTTCCCCATGCCGCGGCCGCAGCCCCGCGCCTTCAGCAACCAGCTAGACGTGCTCCGCGGGGAGGACGCCCGCTCCCCCGGCGACTCCTTGGGCAGCACCGGGTCCTGCCACGCCTCGCTGCCCTGCGACTCCGACCTGTAGACGGCGCCCCCCCCCCCCGCCCCCGCCAGGCCTGCTCTGGGCCGGTGATGCGCGGACCAAGGACTCGCCCTACCGTGTCCAGCCTTGAACTTGCCTGTTACCTTGCGGCTGGAAAACACCTGACTCGGAGTCCGAACCCGGGACGCGTTCCTGTAACTGGTTTGGAGGGTGATCTTCCTTTCTTGTGGCTAAGCTAGACTTCTTGGACGATTAGGTCAGGTTGGGTTTGGTTTTCTGTCTGTAGAATTTAGTTTTCCTCCCCAGAGGGATGAGGATCCTCTTACGGAGTGACGGGCTTTTCATACTGGAAGCTGAAAGAGATCTAGAAAGGGCGCCTTTCATCGTGTTGACACGGGGCGAAAAGTCAAAATCAGCAAAAAGAGGCTCAGAAACCATGTTAACACCTTGAAACAGTATCCGGAAATGCCAGCGAACCTTATTACATCAATATAATGTTTTTTCCGTTGTATAATTTATTCTCCTGCAGGCTCTCAAGAGACCGATATACTGGCTATGTTTGATTGAAGCTCTTAAAATAAACGTAGAGCCATGCAAACACCAGCAGCTTCTGTGGCTTTTGTGGAATAACTTGATTAACTCTTATTTACATTTCTTCAAGTATACACAGGATTTATCTTTATTACTTATTTTCGATGTGAAAGTTGAGGTCACTGCCGTTTCTCTCCTAGAAACCAGGTGGGATTGAACAGACTAAACTCTATACTGCTCTATTCCTTGGCTACCTCACACTGGACATAGAGGACCATAAATTAAATATTTGGTACAGAATGGAACCTGTAAATCACATTAGGTTAAAGAACATGGGCATATATCTCTTACTTATAAATAAAAGCTGAACACAAGAGTTTCAGTACACACACAAAAGCTTTTTTGTCTCCAGTACAAACTGTGGGAGTTTACTCATTACTAACAATTCCCTGGCTGCCTGGGCACTGTTTCTGAAATCTGGCACTCAGATCTTTGCCCCTCTTTAGCATAAGTTACTAAAAGGAGCCAACGGGCCCCACTTAAATCCCTGAATGCTTTATTTTCAAGTTCATGCTCTGTTTTCTGGGCAAAGCCAAGTCTATTGTTGAAAAAACTAGAAGCACCAGTTTCCAACATGAAGTGAGACTGGAGATCTTTTCCTCTTGTAAACAGTGGAGCCTACAATCACAGGTAGGCAGCTCTGTGTTCCAGAAGGGGACTAAATCTCAGGCAGGGCCCGCTCTAATTTCAAGGGGTTGGTTGATTTACGCGTGCCTTTCACTGAGTTGAATTTCATCTTTTAAAACCTACCATTGGCAACCAATGCAGAAGTAGGAACGTTCAGTTCAGTAAGCACCGATAACAGAGAGCTATAGCAGAACCGACTAAAGAGCACACGCTACTCATTAGCAGTGGAAGGAATAGTACAGATACACTATTATTTTTACACCGGAATCACCTGTTTCTACCTTTTTGCGACCAAACCCTAAAGTGCAGACGTATCACCCGGTGATCTCTTTCAAATGCAAATTCTCATTGAGTAGGTCTGCAGTGAGGCCTGAAACTGATTTCCTAGCCCACTCCCAGGAGGGAGCCAGAGCAGATGGTTCCTGGCCCCCACTTGGGGCTGCAAGACTTTCCTTGGGACGTGCCTCGCTCATATTGCAACCCCGACTGGCGGCAGAGAATCAGACCTTTGAGAGCTTGCCGCCTCGATGAGCTAGGGCACTTGCTCCAGGGAACAGAGCCAGATGGAGAAAAGGCAACCCTGGTTTCTCAGTTAACACCTCCAAAGGCAGGGATAGGGGTCTGGGAAGTCAGGACCTAGCCAACAACAAACAAAGAGACTGAGTTCCTAGCAAGTACTGAATCTACTGAATCTTGTCTGCATGATAATTCCAAATATTTCTCAGGGAGGCCTGGGTAAAAACAAAACTAGTGTTTTGTGTGTTTTTACTTTTCCTCCCTGCCCAATTATCCTCTTGTGGCTTATATTCAGAACACTCCGCCTCTGCTGATTAAGGATTTGGTTGTCAAGAATGAGAGCTCTGTTTTTGCCCTAGCAACAGAAACGAAACCAAAACTCCCTTAAAAAATGCAAACTGGTTTTTGCTATAAAAATAGTCAAGACAGCATGGCAAGGCACTCCTGCGTCAGGCTGGGGTCTGTTTTGGGCACACGGGTCATTCTATGCCCCAGCAGCACAGAGACACAATGACTTTGACACCAAGATGCTGGACCAGGCGGGAGCCTCCGGAGCCTCTCTCGTGGGCGTGAACTTACCCTAAACTGAATACGACTAGCCAGGCAACCTCCCCACAGGGAAGACACTGATGGGGAACAGCCCTGCCCCCTTGCACCATCACAACCTGTCGTTAATGATCCCAATCACATACAAAGTATGTGTCCCCAATTAATGGGCAAAGTCTTCTCAAGATTACTCAGACTGTGCCTGCAGGGACCGAGGAATGTGTGAAAGTAGGGCAGACTCCGCATTCCCAGGGTTCCTGCTCTGCCTGTTGGCCAGTCTGGCTCTGATCTAGAAGCCCTCACTAAGGAGGGGTGACGTTCTTAGCACACAAGCTGTTGAACCTTTGCAGACCCTGGTAGGAGGTGCTGCCAGAGATGCTTCTCGACCCCTCTCCTCTTCACTGCATAAATCATCCAACCAGTAGGTATGGGGACACCTGTCGTTTTGTCAGCACATTTGTGGACACCTTGGGAAGCCACCATTCCAGCTCTGCCTTTGGGGAACTTACACGCCCAAGCACAGCCTGAGAGCTATGTACAAGGAAAATGACGAGTAACAGACCAGGGACAAGGGCTGGAGGACAAAAGCGTGGTATTTTAGGAAAGGTGGTCAGGAAGGAGGAGATGCTTGAGCAGAGAATGGAAAGAAGGGAGAGGGGCACATTCCAGGCCCAGAGAACAGTGATGGCGCAGAAGGCCTGGCACCAGCAGCATGTTTTGCTTCTCCTGGGCTCTAGAACTGGCTGCTAAGGACTGGAAGAAGCTAGCAGTGTCTTTGAGTGTGGCTGGGAAAATCTTGCCCTCTACCCTCTGTCAGGCTAAGAGCTTCTTGAGGAGGGAATGAAGTCTGGCACAAAGTCAGCCTTTTATAGAATGTTTTCGGAATCAAATATAAACAATTTGACTTGTGACTACCTCATGAGGAACATCCTATTCTGTCAACGTATAGACAGCCCACGGTGCGGTAGGCAGAGAAATGCAAATCTCCAGGCCTCATCACATCCCCAGAGTTGTGGATCTCGCCCCCATACCCACCCCATACGTTCAATCCCACCTTCTGAAAATGAAGGCCTGTCAATCATGTCTTTAAAAGCCTCGGGACCTTCCTTATGTGCCATCCACTCTCAGCTCAAGTGCCATTCATGGCTTGGCCAAGGCCTATGTTATCACCCCCCACACACCCGAAATGGCGACTTTCTCCCATCAGCTTCGAGGGGTCATATTGGAACATATCACTCCCGTGTTCAAGTGTGGCATTTTCTTGATGTACTTTCCTGTTTTACCTCTAGATTGAAGGTAAGGACGTGATGGTTTCTATGTATCTTTGTAGTCCCCAAATGGGTATTAACACTTGTTCAGGGCCCGTTCGAATTTTCTAAGTTAAAATTACCTCTAAAATCTGTTTCTGTACCCTAAGTGCCTCCTTGCCTTATACACAACTTGACTTGTACAGGGAGTCATTCGTGGCCCGAGGCCACGGGCCTACGGGGGTGGAGGTGCACTGACATGGGGTGGGGGGGGAATGGGCCACAGGAGCAACTTTGTGAACTGGGCTATGATCGGCTGGCAAAGACCAGTCCAACGCAACTGGTACTAACACATCACAGAAGAGGTTTTCTCCATGTGGGGGGAACAAAATGAGAGACACCATCACGACTTCAAATAAAAACTTGTGTGAGGGGCCCGGGACAGGGAAAAAAACCAAACTTGCATGCAGTTCTCATCCAATCTTCCCGATGGCCTCCACGTACATTCCTCTCTTTCCTCACTGCGTGCAGCTAAATGACCCCCTCCAGCAAATCTCCATCGCACAGGGCTGAACCCAGGAAAACAAGGACCTTTGTCCGAATCAAGGAAACTACAGACAAGGCTTTTGGGTGGAGGGCGTGGCGGGGGGGGAAGGCTGACGAGGGGCTTGCTTCTCCAGTTTGGCGTGTGTGGTTTTAACGTGTTAAAACCCACGTTAAAGACAACTCCGCTGTCCTCTGGTCCCACCGGCCTGTCCAACACCTCCTCCGACAGGCAAGTGGGTGCAGCCGAGCGCATAAACCAGCGTGGGGTCCAGGCGGGGACCAGCAGGTGCACTCACAGGTACCCAGCGCCTCTGCTCTTCACGCGACAAATGCCCCCGCCATGGCTCTCTCCAATCACCACCGGTGCCTCCCAAAGAGCTGCCACTCATCACAGGCCTGAGGGCCACTGCGATTTTAGAATTTGGGGGACAGAGGCTTTCTAATAGCGGAAGCCCTGCCCTTGTGGGATTTCAGTTTTCTCATCTGTACAAGTGGGAAGACGGGTTAGATGTGGTCACAGGGCCTTTCTAAATTTAATATCTTGGGCACCTGGGTGGCTCAGTCATTAAGCGTCTGCCTTTGGCTCAGGTCATGATCCCAGGGTCCTGGGATGGAGCCCCGCATCGGGCTCCCTGCTCAGCGCGAAGCCTGCTTCTCCCTCTCCTACTCCCCCTGCTTGTGTTCCCTCTCTCACTGTGTCTCTCGCTCTGTCAAATAAATAAATAAAATCTTTAAAAAAGAATAAATGTAATATCTTAAGAGTGAAGTTTAAGAATTAGATGAGGCTGAGAGGAGAGAAGTAAATGTGAACAGTGAAGGCTGAGGAAGCAGACTGATCTGTAAATATAGTTAACTGATCTGATGGCAACAAACTCCGAGTTCTGGATCCTGGTTTCTCTGAATTTCACAAGCCTTCCAGCAGTTAAAATAGTAGCAATGTGGTGCATCTCTCCCATCATCAATGATCTCTCCCCCATTTGTTTCCTAAAACGAGTAAGTATCAAGAGTTTAACTGAATTGCTAGCTAGAAACCTAAAAGGTCAAGTTTTGCATAGGGCTCTTTGAACCTAAAGCATGAACCAATGAACTTTTCTATTTTTTTTTTTAAGATTTTATTTACTTGACAGAGAGAGAGAGAGTGCAAGCAGGGGGAGCAGCAGAGAGAGAGAAGCAGACTCCCCGCTGAGCAGGGATCCCAATGTGGGGCTCGATCCCAGGACTCTGGGATCATGACCTGAGCCAAAGGCAGAGGCTTAACCAACTGAGCCACCCAGGTGCCCCCACCAATGAACTTTTCTAAAGCTCCTTGTCCCTCTAGAAGAAAACCCAGACCTACCACCAGGTTACAGATGTTGAGTTACTATAAAGAAATTCAAATTTTACATCTGCTATGGGGTTTACTGCTTCATCTATTTAGGTGGAGAGAAATTAAGAAATTAACACCTGATACTGAGATCATCACAAAAGAAGGTTCTTACAGTTAACATGCCTTTGCTCCAAACAGATAAGATTATGTAACTGACATATGAAAGCCAATTTTGGGGGCAGGGGTGCCTAGGGATTGTTAATCTTATGAATGGGTACTGCACATTTATACTTAAGACTTTCCAGTGAAAAGGACGTTCAGAGGTGTCTTGTAAATTCCTGAATTGGGGAAGCATAACAGGATGCGTTAAACTAGATTCAAGTGGGATAATACTCAGGCACGCATTCACAGGAGACCAAGGATAGGAAAAGACATAACTAAGCCAGGGCAGGAAGTAGAGGGAACGGGAGCCTACGTGACCCACGGATTTGGCTGTTCCCCGGAAGAGGAAATGGTGAATGTGTCTGGGGTCTAACCAGGAGGCGGGGCTTGTGGAGTAGAAGGTGGGGCGGGGCCTGCGGGAGCCCGGAAGTCGGAAGTCGGGAGCTAGCCGGAACTCTAGCCTTGGAAGGCCGGTGGAGGCTTAGGGTGTGAAGGAGGTGAAGGCGACAGCTAACGTGTGTCCGGACAAAGTGATAATGCTGCTGCACTGTCATTCGTGCATGTTTTCAAGCCAGACTCGCATGTCTTTTTTACTCACTTTTCCACAGATGGAGGGAGAGCCTTGCCAAGGGCCAGCTTGGCCGGGAGATGGTTCTTGGGAGAGGTGGCAAGGGAAACCAAAGAGTCCCTCTATGGCGGAGAGGGGTCTCAGGCGCTTCGGTGCTGAAAGGGTTTCTCTCAAACACAGCTAAGCGCGGGAGGAAGCTGAACTCCCGGTCCTGTGTCTCCCAGCCTCAGGAAGGGCGGATCCGCCAGCATTTGTTTTTCCGGTCACATTGATCTGTGCTTGGGAATTTTTATACTTGACTGCAAAGCACAGTCGATTTTATGTACCATACCGACAGTAATAAGCTTAGGATTTCTCTTTACGCCTGGTAGCCTACACAAACGCATTCTGCAAGAAACTGTGAAGAGTCTAGAAAAAAATCCAAGCAAGAAAAGACTTCCAAGTCAAGTCGTGCTTACAATTTGGACTTAGGTTCTCAGCCTCTGGTCCCACGCACTAAGCAGTGCACAGGCATTTTTGTATTTTCAAGCAGTGATCCATTGGCTTGATGTAGGTTCTGTTGATCCCCTTGTTATCATTGGGGAAACAGTTTCATGATTAAGTGTTTTGCCCAAGGTTGCTATTGAATTTTAGACAACACTCCTGTCACCCATCTCCCATCACAAATTCAGTGCCCTTGATTCCTTACCTAAGAGTATGAAATAAGATGTCATCTGGAGGGTCAAAGGGAGTCTGGGATCTAAGTAGCATCTGCGTGTTTCCCCAGCAGGCAAGAGCTCATTAAGATGAACCCCAGTCCATACCTGCAACGCTATGTTGAGGCTCCCAGTGTCTACCCACTTGACTTCAAGTCTTAAACAAATCACTTGTCTGAGTTTCTAGATCAGTAAAGTGGATTCATCCTTGGGCAGACAGGGGTTGGGACACCGACCCACTGCAGTAGAAAATCCACATATAACTTGACTCCCCCAAAACTTAACAGCCTACTGTTGACCAGAAGCCTTACCCATAACAGTCGATTAACACATATTTTGTATATGTATTATATGCTATATTCTGACAATAAAGTAAGCTAGAGAAAAGAAAATATTACTAAGAAAATCACAAGAAAATACACTCACAGTATTGTACGTACTGACTGAAACAACCTGAACATACGTGGACCCATGCAGTTCAAACCTGTGTTGTTCAAGGTCAACTGTACTCAGTTTTAGAATCAAATGAGAGTGTAAGAAAAACTGTTTTTATAAAGTTCCAACAAAAGCGAGTACTAACTTTGTAATAAAACGTATCTAGAGGGAGTGATAAAAAACTAATACTTGAACACTGGCTACACTGCAGAAACTTGACCTTTACCTGAGAGGTAAAGGTTTAAGAGAGATCATTCCCTTCTGTAAGATGAAGAAGCCGGTTCAGAGCAATTAAGTACACCTCAAAGTTAGCGACAGAGCCAAGATTCAAATCCAGAACCTCTGACTAGCACTGGGCCAGGCACGCTGGGATTCGACAGTTTCTGCAGGTGAACCCTAACCTAAATCACACGGAGCCTGTGCTGAAATCCGACCCCGCCTGTGACTATTCAGTCACCCGGATGACCTCCTCCAGTTTAAAAAGCAGTTATTTTAATAAGTTACCATTTCAGCACATAGTTACAGACGTTAAAACAGTACACAGTGCAACGTCTAAACAATTTTTATTGAGATGTTTCAGCTCCTTTTTTATCAGGTTAGTCACTTTGTAAAGTTAACAATTCCTGTAGGAAAAGAGACTTGAAGTTAGAGAATATGCACTATGATAGTTTTTTTTGGCTTTGTTTTGTTTTTAAAGATTTTATTTTTAAGTAATTTCTATACACAACATGGGGCATGAGCTCACAAACTCTAGATCAAGAGTCACATGCTCCACTGACTGAGCCAGCCAGGCGCCCCTTAATATATATATATATTTTTTTTTAATTCTTATTTATTGATTTATTTTTAAAAAATAAGCTCTATGCCCAATGTGGGGCTTGAACTCATGACCCTGAGATCAGGAGTCACATGCTCTACTGACTGAGCCAGTCAGATGCCCCTGAATACACACTACATTAAAACAAAGCAAAACACAGAGGTGGTTGAGTGATGGAGAGGTTAGGAGAGATCACAGGGGGACATAATTTTAGGGGTAACTCCAACTAACCCTAATAACATCCCACCCCACCATAGGACTGAGCCCCTTGTGGAAGTTCATCAACAGCTGAATGTCTTGATTACTATTTCATGTGCATTTCACTTTGGTTTGAACTAGAGATTGAACAGAGTCTAAAGATAAGTTACTGAACATTCATTTGATACACATAATAGCATCATTCACCCATTACAAAAAGCTCTGTAAATTAACACTGCCTACTTTCAACCAGCTGGGATTTTTCAGAAGGGGCATTCTTTAGCTGTATCTCACAATCTGTTTTCCTCAAAGACACTTCCCAGGCATACCTGCTCATCATAGGCTTCGTTGACAAAAGTCTCACTATTCATTAGATTCTCCTCTTCTTGGCCATTTTCTTTATGGTGGGTTGAATTTTTTGATGCTGCTGCACTATTTCTAAGAATCAAAGAAACAGAGTCAAAAAGAGTTGTTCAAAAAAAAAAGAGTTGTTCCTTGAGGTTGAAGCTGGGATGAGTTGATGGTTAGAAAGGGACAGTTCAACCCCTATCAAAGGCTATTGTTATGGGAATTATGTTCTGTCTTTTGAATGAATCAAATGACCTAGAACAGGTGATACTTGAGTCAATTATGATTTGTTACTAGGCATTCACTTAACTTCCAAAATAATCCATCTTCTCAAGTGGGGGACTCTACTAATTGGGGTCAAGCAGAACAGAATCCAAGGACAAGTTAGTGGCGATTGGATGCAGGTGAGCTAAGAAACCAGATTAATGTGGTAGAAAGACCTGAGGTGACCATCAAAACCCCATGGGTGGCATTTCAGTCCGTCTTAACATTAGTAATCTATTAACCAGGGTTACCTTGGCCAAAGATACACCATTTCTCCTCGCCTTTTTCTTCAGTCTGTGAGTGCTGGACAGAGCTGTCTCTCTATTTCTTGATACATAGGCTGCTTAATGTCCCTTCTCAGCATATGAGTGGACCCTAACCAGCATGTGTAACCTAATCAGTGTCTTCCGTTACTATAATTTCTTATACTAAAACCACTTTTGTCATCATTCCTACTCTAAGTCAGCATTTTGTTATTCTTGTTTGTTTCTTTAATCTCTCTTGCTCTCGGGCAAAACTTAATGTGTTTGCTTTAAATCTTTCCCGAGTTCATTTCACCTCCTGCTATGGGCTGAATTGTATCCCCTCCAAATTAGTATGTTGAAGGCCTACTCTCGAGTACCTCAGAGTGTAACCCTTTTTTGGAGATAGAGTCTTTAAAGAGGTAATTATGTTAAAATGAGTTCATCAGTTTAGGCCCTAATCCAATATGACTGGTGTCCTTATAAGAAGAGATTAGGACACAGACATGTACAGAGGAAGACCATGTGAAGACACAGGGAGAAGTCTGCATCTATAATTCAAGGAGAAACCAATCCCACAGACACACTGATCTCAGACTCCCAGCATCCAGAACGAAGAAAATAAATCCGTTGTTTAAGAAACCCAGTCTGTGGTGTTCGTTATAGCAGCCCCGGCAAACTAACCCATCTCTGAATTTTTTTCTCCAGTCACTGGCACGAACTCTGCCTCGTTGGTAAAGAATCCCATCACTTCATCCCTGCGATTGAGCCACTGGCTGCTGCTGGGGCAGATTTTACCTGCACGAAGGCCTCCTATCCCTTACAATAGCATTTGTCCCGGGGCTCAAAGAGGTGGCCTCTGTTGTCTCTCCGGGTCATCTGCTTCATCCCCTAAATCTTTCCTCAGAGGACAGGTTCTTAGGGGAAGAGTCATACCTCTAACCCCACTAATCCTATAAGCCTTCTTTGAAATGAACTCTCCCATGAGGACATTAAGAGCTGCTCACCTTTTTAATTTGTGTTCCCTTCTGAAACAGACAAATGCTCCCAGAGCGACTAGCACAACTGGTAAGACAATGGTTAAGCTGAGGGCGATGTAGCCAGGGGCAGGTCCATGAGCTGGCTCTTCACAGAACTCCCCGCCATATTCCATCGGACAGCGGCACTTCCTCAGCTCGCCTACCATTGTGCAGATTCCCCTCCCATTACAGAAATCCGTGCTACAGGGCAGATGTTTTGCCCTCTGTGAGTCCTTGGGCTGCACAAGCTCGCCTTTTTCCTTGGTTTCTGGGGTCTTGCTTTCTCTAGCAGGAATTGGAGGGATTAATGTTTTTCTGACAGGATAACTCATCCCTTCTGGACCCGGATATCTAGCCTTGGTGGACTTGGTAGCTTGGAGAGGTAGGGCAGCTTTTGGAGTCAACCTTTTTCCAGCCTCTGCATTTTTAGATGTTGGTGTTGAATGGGTTTTATCTGGATAGGTACCTACAGAAACAGGTATGAGTGTGGGTATATACACATAGTTGTCAGTTAAAAAGGATTTCAGAAGAACAAGAACTCTAGAAGACTTAACCAGATAAGTTTGAATTTATGAAATCATCAAATCATTACCATTACCTTTTGGCCAACCAAAAAGCTATTAAAAACATATTTTAAAAAACAGCATATCCTAAGGCACTTAAAATGTTTGGTTTCGGGACCAGTCTATCATACCACTCTATTTTTAAATGATGGTATGCCCAGTTTTAGCCATGGCAGATTCCCTCAGCTACAAAAATATTTTCTTCTATAAAGCATAGTATGGTAGGTCTAAGTGGTAAATATCTAGAAAGATTTTTAAGATGTATGTTTATCTGTAAATTTTTTTTTTTTTTTTTTTTTAGTCCAAGTAAACTGTTGGTTTCACGAGATCTATAAGCTGCAAATCTTGGACCAGATTTGGTGGCAGTAATGGGCAGGAGGGAGTAGGCAACAGGATGCTTCTAACCGACAATCTGAAAGTTAGGTTTGCGTGTAAGACCCTATCTCCCATCATTGTTGGCATAAGCATCGTTCCATATGAAAATACCAAAGACCAGACTACGGGGAGGGAAGGCAGCAGTGTTACCAGTAAAACCACCCGCTGCCTCTGCCTCAAGCTGGTGTTACAGGAGCGTTTCCACTCCTGGGCAGTTTGGTGTCCTTGACAGTTGGGTATATACAGAGGAAGGCAGTCTAGCTTTATATGCTCAGTACCATCCCCCCCGAAAAAGTTTCATGTACAAGTCAGCATGAAATACTTATTGAGGAGTAGAGCCAACTCCTGGTCATCAGGATGGCAGAGGGTGGGTTAGGCTTCCGGTTTAGTTCTAAACTAAAACCAGATGGGGACGGCAATCCATTTCTCACTCACTGACCTGCCTCCTAGAGTCACTATAACATGGGGCTTCTGAGAAAACCACCCTCATTCACGAGAATCAACTCTGGGAATCGAAATCTATTAACTTTTCTATTTAAGATGAAGTCATTAGGGGGAACAACTTGTATTCCAACTCCTCAGCTTTGAGGAAGATGAGGATTTAAGTTGAGAAGTCGGTAAGCACTCTTCACTGTAAGATTCCTTTTCCAGTTTGTTTCCTTACTAGTTATGACAAGTCTCGGGGCTGAGCCCACGGTTTCTTCAATTCCATGGCTTACATGACTTGGCTACCGCTGGAGTAGTGTAGAATTTGAGGATAGTGACTACCAGAGATTTGGATATCACAGTTGCTCAGCTGACTGGCCATGACAACACCCCTCCATGAAGGCGGTATCGGCAGCAGCATTTCTGTAACAACCATCTACTAGCCAGCATTTAGGAAGTCACTTGACAATGGTATGTGCTAATATGGCAGTTTTATTCACACTCTCTTGTATTCCGTAACTCTTTGAGTTAGAAAGTGCCATTTCTTTTTTTTTTTTTAAGATTTTATTTATTTATTTGACAGAGAGAGATAGCAAGAGCAGGAACACAAGCAGAGGGACTGGGAGAGGGAGAAGCAGGCTCCCCGCGGAGCAGGGAGCCCGACATGGGGCTCGATCCCAGGACCCTGGGATCATGACCTGAGCCAAAGGCAGATGCTTAACGACTGAGCCACCCAAGGTGCCCCTAGAAAGTGCTATTTCCGTATTAAAAAGGGGGAACCGAACCAAGACAGGTTAAATCATTTACCCCACCCCCTCCTCCTGGGCTATGCTCACTATGTGATCAATTTAAATGGACAGAATCAAATCTAGTTAAATAAGTGCTACTTCAGACAACATACAAACTGTTGAGCCCTTTGGAGCTATCATATTGCCCATTCTAAAACTGAATCAGAGAGCACATTAGCTTTCCAGAGGCGTCCATGTAATCTATAGCCAATTGCCCATAGTTAGAAGTTTTATGTTGTTCAGTTTAAAAATGCCAGTAATAAAAGGCAATGATTAAGAGGATAAAAGCTTCAGGAATATTATATAACTAGATATTAAGAATTAGATTGAGATATTAAGAATTATTTCATTAAATATTCAAAGTACGTCATATATGGTGATGAACAGTGGGCTCCTAGATAGGAATTACTCACAGCTCAGCTCATCAGATCCATCCAGACAGTCAGCATGACCATCACAAACTTGCTCCATGGAAATGCACTTCTGACCATCCTTACAGGACTGGGACGGCTCAGAGCACGGGACAGCTTCAACACATTTGCTTATGTTAGCCAAGTAGTGCCCACTGGGACATTTACAAGTCACTCCTTCAGGGTTGGGTAAACACATATGGCGGCAGCCTCCATTGTCTTTTGAGCAGCTGTTACTACCTGTGGATCGACCCCCCAAAAACCCATTGATTTCGATGGTTTCAGAAGGGTCTTTTGCAGATGTTCTATAAATACGCTATCAGAGTTACAGGACCCAAATGTTTTTTCCAGAGTGGATAGCTTTTCAGTTTAACTCCTTTTGGTCAACAAGGTACCAAGTGATTGGTGATTCTTCTTCATGGGTAAGGATGGCTTTAGAAGGCTGGGAGTTCAAACAAGGGACCAGCTTAATAAAAATTGAGCTGAACTCTGGCCCATCCAAGACCCCATTGTGAGTTCTCCTTTCCCCTCATACCAAGCACCCAACATCAAAACTAGAAGGGTCTTAGAAATAAAACTCTCTTCAGATGAAAACATGAAGGCTGTGGTGTCTATTATCCCTAAGAATCTGAGTAGTAAGTCAGCCATTTATAGCTGACCGTGGCTCTGCAAGGCTCAGATCTTTAACTTCTAGTAAGGTCTTATTTTGAGATATTCCAGAAATTGTGGAATAGGTATGTATACAGCGCAGGTAAAACGGACCTCAAGAGTGGCAAGGACCCTCCTTCTGCCTCTCAGAACTAAGCCACAGATTATCATCACTTGGATGATTAATCACACTGAAGAAGGTTCTCTCTGAAAAGCCAAGACTTCAGAAATTTAAGCATGACTAACACTAGTTTACAAAGTTTAGCTTTCCAAAACAAAGAAATGGAGCCGCATTCACTTAAGACCAATATACTCTACATGGCCATTAAGACCAATATACTCAACATCCATGGTAGTGGTAGATGTGGTTAACATTTGAGCTCACATTGTTCGTGTTCATCTCGAGTAGGAAAAGACTGTATATTATTACTTTAACTAAGCCCATCATCACTCTACTCAAACACTGGAGAAAAACATCTGAGTACCCCCAAGTTGGTATTTCAAGGATTAGTTAACATCACAAGTAGATACAAGTGACAATAAGTAGAATAAAGACTAGTTCCACTGCAGAGCTGAGAGGCAATTTCAATTATACCACAGATGAATTCCATCTACAATAGAACTTAAAATTATACCAAACTCCAGCCCCAAATATTTACCACTGTTTTGTCTCCTAGAAAAGTAACAGGACTCATTACATACCAGAACTATACTATATATAACTGCATAAAGACAAGAGAGTTATGCAGATCTGTAAGAACTTGCCAGAGAAATAATTTAGTGGGAAATACAAAGCCATTTCAAGGAGATATTGCAGGAGACAGAGGATCCCCTTCACGGAGAAATTCAGCAGGCTTCAGTGTTGTTGTAATCATTGCAAAGTTGCTTACCCTGTTGACGAAGGTTACTATAAACTTTTAAATCCACAATCTTCTGGTCTATTTGGAACCACTGGTTTTCTGAAAGTTCTGCCTTGCTGTACCAAACTTTAGTGATTTGGGCTGAAACAAAAGCCAGTGAACAATCATTAAGAAAAGCAAATTTTAAATACTTTTAAGAAAAGCAAATTTTAATTTTAAGACAACTTCCTGTGCAAAGAAAATTGCTCACTATGAAAACCGTCACCCATTTGCAGAAACTCCAGTTGAATAACAAAGGTTTACAGAAGAGAAATGTGTTTTTCTAAATTTTTTTTTCTGGGAAGAAATTTCAAGACAAAGAGAACTAGTTCTATGCCTTCCTCTAAAATAAAGTCAAGTGTAAGTTATGTTGAGCATTCATAGACATCCAGATATACAAAGATAGATAATTAGGACATGAGACACCTAAATGTAGTCCATGCAAATGATAGGTAATGATTTTAAACATTGTTCTAGAACATATATGAAAATGGCTTTCTGCAATAAGTGTCACCAGTGGATTTTAAAACAGCAAAGGTCTCACCACATACCTAATAAATTAGCACCTCTGGGGGTAGGATCTGACAACTTGTTTTTGCAATTGTGCCCAACTGGTCAATGGACCAGCATTTGGAAATATTAAAGAGATAGATTTTAAATAGCATTTTCCAGTTTCACCAAATCTAGACTCTAGCCAGAAACAACATACTAGAACACTGCTGTTGAGGCAAATCTCTTTAAATACTAGTAATACCCTGCAAGTACAGAATATTCTGTAGTTCACCTAGTACTTTTATATGTACTGAGTCAAGTGAGACAGGTACTGTCCTCATTTTACAGGTAAGCTGTTAGAGCTACTAACTGACAGTGCAGTTACACTACCTGGTTCCAATTCCTGGCCCAGTTCTCTCGGTACCACATCACAATGTCTAAAGAAGAGCACCTCAGATGAAAGCCAGAAATCTCAGGCAGAACAGGATTAAGCATCTTCATAGATAAAGAACGACCAAATAAGTCAAAGCCTCCTCAAGTCATAGAATCCCTGTTACACATACATGTTAGATTAGGGAAGTTGCTTAATTATTCTTCCAGAAGAAAGACCTTGCCAAAGATCAGTGCTAGGCATTAGCAGATTCGCTTTAGAGACCCAAGAGTAAATTCAGATCACAAAGACAATCAGACGTTGAATAAGACCTACCATCGTCAATTGTCATCCAGAACATCATGCCTTGGCCAAATGTAAAGAGGGTAAGGCCCTCAATTCCTCTGCGGTCCACTCTGTATCTAGAGCCATCTTGTTGAATACTCTCTATGAGTCCTCTCCCTGGAAAGAGAGGCTCAGTTAATTTCACTTAGCCCGCACAGCTCCACTCTATCCTACAGCTCTTTGCATCTTGTCTTGCCTCCCCTCCAGGAGGACATTGTCTACCATGTGTTTTCTGAAGGACAGTTCTTCATTCACTCTACTCTAGCAGTGATACACCAAAGATTTGTTCATGCACATTTGTTAAGTTCTCGATTTTATTCCTTCACAAAGGGACACCTGTATGATTCTTTGGGCTATTACATTCTACTCAGAATGGGGAATCACTGGGTTTGTTTGGAAGGTGGTGTAGAATATGCAAACTCAGACCTAAAAGCTGTTTGAAGTCATGGCTGAAGACCAGAAAGCAGAACGTCACTACTTTACTCTGGTCAAAGTCCTTCAGACTCACGGTTAGGGTGTGTTATAATTGCTTACCAGTATCAGCCCAGTAAACTCGGGTTCCTGAATCCGAAAAGGTCAGGCCCTCAGGGACCTGGGATTTCTGCCACAGCACCTTCCTCCTGCTGCCGTCCATGGAGGCACATTCAATGCTGGACCCACGCCTACCATCATCCTGGGCACGCAGGTCCACAAAGCACATGACTGCAGAGGGTGGGTGCAGCGCAACAGAGGTTGGGCGGTAGAGATTTTCACTGACCAGGACAGTGGGATACTGGCCTTTTGAGGAAGCTACATTGATGTGAGGATTCTCACTGTCAATCCAATATATGTTTCCACTCAACCAGTCCACAGCAAGGTCGATCACTGTTCCCTCCACAGATACGATTTTCCTCCAAGAGAGTTTTCCAGATTCTTTGAGCCTCAGTAGCCTGATATCACCATTATCCAACTCTGAAAGGTAGAGAGCCTTTTCCTGGACTATGTAGTCCAGGGATGCAAGCTGTTTCACATTGGTAAAGGGAAGTAGCCTATGTTCTGGTAAAGTTGGTTGTCCTAGTAAAGCTTCTAGATTTTTCAGATAAATCTATGGGGAAAAAAATTAGGTGGATGGCACCAGCTGAATCTAGTGTAATTCTTCATCTTAATTTTGCATTAATGTGACAATATTTAGAATATATGAAAACCTGAATTTATCATCTAAAAAGAGATAGCCATTATTTCTCTCCCTTCCTGGAGTTTTAAGCACCCCAAAGTCCTTGAATCCACATGTTTCAAAGATTGACTCCTTTGTTAAATGACCTTCCCTTTCTTTTGTAAGTGTTTAAGCTATAATTGACATAATAACATTTGTCTAAGGTGTACAATGTGTTGTTTGGCTACATTTATATATGAAAGGCCCTCGCCTTTAAATGAAACTCTACTAGTAGTATCTTACTGAAACTGAAGTCAATCCTCCAACCCCAACATTTGTCATTTTAAAGTGCCCAAGTTGATAAAGCCTCTATATAGTAGAAGTTAGAAGTGACTTGTTTGTTGGTATCTCCTATGACTTAAGAAAAGCTCCCTCATAAAATGTACTTTCCCCTCACCAGGCTAGAACCCAGCTGAGTTGCTTGGATTTAGAACTACTCTATATCATCAGTGAGATGCTTGGACAACTACACTAGATGAACCATATCTCAGATCCCTAACCTAGCTCTGGCATACTAGTTCTCAAGGAGTCTTTAGCACATAGCCCCTTTATTTTGGTCACGATAGCTCCCAGCACACAGTAAAGACTAAAATTTAAGTTGTTTTTGAAGAATATTCTGGGGGGGGCGGGGGGGGGGAGCGCCTGGCTGGCTTGATCAGTAGAGCATGCAATTCTTGATCTTAGGGTTGTGAGTTTGAGACTGACGTTGGGTGTAGTGATTACATTAAAAGGATTAATTTAAAAATTTTTAAAAAAAAGACTACTCCAAGGGCCAGGGCCCTTACTATATATCACTGTGCCTGGAGAATTCTAATTACTCAGTTCTGAAACAGACCACAGCCCAGGCACAGACATGTGAGTAAGGCTACGGAACAGTACCTGCATGATAACTGTGGGCAACATGAGGAACAGAAATGCAGACTCCTCGAGCGGAACACAGGTGATGCCGTCATCCGCCAGCAGGAGTCCCACTGGGCAATGACAGCTCCCCTTGGATCGCGGGCTCAGAAGGCACAAGTGAGAACAGCCAGCGTCCAGACAAGGATTAGGAGACTTGGGCTGGAGCACTTCGTGCATTATCTGCAAGAGAGTAGCTGGATGTCACTATGCATTCCTGAATCCTTACAAACAGCAAATGAATAAATCTTGCTTTTTAATCATGATGGAAGGAGGTCACTACAGTTTGTACTTGGGAAGCTCATACACGTAGCCTTTTCCGGGAGAATTAGGGGGATATTTTGAAGAGTACACAGTAGACCTTGAGTCCATGAGGCTGTTGGGAACGCTTGATGAGGACAGCTCTGTTCTTGCCTGTGGTCTTCTTCATGCGCTGTACTGTTCGCGTCTTCATCTCAGACCAGAAGACTTCATCTTCGAACACAGCGACTGAAAAGGGGCGCTTGATTTGCGTTAGCTGCAACATCTAAAATGGGGATGATGAGGTTTCTGGGATGAGTTTTGTACAAGGCATAAGACATCACACACAGCCTAATACCAAGGAATACTTACACGAACACCAGTACCATCTAGATTAGCAGAGCCAATACAGTGAAATTTGTCATCAGACCAGAATATCTTCCAGCTCAACTGGTCGAGAGCTAGGCTGGTTGGCCAGCCAAGACCTTGACTGACGAGGATTTTTCTGCTGCTACCATCCATCCCAGCTTGTTCTATTTGAGGTTCTCCTCCGATTTCAGACCAGTACATTAACCTGTGCGGATAAAAGTCAGCTTTAAAGTATGACCTCACAGACAATATCGATTCATCCCTTAAACCACTGATTTCTAACCCAATTATTTTTTCCTCAAACTTGGTCTATTCCTTAAGTGAAACTGTGAAGTAAAAGAGAGTTTCCCTTGAAATCTTATGATGCTTGTTTAGTCATCACTTGGGGATAAAATATCATGACAGTTATAAGCAGCAAAGGAATACAGTAGTTCCTGGGCCTGGAAAATAGCCAGGGAACCTGCCAGTCTCTCCTGGGCTAGAGAGAGCAGGCTGGTTCTACGGGAAGATGTGCACCTCGGACCTTAATACTGGTCACAGCCAAGGCCATTAGATGCCTCAGAAACTACTATCAATTTTCTGAGGACCATGGTAACAGATTCCTGGTTGTAGGCATTGAAAAGGTGAGAAAAGCAGATAGAGCGTACCCAATCTGGGTCACCTTTCAGTCCTAAGTTTTGCTCCATCTTGTTCTTACATTTGACACACACATGGCCACGCCAATGAGGGCTTGGCTCTGACAGCTAGGAAATGTTGTCTCTAAGTTCCTGGCCTTTTCCAAAGAGAAAGGACTCTGGATCAAGAACCTAGATTCAACCACAACACACGATTATTTCCGCCACTACTACCAAGCACATTAGTGTAAATTAAATACTACCCTGGGGCACCTGGTGGTTCAGTCAGTTAAGCATCTGACTCTTGATTTCAGCTCAGGTCATGATCTCAGGGTCCTGGGATCAAGCCAGGCGTCGGGCTCTGCACTCTGTGGGGAGCCTGCTTGAGGATTCTCTCTTTGCCCCTCCCCCTGCTTGCACTTTCTCTCTCTCTCTCAAATAAATAAATCTTAAAAAAAAATAAATCCTATCCCTAGTTCCATTCTCCTTCCTCCTGCCATTTAAAGCCATAAAAAAATATACCTCTGAATGGAGAATTATTTTCACAGAAGAAAGTACAGGTGGGCCACCAAGTGAGAACACCTACATCTCACCTCACTGAAATAAAGAACTTTTATCAGAAGCTTTCAAGATTACTATACGTATGGTTGACCCACATCACCATAAGATTTTAAAGTCAAGTCAGATAGTTTTTTTTTACTCATTCTGTGTTGAGGGAACACAACCAAAATAGCACCAGACTTGACTGGCATTTTGACCCCCAGACTCACCCATTTAGGGGATCTAAAGCCAAAGACCGCGCTTGAGTCAAGTCATCATCTAGGACAATCGCGTGCTCGGATTTTCCTCTCCACACAGCGGTCAGCTGAACTGCCAAAATCTGGCCAGCTGTCCCATCCACCCAGTAGAGGTTCCTCCCAATCCAGTCGACCGCTATACAGTCTGACTTTATCCCTGAAGAGAGAGCGGAAACCATTCACCACATGGATCTAGGTTACATTACGGCTTTTACTAGGTTTCAGCTCATAGGCATCTGACTTGAATACCATGTTAATTCATTTTACAACTGTATACGCATCTCCATCAGAGCAATCTTTAAGTTCCTCCAAGGTTCTATTTGTAGAGGAAGATGACCATTAGAAATAACGGCCACTGGCTGACAGTTTGGCTGACTTGCATGGTCTATGGAGGTAACAATGCAGCTTTCCATTTCTAGCCCACTAGCAGGCCTTGGTCCCTTTTAGTTAAGAAGATTTCACTGAATCAATGTTTAGAATGTTAACGGCCATTTTTCATGTTATGCGTCATTCATGAGGGCAGGATGAAGCCCACACAGGGGACATACCCTTCACCACGGTCCCTTTCTTCTTTGTGTCCATACTTATCCACTTAATGCTTTCTGCACCGAGATCAGTCCAGAAGACTTTCTGCCCCACTAAGTCATAGTCAATAGAGAAAATCATCACGTTCTTGTCTACAGTTGCTAGAATGTCTTCCTTCAAGCTCCTCAAGCCATAGAGGAGGAGGTTGAACTGAAGCGCCACCAGCAAGATTGGTTCAGTACCTGCCAGATAAGAACTGTGTTCAGCATGTGGCCTTACGGAGCCTGAACATTGAACTGGGCCCTGGCTAAGGAGTAAGAGAACAAAGTAGTCTTTGCCTTCTCATTGCCAGGCCTGGGACACCAGCCGGCTGGTGCTTCTCTCCCCGATGTGATGCTTGTGCTAATACCCACAGTTTAAAGATACTTAGAATCAAGGCATGAGTAGCATAAATTGGAAAAAAAAAAAAACAAAAAAACAAAAACCATTTCTAACTAAGTATGTAAGCGTAGGCGGGCTGGAAAGAAGGGCTTATTAAGACTTCTGACATTTATTCTAACTTGAGGTAAGGCTGACCTGTGGCTACAGGGGCCAGAGTCGTGGTTCTGTCATCATGATGGCTTATCTGTCGACACCTTCAGATCTAATTCCATCTGAACTGCTGCCTTTAAAAAGGGGATCTGGAGAATGTGCTAGGCTTGCTCGGCAGACAGAAAGCAGGCAGGAGCATTTAAGACTTGAGAAAGAAGGTTTGCATTTGTATTCCTGGGAGATTCAGGACTTCGAAGTTCCTGACCCAGGGCTTAGGAGATATCCCGGTTCCAGCTTACCTGTTGCTTTACAGGTGTGGCCATCGGGCTCCAGCGAGTAGCCAGGGTGACAGGTGCAGCTGTAGGAGCCCTGGGTATTGACACAGGTCTGACTGCAAGGCTGACTACCCGGCTTCTCGCACTCGTCCACATCTTTGCAGACCTGGCCACTGCTCCCCAGTTCGAAGCCTTGCTCACAAGCACATACCTGAATGGGTTTCAAAAACATTAAGACTTCCTGAAGACACTGAGACATAACCTTGACGAAAAGGCCTGACCTTGCTATTAAAAGCACATGGCGATGAGCTTGATTTCAGCAGCTCAAAACAAAAAAGTTCTTAGAACCGATTTCACTTAAAATACCATCATTCTCTCAGTCTTGTCAATGCTGCCACACACCTCACACCCTGGCCACCACCGTGGGTCCTGAGTTAACGAAGGGATCCAAGTTCAGCCCAGGACACCTAGAACCCCAGCAGAATCGGTAAGAGGCAAGGAGACTGAACTGAACGGGCTGCCTGCCAACAGAGACGTTACCGTGATCAGACGTCAGAACACTGTTTCCTTCTACTTCCCCATCAGAGTTAAGTTCACGATGTTCAGCCAGCTAATAATGCTAGACCAGAACACGAGGCAGTTCTCGATTTAAGGGCAGGTCACATTCCAAATACACATACAGAAGAGACGTCCACAAAAACGTGTGGCTTAGTCCCAAGTGTCGCCCGGAGCTCACAGCAGCAGGGCTTCTGGAGGCTGGGTGGTAAAGCTCCAGGAGACACGACACAGGGAAGGAACCTGACAGGACTCAGAAGGAGCCAGGAAGGGCTCCGCGGACACGAGAGGACCGATCAGGACAGCTCAGCCACGTGAGACTCAGGGCGTCACGAGCAGTGGGGGCCAGCCTGACTGATGAGGTTGCCCCCGTCACTAAACCAAGTTGACAGCTGCTGGTGAGCCTGGCTGCATGAACTCACAGGCCCGTGTGGGGACTGGTAGCAGGCGTGGGGACACCGCGCTTGGCGGCATGCTGACGGCGAGCACGTTCCACCTTCATCGGAGCCGTCGGCACAGTCCTCCTTCCCGTCACACACCAGGCGGAGGGCAAGGCAGCCGTGGGAGCGGCACTGGAACTCAGAGCTCTGGCACTTCACTGGGGGGCCTGGAGAGGATGACTTTCCACTTTTAGAGTCTGCTCCCCGCCACCCTGAACATCCCTCCCGCGGCAAGGATGTAGTCAGGCACCTCCATCCTGGTCAGGGAACGGATGTCAGGGCCAGTGGCACTTGCTGGCTGAGCTGGCTTCTCAGGCCTAGAGGAAGCAAGCAGCCAGCACCCCTGGAAGCCCCCTCCCCTCAGTGGGCGCCCCCGCGCTTACACCCAGCCTCGTCGCTGCCGTCCTCACAGTCTCTCTGCCCGTCACAGCGCCACACGCCAGGCACGCACTGGTCTCCGCCGGCACAGGACCACTGCCTGGGGCCACAGCGAAGCTCCTCCGGGTCACAGTCCTGAGGGGACAGTGACTGGGTCAGCAACACCCGCACTCAGAGCCCAGGATGGGGTTCTCGGAGGGAGAACGAGCCTGGCTTACAAGACAACGCTCGAGTCCCTTCTGCAACAAGGCCAGAGAAAGCCCCAAGACTCAGAAAAACGTTTTCAGCAGCCAGAATTTAGGTGAGGAGGTCTAGGTAAAGCGAACCTGGCTGTGAAGTGAAAAGAAAGGTCTTATTTTGTCAAACCAAGACGTCTTCATTTAAGAAATCTAGGCATAAGAATGTGCTCTTGGAACCCTTCTTTAGAATTCCTTTGCCACTTGGGGGCGCCTGGGTGGCTCAGTCAGTTAGGCGTCTGCCTTCAGCTCAGATCATGATCTCAGGGTCCTGGGATCGAGTCCTACATCAGGCTCCCTGCTTCTCCCTCTGCCTCTCCCTCTCCCTCTGCCCCTGCTCATGCGTGCTCTCTCTCTCTCTCAAATAAATAAAATCTTTAAAAAAAAAAAAAGAATTCCTTTGCCATCTCAAAACCGCCCCTAGCACATTAAGTGTTACGGCATCCTTCGCACCTCTCCTGACTTGGACACTCGGCTCTGGGGCAGGATGTACTAGAGGAGGGGAGGGGCTATCTGTGCCCCTGCTGACAGCCCCGAACCTTTAGATGCATTCTCAACCCCTCAGGCACCACGAGGCCTATCTCCTACCCATTTGACAGATGAGGAAGTAGAACATGAGGGAGTTAGTACTTCCTTCAGGTCAAACGCAAGCAGCAGGACTCAAGCCAGGCTGCATGTCCCACAGCGTGGCAGGGTCAGCGCACTTCTCAGTGATGGGGAGGCAGAGCTTCGGAGCAGATCTCTGGGGGGACATTTATACCACGGCCATGAAGACCTAACCCTTGCAAACCTACAATAAAAACCTCTTAAACGTTTGTCTTTCGACAAGAGCTCTTATCACTCTGGACACTTTGTTGTCATGATCAGTGGTTTTCTGGGCAGTAGGGATGAGAGCCTTCTCTGTTCTTGGGTTTTCTCACATTTTCTATAAGGAAGGCACATGTTGCAGTTGTGAGGAGAAATCAGTTGTTCTGAAGAAGGGTGCGCTACCTGCTCATCGGTCCCGTCTTCACAGTCGAAGTCCCGGTCACAGAGCCATGCAGCGGGCACGCACTCTCCACTCCCCCGGCACTTCACCTCCCCCAACGGGCACCGCAGTGGCGAGGCCCCAGGACAGCCGTCCTCATCGGAGTGGTCCACACAGTCTCGGTTCCCATCGCAGCGCAGAGAGTTCGAGATGCACTGGCCGTTCTCGCATCGAAATTCCGGGGCACTGCATTCTGCATGAACTGGAAAACAAAGCTTTAAGTAAGAACTCAGCCAGATGTGGAAGCCATCTGAAGGCATGTGAAATGTTGTGAAGACTCTCCAGTCTTCTGCTGTCACCTGGGGAACTAAACCCCAGCCCTCAAAGGTGGTTTGAATAGTGTTAGGCTGGAAAAGGCCTACTAAGCTAGCCCAGAAAAACCCCATCTTGGAGAATGAGGGCGGGGGGGACAGGCAGGGGACACACGAAGGACCCCGGGGTAGGGTGAGGAGTAGGGCTCTTCTCCAGGACCTTAACATCATCCATGAGGAGAGAAAGTCTCTCATGACATCCAGCATACCCTACATGTTATGTTCTTGGGCTCAGTTCCTACAGACAGAAGTTGCTTGACTTGGCTCAAGAAAAAAAGCTCAGGTCCTAGGCAAAACCATAAACACACATTGAAAAGTAAATTATACTTGGGGTTTCCTCCTGCCTCTCCTCCTGATGTTCTTCTCGTAAGTCCAAGTGCACCGATATTGTCTGGCTACCCAGTGGCCTCTGTATTCAAATCTATCATGGTACCTCACCCAGCCTCCTCCTCTTCCCACTTCAATTCTCCAAATTCTCTCTTCTACCCTATTCCTACAATGTGATTAAGGTTCTTGAAACAGGTCACTGGAAAGACTAAAAAGGAAGATTGAGTATCCCATTGACAAGAGGGGAAAGCAATCACATCTAAAAATAAGGACGGCCCACCGCATGAGAAGACCTAGGATCAAAATTAAAATCTTCAAGAGGGTCGATTCTAGCTCAAGAAACATTGTGTCAAGTAGACTGGTTTTCCACTAATGGGAATCTCGTTACAGAGAGGGAAGTCTTGTACCATGATCTCCAACAGCCCTCCAACTCAGGCCCTTTCATCCCAGTCTGCTAACTTCGTGGTAAGGACAGTCCATCTTCGTTATCTGCAGATTCATTATTTGCACATTCACCTACTTGCCAAAATTCGTAACCCTCCCCCCAAATCCATGCTCCCACACTTCCACGGTCATTTGAAGATAAGCATACACAAAGCAGCAAAACACTTGCGTTGCCTAGCGCACGTTTCCAGTTGAGATGGAACAAGGCAACGCTCTGCCTTCTTGTTTCAGTCCTCACACTGCAAACAAGTGTCCTTTCTGTGGTCTATTTAGAGCCATACTTCCCACGTTGTACTTTAGGGGGATTCTGCAGGTGAAAAGGGCCCCCAAGGGTAGTGCGGAAACGCTGTCTCGCGTTCCTAGTGCGAGATGCCTGTGAGCTGCCTTACAGAGCGAATACATGTGTTAAGCTTTGTTCGGGCAGGAGTTACAATGCTGTTGGCTGTGACTTCAATGTTAATGAGTCAACAGTACGTATATCAAGTAGTCTTTAAACAGCAATACACCTAAAACAAGATTATACGTTGATTAGTTGACAAAAATATCATCACGAGAGATTCTCAGAAACCTCGCCTTATATTTTTCCTATGAGCAATGATGTGATGTCTGTTCATTCAGGGTTGGTGGCAACCCCATAGAACATAACCTACCACAAATGAGTTGCACGGTACTTACCGCATCCTTGCTCATCTCTCTTGTCAGAACAGTCTGCATGGCCATCACACAGCCAGCTCTTGGGGATACAGCGGGTCTTGTTGTCACAACGTAAAGAACAATCTTCGGTGGGCTTCCAGCAGCCCAGCTCATCAGACCCATCCGAGCACTGCTGAGCCCCGTCGCAGTGGTATTTCTCCTCGATGCACTGGTTTCTGTTCAGACACTGGAAGACCCCTTAAGTGGAAAGGACCCAGGGCTCGTGCCATCTACTCAGTCCCGCTGAAGGTTTAAAGTTAGATTAACTCACCCTCATCCTGGACTTTGAGGGGTAGGTGGACTGCATCCTAACTGTTCGAGCTCTATAGCTTATCTAATCCATAAACAAGCTTTAATAAAGTGCTCAGGTCAATTAAATTCGCAAGCTGAACGAGGTTGTTCAAGTAATAAGGGCTCATATTGGTTTGGCGACTTTAACAGCTTGTTGAAAAACACTGCCAAATCTGTTCTAAGTGGTCCATTCAGGTCGGTTTATGGCTCAGCCTTTAGAGAGGCAAATATTGGAACACTTAAGCGAACGTGAGGAGGCAAGGAAGCAATAGTTAAAAATTACACCTGGTAAAACATCTGACTTAACTGTGATAACATGGATACTGGCAGAGTCCGTAATCTGACAGACTGGGACCTTCAGCTACGACAATTTACCTAGGGGAAGCGAGGGTGATTGTGATCAACGCCACGTGCCCAAAGCTGAATCAGCATTCCTGGCACAGAGACAGACCTGGTCTGTTGCAGAACCGGAAACAGTCCCCTTCGTCTGAGCCATCCTGACAGTCCGGCTTGCCATCGCAGAGGTACTCCTGAGAAACACATCCCTCCCCGTTCCAACAGGGGACAGAGGATGGGGTGCAAAGCAGCGGGAGTGCTACAGGAAGTGCAGGGCGAGGACCGCCTGCAGCCGCCTCTTCAAGCTCAGGATCTACAATAAACGGTGGCTTCAGTGAGGCAGGCCCCGCGGTCTCGGCACCAGACATGGGCTTCTACTGTCCCGCTCCTCCAAAAGCCATGTTGGGGCTGGGCAGCTACATGTATCTACCTCGTAGGAAGAAAAAAGTGAAATGGCCTCAAAGCCTAGATCCTTAGGTGAGATGTGGTCCATCGGCCCATCATCTAATGGCTTCCTATTTGGGCAAATCGTTTTCTCCTTCAAGCCTAATAACTTCTTCTCACTGCCTGATGCTATCTGCTAGGAAGGAAAAGTAAAGTTCTGGGCGCCTGGGTGGCTCGACTGTTAAGTCTCAGTCTGCCTTCAGCTCAGGTCATGATCCCAGGGTCCTGGGATCAGCCCCCATCGGGCTCCCTGCTCAGCGGGAAGCCTGCTTCTCCCTCTCCCACTCCCCCTGCTTGTGTTCCCTCTCTCGCTGTGTCTGTCAGGTAAATAAAATCTTTAAAAAATAAATAAATAAAGTTTCTGCAGACAGGGACTTGTTCTGTCTGGCTTCCTGTTATACCCTATAACAAAGCCCCCTGGATCCTGTGATAGGATTTCTGCTTTGTCTGCCTCAAGATCCAGGATCCGATTTTTTGGCGCCAGGCCAAAGGCTTATGTGAAGAGGGAAAAAAAAAAGCAGCTGTACGCAGGGTAATCTGAACTACGGGTGCAGCTTCAACAGCCGGAAGGACTGCTTGTCCTGGTTGGTATCCACAGCCCCAGAATGGTTTTGCAAAGGATCCTCGGCGAGATGCTGCTGCATCTCTCCAAGCATCCTCTATCCTTGACCCAAAACGTTAAGACCATGGGGGTTCCTCGGTAAAATGTGTTTGGTAAGTGCTTTAGACAAATTAAATGGATCTCTTTACCATCAGATTAAGAGGTTTAAGGTGCTAACGTGCGAGAGGACTCCCCAAAGGGGTTCTGGTGGGCAAACTTCTGGGAGTTTTGCCTGGGGTCTTGTGTCATTTAGCAACTTTGAGAAAGGTGTCCGATTCTTACTCCTCCAGGATAAGGCCAAGTTAGGGAGAAGGCCTGCTGCACTCTGGCTCAGGACAACTGCCAATACAAAGACACCCAGGATTTTATCCTCTGAAAACACACCGGCGAGAGGCAGAGAAAGTGGATTTCAAAGAAGAACCGCACAGAGGAAGACTCGCCTGAAACCTGCTGATTCTCTGCCAGGATGATCATCTTCCTCACGTACGGCTCTTTCGACACCGCGAAGGGCTCCGGCGTCCTCCTGTCCCACAGCAGGAGGGCTCCTCTGTGCACGGTCACCAGGTAGGGCTCGTGAGCCGCTATAATGCCGTCACTCCAGGTTTTGTTCAAAGTGTATGTTCTGTTTTTTAGGAGACTCAGACTCTGCAACCCTAAGGAAGAGTCAAGTGCTTACAAGCTGACAGAGAACAAGTAACCCGTGACGGGGGGCATGGGTAGCCCTCGATTAAGGGTCAGTGAGCCCCACTGATAATAAGCACAGATTCTTCCTATCGAGTTTTGTAGGTTTTAGTTTTGTAGTTAAAGATAGTCCCGGGAAGTGGCTAGAACTGAAATCGCTATGGGAAAGCAGAGACTGGGTAAAGTGTCACCACAACAGTGGTATGACACTTCCCGGGACACTTCCAGCTCCAGGAACGTGAGATCTGCCGCGTGGAAGCATCAGGCGTGCCGTTCCTGTCTTTCAGGCAGTGTGCCAACACGCTCGGTCGCCTGCACACAGCCACCAGCCATTGGAGGTGGCTTCTGGAGGAGACCATCAGGGTCGGCAGCAGGGTAGAAGTTGTATCTGATATCCAGTGCACCTAAAGCACCTCTGTTTCATTTGCTATGCAAGTTTGGGTCTATTACTTCTACTCGTGGAGACAGAAACACAACCCGAACAAAAAGCGACTAAGTGTATGTTAGCTCTGCAGTTTTCTACCTCTCAAGTCAGAAATCTAGACTTACAAAGGAAACCGAGTTTGAGCTGAGGGACGTGTGCCCAAGCTGTAACTATGAAAACCAGATTTTGAGCTGAGGTCTAGCTAGTTCTAGGACCGACAGCGATCCTCATGCTGAAACGAGCCTTACCACCACCACTCCCCCAGCTTCTTCCAACCGCACTGCTCTGTGTCGCGCTTACCTGACCCTTTGGTCGTCCAGAGGATGCTAGACGAGCCAAGGTCTAAGGCCATGTGGGTGTCTGCCGTCCAGGTGCCTGTCCAGACTTGCTGTCTGGTTTTGCCATCGAGAGTCATACTTTGCAAGTGTTTCCCACTTTCTACCCAGTAGAGCACTCTCTTTGGCCAATCGAGAAGAAGAGGCAGTATAATGCTGCCTGTTCTGTAGAGGGTCCAGGTGTCTGGGCCAGGGATCCTAGTCTTCTGGATAGCACTTCGGTCACAGGGCACCCAGTACAAGTTCCCTGTGGGTATGTCCACATTTGCTGAGCAGACTGTGAGGGGAGAAAGGAACTCGCATCAGAAAGGACATTCAAATACATTCGTGCATGGTCTTAACGTTTTGGGTCAAGGATAGAAGATGCTTAAAGAGATGCAAAGCCTGGTCCCTAACAAGTCCACATGCCTCATTCACATGAGGAGTCCCATCATGCTTACTCTGGTTCCAGCACCTTATCTCTCATACGAGCCCATGTGATCCTCACAACCAGCTGGTGAGGGAGATATCCACCACCTTTTAGAAGTTAGATATCTAAGTGGCAATGCTTACGTTTGCACGCAGACCTGCAACTTTGGATTCACCTCCCTTTTTGTCAGTTAAGTATGAAAATCAATCAATGATATGCCCAGTGGCTAGAACTGAAATCGCTATGGGAAAGCAGAGACTGGGTAAAGTGTCACCACAACAGTGGTATGAAAGGTCACTGGTAGAGTGGATGGATAATGAGGAGACCTACAGCTAGAAGACAGAGATAGGGTAGGGACCAAGTATGTGAAAGCCACAAAGTGGTAGCTTTTAAGTGTAACAGACGTGGGCACTAACCCACCAAGCACTCCCTCCTCCCATCCTGGCCCACTAGAGCAGCACAAGTGGGTCTCAGCTAGGTAGTACCTACCCTGGGGTGTGGTATAGCATAAAAGTTAGAGCAGTATTAGGCTAGCAAGTCAGATTGCCATTTTCGAAGCACATTCCAAAATAAGGTGTCAGCTAATTACTATGCCTCAGTTTCTGCAAATGCCTGGTTGGGACAGTGCTTCTCTCAGTTTTGAGGATTAGAGTTCGTACCTATGAAGAGCTTAGGAGAGCATCCGTTATCTTAGAGCGATGTGCTGGAATGGCCAGTTGTTAAATTCAGGAATGCTGCAAGCTTGCTGTCCGGTATAGTCATTATTAAAATTAGATTACATCAACTTAATCGCATTTGAAACAAAAATACTCCAGTCCTCACATTACTGCATTTTGCTACCACACACCCCTTCCTAACCCCACGTAAAGTGACATTACATGGGGAGCTTGAAACCTGGCACTGTGGGCGTATTTTTAACCAGAGCCATTGGCAAACACTGCATATCAGGGCTTGATTTGTTTTCGGTTTTGTTTTCTAGACCAGGGACTGACAAACAATGGCTCTTGGGCCAATTCCAGCCTGCGGTGTGTTTTTGTAAATTCCGGGGGAACACACCATGGTCATTCGTGCACATATGGTCGTTGGCTCCTCTGCAGATACAATGGCAGAGTGCCCGAGTAGCCTGAAATAGTTAACTGTAGTTACTGTCTGGCCTTTTCTAGAAAGAGGCCGACAACCCCTGGCCTGGACTTAAGTGGCAGAGGAAAAATGTTAATACTGCAAATTAAACTCACATAAGTCCCACCTATGGCCATGACATTTTAAAGACCACAAAAGTTGGGGAAACATTTTCCTAGTATTTGAAAACAATTATCCAAATCCACAAATAAGTCCTTTGGGTCAATAAACTCATTCCAATTAGTTTTCACTGGTGCACTTCTCGCTTGTTTATGGAAACAAGTGTCAAATAACATTACAGTAGGACTGTATTCACTCAGCGATGGCAGCAACTCCTTGCCAAATCAGATCTCAATCAAGCATGTATTCATGGTTGGATTTTGTTAAATTTTGATTGAACTATAAACTGCTTTTTTATTCTGAATTCTTGGATCTGTAGCCAATCTGAAAATCATGTAGCTATATGAAATTTACAACAAAGGACATTGTATATTTTGTTATTTGTAAATTGTTACAACCTTTATATCAGTAAGCTTCATTACAAACATATATAACGTATCTATGTGCACATCCCCCACCCCCCAGAGAGCTGGGTCTTAATAGAAAACCCTGTAGTGTGCTGGGACATATTTCAGAATTCAAATGTTAACTATGAGGGAGGTGGACAAACAGACGAGGCACAAAGCTGGGGCATGGGTAGCAGAATGGAGAAGCCTGTACACACAGGATTCATGTGTTCTAGTTCTTCCCACTGCCTGAGTGTTAGGGTGGGAGGTCTTACTATTCCTCATGTTTTCATGTGGAGGAACTTGCACAGAGTTGTCCCGCACATTCCTTAAGTCACTCTAGGAAAGAAGGGACTTGAGGTTGGCCAGTTAGTAAGAACAGACTGGCCACGCCCAGTTCAGCTTCTCTCTTCTCCTTTGGGCTCTGTCATCGGCACAGAAGACAAGTTCTCCCTGGCATTAGGTCTCACTAGTGCTGTGCAGATTCAAGGTTGAATGGCCAGTTGTCAGGGACACAGAATGTTCTTTGAGCAATTCTATGCAGGTTCTTAAAGACATGAACTCTTGCCTAAAACAGAATTTTGAAGCCCTCCCATTTTTTATTAGCAACCTCCTCTGTATTTCCCAGCTACACTTTTCAACAAGGACAAGATTAACTTATTCAAGAGGAAACGCTAGGGTGCCTGGATGGCAGAGTCAGTTAAGCATCCGACTCTTGGTTTTGGCTCAGGTTGTGATCTTGGGGTCATGAGATGGAGCCCCACGTTGGGCTCCATGCTCAGCACAGAGTCTGCTTATGTATCTCGTTCCCTGCGGCCCTCCATGCCATGTGTGCTCGATCTCTCTCTCAAATAAATCTTTTTTTAAAAAAAAAAGAGAGTTTTGCCTGAGTGGCTCAGTCGGTTAAGCGTCTGCTTTCAGCTCAGGTCATGATCCCAGGGTCCTGGGATCGAGTCCCGCATCGGGCTCCCTGCTCAGTGGGAAGCCTGCTTCTCCCGCTCCCACTCCCCCTGCTCGTGTTCCCTTTCTCGCTGTGTCTCTCTCTGTCAAATAAATAAATAAAATCTTTAAAAAAATAATAAAAAATAAAAAAAAGAGAAAACACTGATATTAGCACCCTCTAATATAAGGATAAGCTGAAAGCTACGTGCTCATGGGTTGTAAGGAGGTCCTGAGATCTGCAAACAGGTCCTGACAGGTAGTAACCAGCCTGATCCCTTCTGTGAAGGGCCTGCCTGGCTTTGTCAAGCTTTCAGCCACTGTACAGGAAAAAACACACCCGTGCGGCACCTTTACTCCTCCAACACTTCTGACACCAGATGTGGGGGGGGGGGGGCCACACCAAGCAATTCTGCAACACTAGCCAAATGTCCCACAATTCAGTTTTGACCCTGTCCTCCTAGAGCTGGCATCAGAGCCCACGGGTTCTGTCCCAAGACTGCCCCCACTTCTGATGCCAACCACAAGTCTGGTTGTCACCTACATTCTGATCCACTGGCTCTAAATCGGGGTTCCTACAACCCCCTTGAGTTTGAGGATTTGCTGCTCACAGAACTGAGGGAAACACATTTACTGGTTTATTTCATAAGAGATACAGATAAACAGCTGGACAAAGAGATCCACAGGGCAACATCCAAAGGGCCCACAAGTAGGAGCTTCTGTTCCCATGGAGATGGGGAATACCACCCTCCCAGCATACGGATGTGTTCACCAACCCAGCTCGCTGAACCACCTACTTTGGGGATTTCATGGAGGCTTCATCATGTAGGCATGGCTGATCACTGATTCCATTTCCAGCCCCTCTCCCCTCTCCAGCGAACAGGGAGTGGGGCTGAAAGTTCTAAGATTCTAGCCGTGGCTTGGTCTTTCTGGTAAACAACCTCCCAGGGTCAGTGGTAAGGTTTTTAAATTTGTTCTGGCCTTAAGTCTGGATAATGTAGAAATGGACCTTAAATTCAGTTTTGCACTGCACTGCAGACCCTACCAAAATTGCCTCATTCAAACCAAGCTCTTCCTATCACCTAGAAAATTCCAAAGGACTTAGGGGAGCTCTGTGTCCGATGCTATCACTCAGGAAGTTACAAAGGTCTTAGGAACTCTGTGCCCGTAACCAGGGACAGAGACCTATATATTTTCTATTATTTCAGAGCCACCTATCACAGGGACTCAACATGCCACAGTAGAAGCCAGCTCAAATGAAATTGCCAGTCCCTTACAAATCCTTGATGTGATCACTGTAACACAGAAACCTATTGGCTAAGATTAGCCAGTGGAGCGAAGGTGGCATTTTAATTGGTGGGAAGAAATGGGAAGAAATTCAAGATCACGAGTTTCCTCAGACAGCCATCAGATGTATTTCAAGAACGCTGCCCATTTCACTTTTTCCTGAAAGTTCTCTGGGACAGGTATTGGAAGTTCTTAGGTGCCAGGCATGGTGCTTGCCCACAGGACTCGGTAGAGTCTACTGCTCTGAAGGATGTCTCAGGAACACGCATTTCAATATGGCGCTTCTTGTAGTAAAGCATATCATTGGTACTTAGAGTACCCAGGGCCCAGACATTCAGAAATCAAATTACTCAGCCTAGAGCTCTAGCCTCACGTTCTCTTTTATAAAGTAGGTGTTTGCCTTTAGGTGGAGTACAGGGCGATAAGGGTGGGCTGTGCCATTCAGCAGTGTGGGAGAGGAGAGAAAGTATATATTACCACAATAAGAAGATATCTTGCTAGTTCTCTCAGAAATCTGCATTGCAAATCACTTTTAAATTAGTGCAAGAAAAATCTGCAATGCAAAATTGAAATATTTAAGGTCTATTGCTATCCTACCCAAACTTAAGGCCAGAAAAATAGAACTGAATTTCAAAAATTTACCACTGACCTTAGGCTTTCCCAAATCATGGTAGCCTTTTAACAGCCTGTGCACCTTTCGTAAGTAAAAGGGTAAGTCAGATAGTTCATATTTAAATTACTTTAAAACCATTCTTTGGCATTAAGGTTGATTCAGATCAGGAACAGGTAGTTTTTTGGGGTTTTTGGGGGTTTTGTTTTTTTTTTTGGCTCTCATTAATTTTAGAGCCAGAAAATAAAGAGGAAAATCCAAAATAGCCACACAGCTTACCTGTATGCTCTGTCCAAATCTCTCGCTTTTCTCCTGAATAGCCAGTTGAGCAGAATAGCTGTCCCTGGGCATTTGTCCAGTAGATGAGATTTCTTTTCCAGTCAATATCCAGTAAATAGATGTTCCTAGGATGCTCTTGAACTAGGGTTCTCTCTATAGCAGTTCCCATAAAACCAACTTTCAGTAAGTAGAGACGTTTGCCAGAAGAAAACACTAGCTTTAACTCTACCAAGAAAAAGGAGAGATTTACTGTTTGGCCATTTGTCAGATAAGCCCCATGCTCCTTTCTTGAGCAATCTCTCCAGGTGAGGTACACTTCTAAAGGGGTCTTATCAAATTCCTTTCTGAAACACATATACAACACCAATGCCCTAGCTTCCTTGGAGAAGGGAGTCATTTGGGCAAATGAAGAATTTCTCTGCTTTCCCAAGGCACTAAGTCTTTCGAATTTCTGCTGAAAGTTTAACACAGAACCACAAGGATCAGGGCTGGGCGGTGCCCCGTTTGATTCAGTAATGTCCTTAAATCCTTGCTCGTGGCACACAAGTCTCAGTAGAAAGAATTTTAAATTCGATTGCCTATTTAAAGGAAAGTTACTTGGGTATTTAACTCTATATATAATGTTCAAGATACAATTTAAGCTCAAGTCCTGAGTTTGGCACAACAGCCTATTACATACACCATGATCACATTCAGTGGCTATCCCTGAGAATTATGTTCTTTAAAGGTAGTTAGAGCATGAACGTATTTACATCATTTATCCTTCTTAAAACCTGAGTGTTCTTTAGCAAAAAGTAATTGGTGGGGGGCACCTGGGTGGCTTAGTCAGTTAAGCACCCGACTCTTAGTTTCAGCTTAGGTCATGATCTCAGGATTGTGAGATTGAGCCCTGCATTGGGCTCCATGCTCAGCGGGAGTCTGCTTGAGATTCTCTCTCCCTCTCCTTCTGCCCCTCCCCCTGTTCATGCTCTAAAATAAATAAAATCTTTCAAAAAAAAAAAGTAATTTGGATAGAGATGCTCAATGGAGCTTATAAGCCTCAATATTTCAAAGACAAATCAATTAGCAATACTGAAGGAGACCCTGCTTACAAACCTAAGTCAGAATACACAATAGTCATAAGACTATGGAGAATTTCTTTTTCATACCAACTTAATTTTGGGGTAAAACTGAGAGGTGTTAGCTATTTTTTCCTGCTTCAAAAATCAATCAAACCCAAATATTCATTGATGGATGAATAGAGAAACCAAATACAGTATAAATAAAATGATCATTCAGCCTCAAAAAGAAAGGAAATTCTGACACATATTACAACATGTACGAACCTTAAAGATAGTAAAGTAAAATAAGCCAGCAACATAAGGACAGATACTGTAGGATTCCACTTATATGAAGTTCCTAGGGTTGTCACATTCATACAGAAAGCAGAATGGTGGTTTAAGGGTGGGGCTGGTGGGAAAAGAATGGGGAGTTATTGTTTAATGGGTATAAAATTTCAGTTTAGGGAGATGAAAAAGTTCTGGAGGGGCGCCTGGGTGGCTCAGTCAGTTAGACATCCGACTCTTGATTTCGACTCAGGGCGTGATCTCAGGGTCATGAGATCAAGTCCCACATCAGGCTCTGCGCTCACTGGGGAGTCTGCTTGAGTTTCTCTCCCTCTCCCTCTGCCCCTCCCTTTTGCTCACACTCTCTCTCTCTCTCTCTAAAATAAATAAATCTTAAAAAAAAAGAAAAAAAAGAAAAAGCTCTGGAGATGGATGGTAGTGATAGTTGCATAAAAATGTGAATACACTCAAAGCCACTATACACTTGAAAGAGGTTAAAATAGCAACTTTTATGTTCTATACTTTTAACACAATAAAAAAAAAAAAAACCTAATCAAGTTCTTTGGATAACAAAACTTATCAAAGTAAGGTCGTCAGTGTAAAAGTGATTGATCCCAAAATGGAAACTACATTATTTCCGGGCCTACCATGGAATGTGCCTCCTTGAGCCAAGCCCATTTCGCCCAGCACACTTACCACTACATATCCCAGAAGGTAAAAGGAACATTCCCTCTGGACAAACACACTGATAGCCCTTGGGATGGACGGGGGACAGGAGACAGAGGTGGCTGCACGAGCCCGGAGCGCATGCTGGGTACCTGCCTATTTTCAAATAGAAATAGGTTAGATATGATCTCAGAATTCTCCATACTTGTTCAAAACTTAATACTCAAGGGGAGTTAAGTTAGTTTTGCCTTAAGAGGAATCCCAGTATACTCGTTACCTTCTAGGTTAGGCATGCTGACCTTTAAACTCCCATGATCCCCTTTCGGATAGTAGCAATTACTTATCCATATTAAGCTCAGGCCAGTAAGTCTTCAACTAACAGCATCTTCTGCCCTAGAGTTAAGGCAAAAGGACTGGCTGGTTGCTGACAGGAAGACTCCTCTAGAAGTAAATAGTGGTCTCGGCTCTCTACTTCAGTGAGTCTCTCGGACCCACTTAAGAAGTATTATCTGAGTTGAACCTGACATATCATTTCTGATTAACAAAAGCTTTTAACTCCTAGTCAATGAATATTTGACTTCCTTCTGTAAACAGGATGCTGGGCTTTCTTCAATTTTCTGTCAAGAACTGAAAACTTCTACGTCATCAACAGTTAACATGTCAGTGACATACCCTTGGGCTGTTGGGATTTGTGGAGGACCGAGAAAGCAGATATGGAAGCATTGAGCAATACCACTCTCTCCTTTGGGGTGTGGGGCGAAGTGTGAAACAGCCGTATTTTATTTGCCCAGAAGAAAGAGTTCTCAAATACAGCTAGTCCTATTGGGTCGTCATCTTCCAAGAAGATCTCAGGAAAGGTGTGCCTCCCACTGCCATCCACGTTTACTGTCTCTATGGACTGAAGGGTAGAGTCATGAGAGCCGGGCAGCATTAGCCAGAGGGGCCGACATCAGTGCACCTCTTGCGTGGACACTGATCAAACATCTTCACACGCTATCAACTTGACAAAGATGAAAGCATCTTAGAATTCGCGGAGGCTAATGCCAAAGCCAGTGGTTGGACTGGCTGGGGTCACAGGTACGTTGTATAAGTAGCTACTGTATCTTATGTCTGCATCCAGACATTGTACGAAGTCCTTTCCCTACATTCTCTAACTGCTATCTGAGATAAACAGAGAGGGCAATGGGAGCTCAAAGAGGTGCCATAAATTGCCAAAATCACAGCTAAAGTAACAGACTTAAAAATACCACTCCCCGGGTCCCTGGCTGGCTCAGTTGGTACAGCATGCAACTCCCGAAGTCAGGGCTGTGAATTCGAGCCCCACATTGGGTGTTGAGATTACTTTAAAAAAAATGGGGGCATCTGGGTGGCTCAGTCGGTTAAGCATCTGCCTTCAGCTCAGGTCATGATCCCAGGGTCTTGGGATCGAGCCCCACGTCGGGCTCCCTGCTCAGCGGGGAGTCTGTCTCTCCCTTTCCCTCTACCTCTCCCTACCATGCTCTCCCCCGACCCAAATAAATAAATAAAATCTTAAAAAAAAAAAAAAAAACAAAGTCTTAGAAAAAAACTATGACCCCCCCAAGGCTATGCTTTTAGCCACCATGTCACATTGGTCTGTCAGTTTGATGTTTCCAAAAATAAGATAAAATCAACTGTAATATTAAGACCTAGAAATAGGAGTACAAGTAAGTACTAAGTAAGAAGTACTTAACGACATGCTTTCAAGGAGGCGGTCTGCCATCTTAAAAGGTTTTATATCCTGGGTAACAACATGGAATATGACCTATACTACCAGGAAATTCCAGTGTTAAGTTTGACTGCAGTGTTTGAGAAAGCCACACTAAGTCTCCCAACCTATGTTGATCTGGTCGAGCTCCACCCAAAGATACTGGGCCATCATAGCTTGCTTTTCTCAGTCTGCATGGCCAGAAGACACCTTGCAGTGTTGATGCGAGACTCAGGAGAACTTTGTAGTTACCCACCGTCCTACCAAGCCCCTACTAAACGTTCTGCTTCCTGACCTCTCTCCAGTACCTCTTTATATTCACTGATCCAGTAGAGCCGGCCGGCCACGTAGTCAAGCGTCAGTCCCACAGGCTCCTCCACGTGGACAGCTGTGAGCACCTTCCGATCCGAGCCGTCCATCCCTGCAGCTTCGATAGTTCTCGTGCCTTTCTTACCACGATTTACCCAAAACAAGGACCTGAGGAAAGCAAAAGCGCAAAGTGTTAATAGTAGCTCCCCCCACCCCCGCCCCCGGACTGCACATACGCTGTCCTGAACAGCCAGGCCCCCTTAGCGCTCTTGTTCAGGCCCCAGGTCACGGCGCAGCTAAGAATGCAGGAGATTTCTGCCCTCAGACTCAGTGGGCTGAAAAGCTGCTCTCCCTAGGATTCAATTTAGACTTAAAATGAAGACATTTTTGGAGCAAATGAGAGCTACGTTGAAAACGTGGAAGGGCTCCCTTATCAACTTAAATATCTAAGATAACCAATGATTTGGGATATATTCTCAAAGAAACACTACTTACTTCTTCGTGGGAAACACGACTAGCTGCTCTGGCACCAGATCCTTTTCCAAGATCTTGACGTAGCCTCTGCCATCACTCAAGCCAGCACCGATGACCCTCGCGAAGCTGCTAGCCCAGTACAACTGCCCCGTGAGCCAGTCCAAAGAGATACTGTCCACGGTTTTAAGTTCTGGGGATACACGAGACAGTATTATGCTCCTGTATTCTTCTACCTTCTTCTTACCTTGAAAAAAAGATTCGGACTAAACTTTTCTACATCTTCTGATTTCAGGCTGTATGAGGCAGCAAACGGACACAGGGAAGGAAGACCAGAGATGTGCTATGTCCAATATACAGTGGGCAGTAGGGAAAGAGAAGGACCTTAGCAGAAGCAGAACCAAGAAATCCAAGAGAATGCAATGACCTCAGTTTGGGGCAACAGCTATCACAGAAGTCGCAGGGAATTGTTAGGAATTGCAACTCTTAACTGCTAGCAGAGGATTTCTATGTGCCCAGGACAATGCCAAGCACTTCCTCACATGTACCATTCTTCTTGAATCCCCCCCTGCTTACCCAATGAAACAAGGGCTATCCCTTTCGTCTTACTGAGCGTGGCTCAAAGGAGTTAACAACTTGCTCAAAGTCACATACCTAGTGATGGAGCGGAGACTAACCTTGGCCTGAGGCCACATCTCCAAACTTTCTGTACTTCTTTAGAGTGATCTCATTCTCCGGTTATGCTCTACCAAAGCTCCTGTTGAGCCAAATTACGTGGTCTTATCTCAAATCGGGATTGTATACACTCTCATGATTCACGACAAGTGAGTCCACAGACGGTGTCCAGATAAATACATAGGTTGCTTATACTCTGCTGAAGTAGCTTTAAGAAGTTAAGGCTCTTAACGTCAAGAAATATACCTGGATAGAGAGGAACCGAGTTTGGCTGCCCAAGGACGAACACATGTAAGACTTCATCCACCCAAAAGTACGTGCTTCTCTCAAGATCATAGGCAACAGAAGCAGGCCTCGATTTTATAGGTATCAGGGTCTCATAGATGCCTGTTCTTCGATCCAGGACACCAAGTTCTCTGTCTGCCGCTATAAGAATTTTAACAGCATCATCTGCAACAGAAGGTGGAAAAGGAATAGTGACACATCCCTTTGACACTTTCTTTCAGGCCATTCTCTTTCACCAAAGACGCTGTCCCATCTCCCATGCTAAAATCCACTTATCCCTGAAGTCTGGACTCTGGTGTGTCCAGAGGAGATCTAGCTGACCACCCTAAGTTACAATTCCTCCTCTGAAGTCCAACACTTTCCAACTCATCTTTGGAACTTTGGGCCTATTTGATTTCGATGCAGCCCTTCCCCCACCTAGACAGAGGTCCCCTCCACCACCACCCCCACCCTCGTACACAGCAGCCAAATGGAATTCACTGTTCCACCGTCAAAGCAGAGCAGGCCCAGTTAACTTTTTAGGGGGGGGGGGGGGGGGGGTCTCTGGAGCACCTAGGTGTATAGACTACAGAATAGCTAAGTCATTTTATTTAGGAATTTAAAAAAATTTTTATTTTATTTTTTTAAAAGATTTTATTTATTTATTTGAGAGAGAGAGAATGAGAGAGAGAGAGCATGAGAAGGGGGAGGATCAGAGGAAGAAGCAGACTCCCTGCCGAGCAGGGAGCCCGATGCAGGACTCGATCTCAGGACTCCAGGATCATGACCCGAGCCTAAGGCAGTGGCTTAACCAGCTGAGCCACCCAAGTGCCCTAGCTAAGTCATTTTAAAGATACTTAATATGGGGGCGCCTGGCTGGCGCAGTCAGGAGAGCATGCAACTCTTGATCTTGGGGTTGTAAGATGTAGCCCCATGTTGGGTGTAGAGATTACTTAGAGAAATAAAATTAAAGAAAAATAAAGACACTTAATAGCAACTGATACTTGATTTGGCCAAGGAATGTTGTAATAGCAGCTTCTTTATGGAAAGAATAAAGTCACCTCTAATACTAGACCCTAAAGTGAATCATCGATAGCACTTCTAGCTATAATTACCGCTAAGGACAGAGCAAGGGCTAGGCTTTGCTTAGGGTCGCGAAACTCACCTGTAACTCGACAACTGGTACTATTGTAGAGCTGGTGACCTTGAACACACGCACAGGAGTAAGAGCCTGGGACGTTACGGCATAGCTGGCCACAGGGACCGTAGGCCTTGGAGCACTCATCTATATCTGATAGAGAGTCAGAAGTCAGAGATGACCATGGAGCCATCTTTTGAGTGTTTTGGGGCCATTGGGCCCCCTTTCCGATGCTCACTGGACATGTATTATGTGGAAATGTCCTACGTGTAAGTGCAGTCATGTGGTATCTGTCCTTCTGTGTCTGGCTTATTTCACCTGTGCTGGGTGCTGGGACGGACAGTCCCTGCCTCTGTGGAGTTGCCATACAAGTAAGTGTAATTTTCAGCAGGAACGTCAGTGTGGAGACCCCAGATGTGTGGCCGGTGCAGAATCCAGATGGAGGTTACCCTAGCAACACTGTTGGCGGTGTTGCTGATTCAGAATGAATGGTAAGATGCTTATGCATGCTGGGGGGAACGTCAAGTGGGGCAGCCCCTGTGGAAAAGAGTTTGAAGGTTTCTCAAGTTAAGCGTAGAAGTTACCGCATGATACGACAATTCCCCTTCTGGTGCGTACCCCGGAGTATCGAAAGCTGGGATTCAGACATATGCACACCAGCTGTCCATAGCATTGTCCACGATAGCCAGAAGGTGGAAACCACCCAAATGCCCCTCAACAGATGGATCAACAAAATGGGGCATATACGTAGAATGAGGTATTTGGCCTTAAAAAGGAAAGGAGAGTCTGACACCTGCTACAACACAGATGAACCTTAATGACAGGCTAAGTGAAATAAGCCAGACACAGAAGGACAGATACCACATGACTGCACTTACACGTAGGACTAGAACAGGCAAATTCAGAGAGACAGAAAGTGGGTAGAGTTTCCCAGGGACCGGGGACAGAGTTATTGTTTAATGGGGACAGACTGTTGGGGAGGATGAGAAAGTTCTGGAGATGGATCGGGGTGATGTGTACACCCGTTGTGAATGTGGTGGAGGCCCCTGAATTACACCCTTAAAGTGATTAAGACGGTAAACTGTATGGCATGTATGTCCCGCTGCCATAAAAACTTCGGAAGATGCACCAGATGAACTCTGACCTGCACAGCTCTGCCCGTCCGGCTGTAACTGCCACCCAGCTCCACACGAACACTGGACTCCCCAGGTGGTATCACTGCAATGCCTCTCACAGCCCCCATTGGCCAGGGAGCAGTTCTTCCCTGGTAGAGATAGGGCAGCGGTCAGGAGAGCTGAACACCGTACGGTCAAACGTGGTGTCACAGCGCCCTACACGCTGTGAGGACTATAGAGGACCTCTGAAGAATAACCTTTGACCCTGCCCTCTGACCTGGGAATGTGGAGGCTTTGGGGAAAGACCGTAGAACAGGGAAAGTGAGGAATCACGGAGCAGGGGAAAGGACTTTTCTAGGCAGACAGTCTGGATAATTTCAAATGCTGGTGTATTGCTCACCCACGGAAGGGCCAGCAACCTCTTCCCTAGGTTCTCTAGAAAACAGAAGTGGCCAGGACCCTCGCCTCAGGAAGCAATATAGTAATTTCTTAGTCTCAGCGAATTACCTCTATAGCACCAGAAACCTGTGGTTTGTCCCACTGTTCATGCTTTCAGTGTCTTATGTGTTCCTTTAGTAGAAAGCGGCTTTCACAGCCCTTAGCAGCCCTACAAAGGTCTCATCATACACATTTAAGCCCAGATTTAAGGAGGAAGTGAGACAGATGACAAAGTGACCTGGGGACAGGTGCTCCCTCCCCCCTGCCCCAACTTGAACCAACAGTGATTTTTATGGTGAGAATCACAAGGTTTTAAAGTTTGAGATGCTTGCTCAGGAGCCTCCCTCCTCACCAGGAAACAGTCTTCCTCAGTCCTTCCTCAGTTAGATCCTTAGAGAATTCCCCATATGGTCTTGAACACATGATTCGCTTCTCAGTGGCAAAGTCTATGTTTTTTTATTCCAGAATTTTCAGAGCAATGTGGTTTGAGGCGTTTAGTCTATTTAGCCGTAACGTGAGGAGAACTCGCAAAGTTTTACAGCTCAGGTAAGCTTTGCACACACTCAGGAGACCAGAGCCGAGGCCTGGAACTTGTAAGATGTGGGGGACCCATCACGGAAGGATGACTGCTGACGTAGGGGTTTGGTCCAAGCATTCTCTGAGAGCATGGACCCCCGTGATAACTAAGGCATTGGCTGATGTAATCGGAGTCTCCCCACCCCCACGTGACACCTGGCAATTGGGTCCTCACCACATGTAGTGGGTTCATCAGCACCATCTGCGCAGTCTGCCTCCCCATCACACATCAGGGATTCCAGGATGCATTTCCCTTCATCACATCGAACCGTGCCTTCTGGACAGGAGGCTGTGTAGGAAGGAGAGCCTTCTTTTCCAACAGCACGTTGGGGAAGGGGGAGCCAAACAGACAATCATTAATTATAGTAAGGTGGCAGGATTTTCAGAACCCAAGGCAAGTCTAGGTAGGAAAGAAAGTCTTATCATTTTAAGCAGAGTTGTCAGGGAACTGGGACTTAAGACTTGATAACGACGAAGTGACGCAAGCCACTTGGGCACTGGGTTGAAATAATACTGAATTCGAACTGAATTAGTATTAAGTAGTTGTAATTGAAATGGTGTTAAAATCTGTCAACGTGAGCCCTAAAGGAAGACCCTCTTACAAAACCAGTTTATACATGATAAAAATGTTAGAATCTGAATATATTCAATATTGCAGATTTAATTCTAGAAAGATCAAGTGGGATTGTGGTTTACTGTGAAGTTGGAGGTTCCATTGCATTGTGTATGTGGGGTAAAGAAAAGGAACGTGGTACTCATCAAGTTCTTCGCAGGGGTTGGGGGGCGGGGGAGGGAGTCCTCTTTTAATGAGAAGTTTCCCCCTGTCATTGACTGCATAAGGACGTGAGGCATCCGTTAGGAGGCTTCCTTCAGATATGGATGCTCCGGGGTTCTGAGCCATGGCCATATTGCCTAGAGTGTCCAGCACAGAGTTAACTATTCGAGCACTGCTCGATGTTTCCGTGGACAACTAACTACGTCTTGGTCATTGCTAGGAAACATCCTATTTTTAGATATAGGATGGAAGCCTCGGTTATAGGAATGAAAATGCAACTTTTAGAAAGCAGCCCACATGGTACAACCGTCCTCTTTAAAGGACAGGCCGGGAAGGGGGAGGGGAGGGGCACTCACCACAGGCGTCCTCGTCCGAGGAGTCCCCGCAGTCATTGACCCCGTCGCACCTCCAGCTATCCGCAACACACACCTGGTTCCTGCACTGCCACTGGCCAGCTAGACAGCGGTTCGGGGAGCAGCGTGCTTCATCGAGCCCATCTCCACAGTCCCCATGGACGTCACAGAGTTCCCAAGCCTCGCGACACTGAGAATGTCCTGGACACTGGACTTTCTGGCCAGGGCATGCGATGGAGACCTCTGTAAAAGGCAGGCGCTGGCTCAGTGCGGTGGAACGGCTGAGCTGCAGGCTTGTGTATTTGGGTATTCACAGTTTGCTCACGGATTTGTTCTCCGCAAAACCAAGACCCGAACGGGATGCTGGCCACCGGAGATGTGGCCCCAACTCTGTACACTGACGTTTCACCCCCAAAGCAGCTTAAAAAGCCAAAAGAGTCAAGAATCTTTCAGGTGATTTTGCAAAATGCAGAAGTGGATAAAAGGTCACCTGTCATCCCGGCGACAATCGAACATGTGGATTTAGCCCCCGTCCGGCAGAAGGCTATCTAGTGACTTGCTGGTGTCCCTTAATAGCGTGGAGGTTCATCGATGTGGCTAACACAGAGAGAACATGTCCGAAGAGAAAATAAATTGTACGTACCACAGTTAACCTCATCAGAGCCGTCCAGGCAGTCCCCTGCGCCATCACAGAGCCAGCTAACAGAAATACACTTCCCGTCATCACACTGCCAGGCCTGTGGGTGTCCACGACACACTTCCTCTGCAGGCAGGGGGTAGTGTTCGAGAGGCAGAGAGGAAGAGGTGTCTGTCAGGGCATTGGCAGCTTTTCAATTCAGGTTTCGTATGAAGTATTTTCATTAGCAAAAGAACAAGTAAGTCCCGATCTGCCACGGAGTCCATCCTAAATTTGCCTGTCCTTTCCGTGTCACCCTGAACAACACACCATACCCCTGCCTTCCAGCTTCAGTACTTATTTAAAATGTTTTATCCCAGTTTCAGTACTTGTCACATGTTTAAGCTAGACTTGAAGGTGAGAAGCCAGACTTGTGCTGGATTTTCTATCCCAACTAGCCCTCCACACTTGTCTTGAGAACAATGCTACCAACATGTACATCCCCAGACTTACCTGCTGAAAGCCTGCAACAACCCAGCACACCTAATATTCCTGAATACCCCCTAGGAGGGAAAACCCTAAGACCTGACCCCGTCAGCCAGGCACACAGCACTAAGGGCCATTCTCATCCATGATGAAAACACGATAGAGCGAGGAGTGCTCACCACACTGCTCATCAGTCCCATCAGGGCACTCTTGCCGTCCATTGCAGAGCCAGGTCACAGGAATGCACCTTTCCCCACACGCAGCTTGCCTCGTCCTGTTACACCTTACTTCATCTGCATTGGATGAACAAAAAGCAAATCCATGCGAGTTCCTGGCTTCCTTGGGTACAAGAGAACACCTTTTCATGAGAAGCTGCAGTGAAAAGGTCATTCAGAGGAAGGTCCTTCAACTAATACCCAGAACACTAGGGGGATTCAGTACCATAAAAATCCATAGGACTTCCGCAGTAATGATCCTTGGAAACTGTTCTTTCTGGTGGTGTGGAGTTGGGAAATTGCCATTCGCCTCCATTTTCCCATTCGAATGGGGTCAACTTGCACTGTTCTCAAAGAGACCCAGCTACTGCTCCAGATCTGGTTTGATCTTAAAGACTCTGTATGAATAGTTGCGCATTTAGAAGTCTAAGCTCAAAGTTTGGGCTCTAGTTTACTTTTTTTTTTTTTAAGATTTTATTTATTTTTTTGACAGATAGAGACATAGAGAGAGAGGGAACACAAGCGGGGGGGTGGGAGAGGGAGAAGCAGGCTTCCCGCTGAGCAGGGAGCCCGATGCGGGGCTCGATCCCAGGACCCTGGGATCATGACCTGAGCTGAAGGCAGACGCTTAACGACTGAGCCACCCAGGCGCCCGGACTCTAGTTTACTTTTAAGCATGTGCAGACACATTTAAAAATTAGATTAGGATTTTGGGTCCTACATACTATCTTCATAAGAATGACTCTAATAAGTTGGGTATAAATATTTAAGGTTTCAGTTATTTGCATGAGACTATTTTACACTATCTGTTTTATTCAAGTCATGAACTTGTGTTTATCAACCTTGAATGATTAATGCTCAAAAATAAGCCTGTTATGGAATGTGGTCCTCAGAAGGAAACACCAGGAAGGGCTGACTATACTGAATTTACTACACTGTCCTAACTTTCAAAGAGAAAAAGCCAATCTTTAGTTCCTAGAAAAGATAAACCACATGGCCTGTACTAGAAGTCTCTGCAAGATGCAGTGAAGAACCCCCCTTCCATGGTCCTACTCCCAGGAACAATTTGTACATGGAATGGAAAGTGGTACGCAAGGTTGTGTAATGGAAATTGACAATGGAAGGCCATTGTGTAGACCACACCTTCTTTGGTAAGCGACCATTTCTTAGTCTTACTTGTATCCCTCTAAGATAGCTTAGCTACTCAAGGTTTGATTTTGTTTTAAGGCTGACTCATAAAAAACATTTTAAATAAAATATTCAGAAAGTATTGGTTACTAATGGGTAGCTAACAACTCTGCCATCTACTCAGATGCCGTGCAAGCAATCTCACTTAGCTTGACCAAAACCATTGAGAGCAGGTGTTATTGGCATTTTAGTGAGATCACTTACTAACAATATGACCTTGGGAGAGTTACTTCCTCTCTCTGGATCTCAGTTTTCTGTCTATAAAATGAGACTAGTAAATAAGTGATTAGAAGAGAAAGATTCATAGATTAAATGGCCACAAAGCCACTTGGCACACAGTATACCCACCATATAAATCTTCATAAAGTGTTAACTCTTTTGCTACCACTTCTGGAAGGTCCTTCCAGAAGGATCCCAATTAGGGCTCCAGTCAGCCCTCAAAGACTCACACTTGCAGGTGAGCCACACCTGGAACAACATTTTGCCCTGGTGATTCTCAGTCTGGAGACCAAGTGTGCATATAGATTCTACACATCTGCAGAGGGGTCTCAAAACATTACTTCTCACTTATGTAGATGCTTCCTGTGAATAAATCAGATATATTTTAACATATTTACTTATATGTTAAGTATAGGGTAGCTTTCTCATAGTCTGTTAATATGCCAAGTAGGGTGATCACATGCTATTCTAGAACAGACATCCTAAAGAGGGCTGCATGCCATAAGGCTTCGGTAACCACTGCTTAGTAAAAAATGCAAGTAGCTGTAAAGGTGCGTCAGTAGTGATGCAAAAAGACCACACAGAGCAAGGGCTTCTCATCACTGCAGAGATGCCCCACCAGGTGAGGCAAAAAATCCTGTGGGTTAGAACCCCTCCTGGAAGACAAACAACTCAGTTAAGTGGCACCTCCTCCAAATTAGTTAACATCCCCTTGACCAAGAGTCTGCATAAGTTAAAATGATTTAAAACCAGCCCTCAATCTATGAGGGCCATTGAGGAGCACCTGTCGGGAGAGATCCGCAGGCCAGATGGTTTGACAAATGCTAGGCACCTCCTAGACATGGCTAAGCCACCAACCGGCCACCCACCACTTGGGAACTGTGGGTGTCTCAGTCACCCTGGGGCATGGACTCAGCTCTCCTCTGCCCTGGGGTCTGCCTAAACCTGAGTGGTATATCAATAAGTGCCACAAAACTGCACCTCAGACCCAAGCCCCATTTCCCCGTGCTGTTTCTGGAGCGAGGTTATGTCTTCCCGAGGCCCGGGGCCTCCACCCAGGCTAAATCTGCTGCCTGGTGAACCCTGAGCTGCGGGTCCCCTCGGAGACTAGGGCTAGAAAGCGGATCCCACTAGGCCAGGACGCTGGGGGAAGGAAGAGGGTGCGCCCTGCACTCAGGTGTGCAGAGCTCTCTCCCACACGCTTGGGGAAGGATGAAGGAAAGACACCGAGGGTGTCCGCGGAGCCCACCTTCCCTTCCACCCACTGGGCAGAATGGGAAGGAGTCAAGGGCAGAGAAGCAGGGGACCACACGACTCATCTGGCGCCCCCCCCCCAGAAGGCCCGACGTCACCCTCCTCTGTGGAAAGTCACTGCAGAACGGGGGGTGGGGGGCGTCGCGCACGCCAGCCAGGGTGCCCCAAGCTCTCCTCCCGCCCCTTGCAGCGCCCCCCAGCCCGCCACCCCGGTACCCTGCGAAGCGGGCTGCAGTCCCTTCCAGGGCGCCCCGCCCGCGGCCCCACTCACCGGTCCCGGAGCCCGCGATGCCGCCGAGCGCGGCCAGCACCCGCGGCAGGAGCAGAAGGAGCGCCCGGCGCCCCATGGCGGGGAGCGGACTGGGCGCCTCGGGGCCCGCGTCGCGCTCGCGGGAGAAGACGGCAGGCGGGAGGAGACCGCGGGCGGGAGGAGCGCGGGCGGTGCCGGCGGCGGGCTTTCCTCGGCTCGCGCCGCTCATTGGGCCTGGCTGGGGCCGTGGGCGGGGCGTGGGGAGCATCGGCGCCGCCAGCTCCCGGGGCCTCGCTGCCCCGGACCCAGCCAGGCTGCCGGGGGCACCGCGCCCGCCTCTCCGCAGGTCTCCCCTCCTGCCGTGGGACAGCAGACACTCGCCTAACTCGGGGCCTGGCCATTGCCACGCTGAGAGGCAAAGTGGGAGCGCTCAGCCATGCTTAACCAAAGGATTCCCAAACTTCTAAGAGCACAGGAATCACCTGGCACTCTCCTTAATAGGCAGACTCTGATCTTGCAGGTCTGGAGCGGGGCCTGAGAGTCTCTAACAAAATCGTCATCAGGTGATGCCTTTGTTGCTGGTCCTCAGACCTCACACTGAAACCCCAGGGCTTAATAGCTTCCAAACTAGGGCGGCACTGTGACGCCAGGTCTCAGGAACCCTTCTCTGCCAGGACTCCCGCTCTGCCTCCTGCCTTCCCAGCGCACCTTGGCAGAAGCAGGCCCTCCTGGCCTGGGTCTGTGCTGACGGCTCTGAGGTGTGAGCCCTGAAAAGCACCAAAGCCCTGAAAAACACCATTCCTCTTTCAGTCTGTGTCCCTGCGGGAGTGGAATGCTCTCATCAACCATGGGACACCGACATGGATTTGGTGGGTGGAAATCCCTGGAGGGTCGCAGACTTCTAGGACTGGAAGGATTCGGAAGGTCATTTTATCCAAATGCTGCCATTCGGGGATGAGGTTATGGATAAAAATGAGAGTAGGTGACACATTACCAAAGACATAGACCACCTTTCCATCCCCTTCTTTAGCTAAGCTGTGGCATTCCTTCTTTCCAGTACGCCCGGAGAAGTGAGTGTCACATTCTTGCAGAGAACACGACCAAGTTAGAATTTTAAAATGTAAAACTGGCAAGGAACATTTATAGTGTTTGGGAGTGCAAGGCAGCAATCAAACAGCAGGAGAAAAAAAAAAAAAGAAACAGAAAACTGAATTGCAAAGTGCCTTCTTAGATTTTATTTGCAACACAGTACTCCAACAGCTTTCTTTTAAATCATACCTCCTCTTCATGTTCACTGCTGGTCCCATCAAACCACACTTTGAAGATATCAGAATGCCATATGCTCTGAAGTTTTCTTTAAATTCGTTGTAGGCTCTGATTGCATAAGCCACTTAAAAAGACACCTCCACTTTTAACAAAAATCTCCTAGTATATCATATTGATTTCTGCTGAAACATTGTTGCTTTAGAAACATTATCTCAGATGCTTAATGGTCTTGAGTGACACAGTAGAGCAACTCAGAGTTTTAAGAATATAGACTAGTCTTCCTCCCAGAAAGGAATTGAAGCTAGGGGTGAGTACCTGAAATTGAAGTGTGAGAGACCTGGGTTCAGCCTCAGCTAAATGAAGTGGTATGTGGATACAAATGGTAGCTATATTGTTATGAACAGCCAGTGTCGGCTCTTAATAACCCACACCAGCTGAAAAAAAGCCACAGACATGAGTGATAGAAGTAAAAATTTCAGTAACATTTATATTTGTCTTTAAATCCTTATATTCTGACTCGTTCTTAGTGACATGTGTTGTCCTCTCCTAGGTCTGTCCCCACATTTCACCTTTTCTTTTTTTTTTTCAATTTTATTATGTTATGTTAGTCACCATACAATACATCATTAGTTTTTGATGAGGTGATCCACGATCCATTGTTTTCATATAACACCCAGTGCTCCATGCAGTACGTGCCCTCCTTAATACCCACCACTGGGCTAACCAATCCCCCCTCCCCCTTCCCCTCTAGAACCCTGTTTCTCAGAGTCCATAGTCTCTCATGATTCATCTCTCCCTCCAATTCCCACCCCCCATTTTTCCCTTCCTTCTCCTAATGTCCTCCATGCTATTCCTTATGGTCCACAAATAAGTGAAACCATATGATAATTGACTTTCTCTGCTTGACTTATTTCACTTAGCATAATCTCCTCCAGTCCCATCCATGTTGATGTAAAAGTTGGGTATTCATCCTTTCTGATGGCTGAGTAATATTCCATTGTATATATGGACCACATCTTCTTTATCCATTCATCTGTTGAAGGGCAGCTCAGCTCTTTCCACAGTTTGGCTATTGCGGACATTGCTGCTATGAACATTGGGGTGCATATGGCCCTTCTTTTCACTACATCTGTGTCTTTGGGGTAAATACCAAGGAGCGCAATTGCTGGGTCATAGGGTAACTCTATTTTTAAATTTTTGAGGAACCTCCACACTGTTTTCCAAAGTGGCTGTACCAACTTGCATTCCCACCAACAGTGTAAGAGGGTTCCCCTTTCTCCACAACCTCTCCAACATTTGTTGTTTCTTTCCCTGTCCATTTTTGCCATTCTAACTGGAGTAAGGTGGTATCTCAGTGTGGTTTTGATTTGGATTTCCCTGATGGCTAATGATGATGAACCTTTTTTCATGTGTCTGTTAGCCATTTGTATGTCTTCTTCAGAGAAGTGTCTTTTCATATCTTCTGCCCACTTTTGGACTTGATTATTTGTTTTTTGGGTGTTGAGTTTGAGAAGTTCTTTATGGATTTTGGATACCAGCCCTTTATCTGTAGTGTCATTTGCAAATATCTTCTCCCATTCTGTGAGTTGCCTCTTTGTTTTGTTGACTGTTTCCTTTGCTGTGCAGAAGCTTTTTATCTTGATGAAGTCCCAAAAGTTCATTTTTGCTTTTGTTTCACTAGCTTTTGGAGCTGTATCTTGAAAGAAGTTGCCGTGGGCGATGTTAAAGAGGTTACTGCCTATGTTCTCCTCTAGGATTTCACCTTTTCAATCGGCTCTGTCAGCCTGTGGTGAGCAGAATAGTGTCCCACCACCACCCAAAAAAGGTAACATTCTAATCCCCAGAGCCTGTAAATTGTGATTTATTATTGTTTTGGTTGCAGGATATGAAGAAAATCTGGCCTCACACAGAGAAGTGTTGGCTACAGAAGAAGTAACAGCCTTTCCAGTTAAGTGTAGTTATTCTTTGATGCTGTTATTGGTTTGATTTTCTGCCTCCCAAAAAATGTGTTGATGTCCTAACTCCCAGTACCTCAGAATGTGACCTTATTTGGAATAGGGTCTATGCAGATTTACTCAAGTTCAGAGGAGGGCATTAGAGTGGGACCTAATCCAATATGGCTGGTGTCCTTATAAAAGAGAAATATGGATGCAGATATATATAGAAGGAAGACAGTGTGAAGAAACACAAGGAGAAGGTCATGTGAAGGTGGGGACAGAGATAGGAATTATGCTTCTACAAGCTGAGGAGCATCTGAAGCTCCCAGAAGATGGAAGAGGCCAGGAGGACTTTTCTGCTAGAGCTTTCAGAGAGAACATGGACACCTTGATTCCAGACTTGTGGCCTCCAGAACTGTGAGGCAATACATTTCTGTTCTTCTAAGCCACCTAGCGCTGGTAGTTTGTTATGTCAGTCCTATGAAATTAGTATAGATATGAAGACCAAAATTTAAGAAGTGGTCATTTCTGAAAGGTTAACTGCAGTGTGGAATCCGAAACCACATCAATTTCATACTATTCTTGTTAAAATCCATCAGCCTAGGGGCACGTGGGTGGCTCAGTCAGTTAAGCGTGTGCCTTTGGCTTGGGTCGTGATCCCCAGGGTCCTGGGATCGAGACCCTCATCGGGCTCCCCGCTCGGCGGGGAGTCTGCTTCTCCTTCTCCCTCTGCCACTCCCCTGGCTCACACACACACACACACACACTCTCACTCTCTCTCTTGCAAATAAATAAATAAAATATTTAAAATAAAATAAAACCCATCAGCCTATTTTGTACTTTGAGTGGATCTTTTACCCATGCATGACTTTATAACATCATGCATTGATCATTTGGAAAATAGGGGTTCGCTAAGTTACGCTGATATTCCAGATGTTGACACCTTCTATCCTACAATATTTTAAAAGTCACCTTTGTGAACATCCCTAGTGCTCTCATCAGAAAAGTTTTTGACTGGTGGAAAGCTAGTAAGCGCATGATGGTGGACTCCAGTTTCCAAAAACTATAATTTTCCTCGAAAGCTCAAATTATATCATTGGTAATAGATACTGCCAGTTGTTTTCCTTGAAGGGACACATATGCACCATTCATTTTTGAGGATCGTGTCTGCCAAGTACCCGAGTCTGAATAACCAGATGTCTATCAGTCATTCTTTCCTATAAAAACGGTATTCTGTGAGAAGTGGGGCTCGTTATGCTTGCAACTCAGAGGGTGGCGCAGGTGGTTTCCTCCTCTCTGGTACACAGCACATGGGCTTAATGCAAACTCCCCATTTAGTAACAGAGTATTAAAAAGCTATGTACTACCAAAAAAAAAAAAAAAAAAAAAAGCTATGTACTACCAGGCTAAAATTTAATAAAATCAATCATTTTTACTGCATGAAGTACATTCTTAAGTTTGTTTTGTTTTGTTTTGTTCTTTAAAAAGGCAGGTGCCTGGGTAGCTCAGTCATTAAGCATCTGCCTTCGGCTCAGGTCATGATCCCAGGTCCTGGTATTGAGCCCCATATCGGGCTCCCTGTTCAGCGGGGAGTCTGCTTCTCCCTCTCCTACTCCCCCTGCTTGTGTTCCCTATCTCGCTGTGTCTCTCTCTGTCAAATAAATAAATAAAATCTTAAAAAAAAAAAGGCTTATTTTAAAACTACAAGGATGTGGCAGTGCAGAATATACTGACCACAGTACAGTACAGTTTGGTACCACTGCCTTGATTCATGGTAAGGAAGCAGCAGTTCTCCCCACCATTAGTGTTTGTTTGTTTGTTTGTTTACCATCAGTACAAATGTCAACATAACAAAAAAGGCAAATATTATTTTGAAAATAGTTTTGGCCTTGCAGACCCACAGGTATCCATGGACCATCTCAGAAAGATCTCATATCCACCATATATAAAGAACTCTTATAACTCAATAAGAAGCCAGCTGACCCCTTTCTTGCTCCCAGCCACCTTGGCAGTTGCTCTTGTTGGGGCTGTCCCTCACCTAAGGCAGGAAGATGGTGGCCACAAAGAAAACAAAAGTCTTTGGATTCAATAATTCTAGGCTCCAACTCATTATGAGAAGTGGAAAGTACGTGCTGGGGTACGAGCAGACTCTGAAATGATCAGGCATGGCAAAGCAAAATCAGTCATCCTTACCACAGCTGCCCAGCCTTGAGGAAATCTGAGGTGGAATACTACATCATGTTGGCGAGAACCGGTGTCTAGCACTAACAGTGACAATAATATTGAATTGGGCCCAACCTGTGGGAAATACTACAGGGCATGAGCACCATCTCTCATTGATCCAGGTGACTCTGATATCATTAGAAGCATGCCAGAACAGACCAATGAGAAGCAAATCACGCAAAAGTTTTCTTTAATAAAACTGGCCAGAGCTTATTTTTTTAAAAAAAGCTAAATGACCAAAATTTTTAGCTGGTTAAAGATTGGAACAGCCACTTCACAAAAGTAGATATATGAATGGCCAGTAATACATAAAGAGATTTCTATACTTGTAATTGTCAGAGAAATACAAATCAGAACAAATTAGGTAGACACAGCTTTATAAGCACCTAGATAAGCTAAAATTAAAAAAAAAACAAAAAAACAGTAACTTGATAATACCAAATCAGGATGTGGAGCAACTGGAACTCTCATCCATCGCTGGTAAGATGTAAAATACAACACCCAGTTTAGAAAAACAGTTTGGCAGTTTCTTATAAAATTAAACATCTACTTAATATATGACCCAGTGATTCCTCTCCTGGATGTTTAATGAAGAGAAATGAAAGCATGTGTTCAAAAATAGACTTTTATGTGAATTTTATAGCAACTTTATTCACTCTAGCCCCTAATCGTACTAATGCAGATATTTATCAACAGTGGGTCAACAGTGTGTGAGGTATATCCATACAATAGAATATTATTCAGCAATAAAAAAGAACAAACTACTGATAGGTCCAACAACTTGGATAATTCTCAAAACCATCGTGTTAAGTAAAAAGGACAAACACAGGGCGCCTGGGTGGCTCAGTTGGTTAAGCCACTGCCTTCGGCTCAGGTCATGATCCTGGAGTCCCGGGATCGAGTCCCACATCGGGCTCCCTGCTCGGCAGGGAGTCTGCTTCTCCCTCTGACCCTCCTCCCTCTCATGCTCTCTGTCTCTCATTCTCATTCTCTCAAATAAATAAATAAAATCTTTAAAAAAAAAAAAAGGACAAACACAGAAGAGTACATATTGTATGAATCCATTTATATAGAAGTCTAGAACAGGCAAAACTAAGCAACAGAATGGAATTCAGACCATGCTTGTCTGGGGCGGGTGACAGGGACTAAAAAGGTATAAAAGGAAACTTTCAGAGATGATCTCGCATGGGATGGTGGTTGCACAGGTGTGTTCATTGGCTAAAACTCACTAGACTATCCTCTTAAAATGAGGGCATTTTATTGTAAACTATAGCTCAATAGATGCTTTTTTTTCTTTTTAAGTATTAGGCTCAGGTGAGATTTTTTTTTTTGCCTGAGATCTAGTTCGCTTTTAAAGGAAAGATAATTTGGAAGCTATTAAAACTATTACTGATCAGAGAAAATTTTGCAAATAACTCCACTTTATCTTATGAAATTAATATAATTTTAGTACTTCATAACAGATATATTATATATGAAAATGGAGGCAAAGAGTCTAAACACAGTAAAAGTAAATTGTATCAAGTAGTTTAAACAACAATACTGAATAACAAGTATGGTTTATTTTGGTAAGGCAAAGTTCATTTATCATTAGGAAATCTTTAATTAACTCAAAAATTAAAGGGTTAATGTTATATTATCCATATGATTTGTAAATATATGCTCAAAAGCGTTGATAAAATTCAGCAGCCATTCCTATAAGACAGGGAAACATAATAGACAGTATAAATAAAATGTATTATAAAAGAAAGAAAATATTTTATTTACCAATGCTGCTATATCCAGAAAACTTAATAAACCCTAAGTTAAACTAAAATTAGAGAATTTGCTAACATGGGTGAAAACGATATAACAGTACCTTCTCTGAAAGCAAAAAAGCAGAGGAAATGGAAATGCAAAAAAAAATTAAAAATAACAAAATCTATAAAATACTTAGAATAAAAAAAGATATAGGACATAGATTGAAACTATAAAAACTTACCAGATTTTATTAATATTAAATATATGCTAAATATAATATATTACATATTATAATATTATAATATTTCTATTAATATTAAAATAGTATATTATAATATTTACTTTATTAATTTAATTAAGTTAATTTAATAATATTAACACAAAGATACATATGTTTCTAGATATAAAGACCTTAATTTCTTTATTTTAAATTTTTTTTTAAGATTTTGTTTATTATTTGACAGAGAGAGAGATCACAAGTACGCAGAGCAGCAGAGGGAGAGGGAGACGCAGGCTCCCCTCTGACCAGGGAGCCTGATGTGGGACTCAATCCCAGGGCCCCGGAATCATGACCTGAGCTGAAGGCAGATGCTTAACCAACTGAGCCACCCAGGTGCCCTGAACAGACCGATGTTTATTAATATTAAATATATGCTAAATATAATATATTACATATTATAATATTATAATATTTTTATTAATATTAGAATTTTATTAATATTAGAATTTCTATTAATATTAGAATTTCTATTAATATTAGAATATTAATATTAGGTGGTAGCAGGCGAGGAAGCTGGACTGTCTAGGCGGATCCTAGAGCATGAGGTGCCTGAGGAGCTAAGCTGAAGAAAACTTTGGACATCCACATAGGAGTACAAAGATTCAAACTAGACCCAGGTTGAGCCTTCAAGAGGTAAAGAGGAGATCCAGTGGGGAGGGGACGAGGTGGTGAACAGGTTGCAGGTATAGCCATTCTAGAAGTTTCTTAATCATCTTTGAGCTCCACCATCTAGCACATTTTTGGTATAAGTGAAAAATCTATGATAGTTGTGTGGGTGAATAACTTCTAAAGGAGAGGACCCAACTGTTCTGTTCTCTGCTGAAGACAGCGTCCTTCTATAACAATGCTCCAGAACCTGGTGGTCAAATGCTTAACTGGCTTTTGGTGTGGCCCAACAAGACACATCCTGCAATCATCTACAGGGGCTAACTGAACCGGTCATGATAGTTAATTTTATGTGTCAACTTGAGAGGCTAAGCGATGCCCAGGTAGCTAGTAAAACATTATTTTTGGGGCATGTCTGTGAGAATGTTTCTGGAAGAGATTAGCATTTGAATCACTACACTGAGTAAAGTAGATCCACCGTCGCCAGTGTGCATCATCCAATCCATTGAGGACCCCGATAAGAACAAAAACATGGAGGAAGTTGTGAATTCTCTCTTTCGTCTTGACCTGGGACATCCGTCTTCTCCTGTGTTCCAACATCAGAGCTCCTGGTTTTCCAGCCTTTGGACTCCAGGACTTACACCACCAGTCCCCCTGGCTTCCTGATTCACCCGCTTTCAGATGGCATATCGTGGTATATATAAACCCCTATAATCATGTGAGCCAATTCCCATAATAAATCTCCTCTTATCTATATATCTATATCAATGTCTCTCTTTATATATCCTATTGGTTCTGTTTCTTTGGAGAACCCTGACTAATCCATCAGTGTCATGAAATTTGAATGAATGTCATCCTAAATTTGAACCATATATAAAACCAAAATCTAGACTCCAACCCCTGGGCCTCCAGAGTTCTATTAGGTAATTTTTTGGCATGTTCAAGATTCTGTCTAGAAAAATCTTATATTAGTTCTCCTATTTTTATACATATCTTAACAGGATATTTGCATTTATGGTTATGCCCCAAAATTTCAACCCATATAAGGAAAACAAGACAGAAAAATTATGTAATATAATCTGCAATGCTGAACTCTCACAACTGGGATCTATCATGCAGGTATTCTGAAATTTTATATTTTTACTTTTTTTCTGAAGTTCCATGTCTAGTGAAAAGGAAGCGATATCTTAGTAACCAGTGTCCTGCCTACATGATATACATGATGAATGTTGAACCAAGTTGAACTGCTCTTAATGATTGTTCTGCTGTTAAGGGTTTTATTCTTATTTTTGATTTTTTAATTTAATGCCTCAGCCTTCTGATCTGATCTAGAAAATACAGGTTGTTTTATGAAAACTAAAGTGCTTTATGAATTTAGTTGATTAATATTAATAAAACAGCCCTCCCTCTCAGCTCTGGTTGATTTAAAGAAAAAAAAATGTCAGGAAGTGAAACTCTGCACTCTATGCAGTAGGCTCTTACAGAATTTTATGGAGCACCAAGCACTGAAGATTCAAAATAATTTAAGATATGTGTCCTACAATTTACAGCAGTGATAACAGCCTAGCAAACCAATGATGCAATAGGACAGGACAGTAGGATAAATGTAACAGCAGGAGCACAGAGGTATGTTATGGACAAAGAGGAGACAGGGGTTGGCCTGGGAGATGCACAATCAGGACAGGCTTCAGAGAGGTCATGATGTTGAGCTAATTTTTGAAAGACGTGTTATCTGTGTAAAGAACATTCCAGGCAGACAGGGTAGAATATATGAAGACACGGAGGCATGTTCTAAGAAATTCCCATTAATTGAGGATTGCTGGAGTGAAGGGTTCTCAAGAGGTGGTAGCAGGCGAGGAAGCTGGACTGTCTAGGTGGATCCTAGAGCATGAGGTGCCTGAGGAGCTAAGCTGAAGAAAACTTTGGACATCCACATAGGAGTACAAAGATTCAAACTAGACCCAGGTTGAGTCTTCAAGAGGTAAAGAGGAGATCCAGTGGGGAGGGGACGAGGTGGTGAACAGGTTGCAGGTATAGCCATTCTAGAAGTTCTAACTGGATGGAGCCATGGTCCAGCAACTGGAAGTAAGAAACCATATCCATACTGCTGGATTCCCTCTCCCTGGCCCCTTGGAGAAGGGTAGAGTCACCAGACATGGAATCTGCCAGGAGAGGAATGGTCTGGAGGCAAGGATGGACAACAACCTTTATTTCAAAATCCACTGGCCATAGATTCTTTAATAACATTGAAGTTCATAATTAAGATCTCAAAAAATCTTTTGAACTATCAAAGATATACTGAAATGTAGTGACATGGGAAAGAACTTGGAGTGAGTAGACCTGAATATTACCATACAGCAACACTTTGCTGATTTTTTGGCCCCTTGGGATCTGGGCACCTTCTTAAGAGCACCTAAACTGCTTTGTGGAATTACCTCCTCCCTGCTGTGGGGGCATCTTGGTGGGAGCCTAGCCCCTGCCTCCCCCTAATGGCCAGGGTCAGATTCTTTCTCTGTCCTCTCCAGTAGGGTAAGGGAGCAGGCATGTAACCCAAACATGGCTGATTCATCTCCCCTGGGACTTTGAATTTTGAGCCAGCAACATTCCCAATCTTGAGGGAAAGCATTCAGACTTTCTCCATTATATAAGATGTTCACTATGGGTTTTTTTATAGATGCCCTTTAACAGGTTGAGAAAGTTCCTTCTATTCCTGGTTTGTTCAGTATTTTTATCATGAAAGGAGTTAGATTTTGTCAAGTGCTTTTTTTGAGTCTATTGAGATGATCATGTGGTTTTTATCCTATTTTCTACTAATACGATATATTATATTGATCTACTTGCAGATGTTAAACCAATGTTTTGGTCTGGCCTCAGCCTGTCAAGTAGGAATGCCTGGGGCGCTCACCTGGGCCCCACTACTCACTGCAGCCCCCACAGACATTTCCCGACCAAAACTGTGGCCGGATCGGCCCTTGCGGTTCTTATTATGATTGCAATTAATAATAAAATGATGGGGCATATTGCTACAAAGCTTTATACCAATGATTGATACTAAAGTTATTAATTTGGTGTTACAAGTATTTTATCGTCTAACTGTGGGATTTGCTAATTTGTATATGTTTAAGCATCATGAATCTGCGTCAGTGAGCTGATTCACCAATACCTTATACTCTGCCAAGCTGGGTAGCAGAGAACCGTGTGGGTGTCCATGTAAGTCTCAAACAGCCAAAAGGAATAAATGTTGAATGATGATGTGCCAAGAGATATTAGTCTGGAAAGATTTCATGAAAGAGGTGAAATTTAAGCAGCCATTTGAAAGAAAAAAGAAACATGCTACAGAGGATCATTTATGTAGCAAGTCAGATCTGTGTTAATTTCCCTAGCTGTTGATTTGGCAGCAATGGCAAGCTGAAGCATGTTGGAAGCACCCATCTGTTGGAGTATAAATACCAGAGAATCACCTTTTCCCAGCCTCCCTTGCAGGTGTCCATCTGGGCCATCCGATTAACAGATTGCTAATATAATCTGGTGTGACATGAGACATTTTGAAAACGGCCACCTGCTTCTCCACCAATGGCTTTAACCATGTTTCTTGGAGGAGTCTCCATTCCATGGATGCATTTGACTTCACTCCTTGCCCAAATCCGTGTCGTTGGATTATTTCCATTTAAAACACCGCACTTTCCATTTCTAAAGAGTCATTCCAATGTTATTGTCACCAGTAAAAATGAGTCATCTTAACTCTTACCATGTTTCTCCAAAGAGCATGCCCAGGGGCACTCAACCTAAAACGCAGAGAGTAAAAGATCTTGGAGTTGTAGAGCAGGAAGAAATAGTAAGTCCCGTACTGGCATTTCCTTTATAGCATTATTAGTCTTTATCTTAAAAATACTGGCAAATGTCAGCATGGAATCATCACAAGCAGGGACCACAAAAGGTACAGATACAGCAAGACTTCAGAGCTGCAGCCGAATGTTTGGGGACAGTGTCCGTGCCAGCATGTTCTATTTACATATTAAGTTTCTAACAAGAAGAGCATTCGTGGGCGCCTGGGTGGCTCAGTAGGCTAAGCATCTGCCTTCTGCTGTGGTCATGATCCTGGGGTCCTGGGATCAAGACCCTCATGGGGCTCCTTGCTCAGTGGGGAGCCTGCTTCTCCCTCTCGCTCTGCTCCTCGCCCTCCCATGCTCTCTCACACTCTATCTCTGACATAAATAAAATCTTAAAAAAGAAGAAGAAGAAGAAAAGCATTTGTTAGTGAATTTCCTCTATACCTTAATAACAGTTGCCTTGTTGGTTCCATCAGGTATTCATCAGGTCAAATAATTCCACCTATTCTACCTGGTTCTCCCTCTCACGTCACCCCCCCTCCTTAGTCCCCTGGCCGCACCCCAGCTCTGGCCCCGGGGGCACCTCCCAGGTGCCCTTCTCAGAGGTTTGCATTCAGTGTCTGTGCTCGGCACCTGCGTGCTTGGTTGCTGTTCATGTCCCCGCAGCAGGCTGCTCTCCGACGTGGCCACAAGCAGTCTTATATTCCATGGAATACAGATCCTACTGTATCAGAAATTTTCTTTCTCTGTTTCTTTTTACCAGATACTGCAAGATCGTGACTAAGAGAAAGATAGAGCTGTCTGATTGTATTAGACTTTTGGAAGTGCGGCTTGTTATTTCATTTACCGGATTTTTTTTTTCTTTCTCCTCCTCCTTCTTTCTTTCCTTCTTTTCTTTTTTATCTTTTGTGATGGTGGTGGTGGTGGTGGTGGTGGTGGTGGTGGTGGGTTTTGTGGTCTTGATTTGGTTCTAGTTTAGGTGTGTCCTGATAATATTTGAAGATCATACTCATTCGTTGATAGAACATTGATAAAAATTACTGCCCAGGAAGATCTGGGTGGTGAAGTGGGGAAAGAAAGCCATGGTCTAGAAATGAAGAGACCTGAATTCTTCCCCTTGCCCTGCTGCTGATTTGCTTGAAGACGTTTATTAAACTTTGGAGCCTCCTTGGACTTCACGTATAAAATCAGATGATGGAAAACCGATTCTCTTCCAGATCTTTCTAAACTTCAACATTCTATGAATTGAAAACCAGATTGTTACAAACATCTAAAAACACTCTTGAAAACCTATGTGGATAGAATTCTGACAAAATGTCAGGTTAAGTGTACATTTCTGGACCCTCCAGACTCCGACCTCCTTTCCAAGGCCACCCAACAACCAAGATGACTATGATGCGCCAGCAGGTGTCCATGGCTGGGGGCAGTGGCCCAGGGCATGATTCTTTTATACTTTAAAATATGGACAGATGATCTAGGGATCTTGTTACTATGTGCATTCCTTTTCAGTAGATCTGAGGGGGGCATGGGAGTCTGCATTTCTAACTAACTCCCAAGTAAGGCTGCTTCTGCTGCTGGACATGCATAGGTCCCTCAAGGGGTTCTTGAGTGCGTCTTAGGATTACATTCTCCAGGCGCTGGACAGGTGCGGAGACTGACTTTGGACATGCTTGGTGGAAAGCAGAAAGCTTTGCGTCTCCCACAGAGAGGCTTCAGGACACAGACTGCAGATGCTGAGGTGGTCTGAGGAAGCCCAACTGAGAGACTCCAGTGGCTCTTTCTGGCACTCTGTGTGTTTGCTGCATGTGGTCCTGGGGAAGACTGCAGAACCTGAGCTGAGCCACATAAGGAATGAACTGCTCCCCACCCACCTCCAGAAGAGACTTTCCCTATAACACTTCCGCCCAATGTGCATGGCTTCCCCGTTCCCAAAACAACAAGCTCCCCCATCCACTATCAAACTAATTTGCCACAATGTCCTGCCGGTTCACCACTTGCCATGGCTTTCCACAGCCTCACTTTGGTGGGGGCTGAGGGACCCCCCCCCCCAGCCCATTAGCAGGCGGTGAGTGAGGAAGTATGGGCAGGCTGGTTGAGAACAGGGGGCTTCGGTTGAGGTAGAATCAGCACACATGACAGGAGGACATTTTAATAAATACATAAAAATAACTCTCTGGAGATTTAATTGGAGCAAAAAGAAGACTTTCGGAACTTCAAAATACGATTTATGGATTTAAAAAGTCAGCAGACATGAGAAGTACAGTGGTTACTGCCGAGAGCCGAACTGGGATTGGGAGAAGAAATGGAAAAAAAGAGCAGAGCCCATTGAACAAAACACAAAGAAATAGAAAATATGAAGGAAGAGATAAGAATGGGTCTTGCCTGGAGATTTATTATGTGAATAATAGAGTTTCTGAGGGAGAAAAAGCACTAGAGGGGGGAAAATTAATGCTTGTATAAATACAGAAGAAAATCTCCCTAAGCTGAAGAGAAAATGTTTTCTGTCAGAAGGTGCTTGCCAATTCCCAGGCAAACTTAATGAGAACAGACTTCTATCTGGCCATACATCACTGAAATTTCTGAACCCCGAGAATGGAGAAAATACAATGTTTCAGACAGAGAAAACAGTACTTGCAAAATAAGAGAATCTAGGCTAACAGCAAACGTCTCATGTGCAGACTTCTGGTAGACAAGGGCTGTGATCTGGGAGCCGTAGACAGAAACATGCCGTTCAGATGCGAGGGCAGAAGAAGGAGATTTGTAGACGTTCAAGAATTCAGAAATGTATCACCCTTGTTCCATTACCAAGGAAATCACACAATGCTCCAAAAAAAAAAAAAAAGAAAAGAAAATTTAATTCAATTCCAAAACCTAATGACCAAAAAAAGTGAGAATACAAAAAAAAATTGTAACAAGCATATATATTCCTATAAAATGTATAAATTTAAATTGATAAGGCCAAATGCAAATGAGCACAAACGATATAAAGTTGTGCCGTCTCTCCCTCTTCCTTCCTTCCTTTTTTCTTTAAGCCTGTATTTATATCAACATGACCTGAGTGATTCTTACTTTATGCTTTCTGTCATAATCCAATACTACTTTTTATTTTTATTTTTTTTAGAATAACAAAAAATATTTTACTAAAACACAAGATTTATAGAAGTTTCCAGATAAGCCGTACAAAATGGTCACAAGCTTTTTCTTGAAGGAAGGATTCTACACAGTCACAATATTATTAGTGAGGGCTGTCATGTTTGTTTAACATTCCCATTTGGGTTCAAACAATCAAGCTTGTCCCTCTGCAGCAACTAAATAAAGTTAGACTTGGCTAGAGAACATATTCTAAAGAACTGGTTCACTACTTTTAACCAATGCAATTAAATCACCATAAAAGGGGGGAAAGGAGCCCATAAAATTAAAATAAAACTACCTCTCTGCTGCAAAAAAAAAAAAAAATTAAAAAAACGCCCGCACCCCTGCATCTAACCCTGACAACTACCTTCATGCACAGTGCTTTATACTTAAACCACGATGAGGGAAGTGAATAAAAGCAGAGAAGGGCCACTGCTTTTAAAGGTTTCACAACAATCCAGATGGTACTTCTAGCCTCTCTCATGCTTTACAACAGTGAATCAGGACAAGACATAGCTTTGCTAATGTGCATTTAATCACCAAAGAACTGAAGATGTCTGGGCTTTTATTCTGTAATGTTTCTAAGACTGTGTCCATTAAATGCAAACAAAAAAGGAGGAACTCTTGGCCAAACAGGAGAAGTGATGCACACTTGATGATCAGATTGATTTTAAATATTATTCATGGCATATAGCCTAGTCCATGCTCTAGCTCTATGGCTTGGGCTTCATTGGTCTTCCACTGCTCCTCTCCATCATTTCCTAATGGATCATCTGGATTGGGAGCACTTAGCAAAGCCTGGATCGACAGCAGAACTGTGTGGATCTGCAGTGCTGGGGACCACTTATCTTTCAAAATATCTAAACATATTCTTCCCAACTTGTCTACATTAGGATGATAAATTTTGGTCACGAAACGTACTTTAGGGGTTGCCATCGGGTATTCTTCTGGTAGGAATAGTTCAAGCTTAAAAGTCCCTCCCTCAAAGTGAAATCCTGGGGGCCAGCAATGACCACATGAAAATAATAGGCCTTGCTCTCATCTGGTTCTGCTTTAATGCCAGGAACTGGTTCTGCCAGCAAACGCTGGGTTTCCTCGATAATCCTGTGGGGCAGCCCGGCCATCTTGTCAGATCCCGAGTTCGGCCTCTGGTCTCGATTCTCCCAATACCACTTTTTAAACATCTCTTTGCTCAAATTGTTATTGTGTATGTGTGTACAGGAAGGAAGGAAGGAAGAGAAAGAAAGAAAGAAAGAAAGAAAGAAAGAGAAAGAAAGAAGAAAGAAAGAGGGCGCCTGGGTGGCTCAGTTGGTTAAGCGACTGCCTTCGGCTCAGGTCATGATCCTGGAGTCCTGGGATCGAGTCCCACATCGGGCTCCCTGCTCAGCAGGGAGTCTGCTTCTCCCTCTGACCCTCTTCCCTCTCATGCTCTCTGTCTCTCATTCTCTCTCTCAAATAAATAAATAAAATCTTAAAAAAAAAAAAAAGAAAGAAAGAAAAAACCAAAGAATCCAAGTACCTTGTGAACACAGTATTTGCCTACATTGCCTCATTCTGGGCCATTGAGGTGGAGGAAGAATTGAAAATGAATCTTGAACTCTTTTTAGTGATTGGCTTATTTTAGCAGCATGGACAAAGTAATTCTGAAACTATTTTAGCTGAATTAAAGGACTGAGCAGACTAAACGTGCTGATTGTTGGGAGCCAAGTTCTCACTGCTGAAGAAGGGACACACAAATATGACTCCCACTGCCAAATATGACACAATTTGAGTGCCAAAATAATGAAGTACAGTACTGAATTACAAACCATTGAAAATATTGGGATTAATCAGTCCATGTTAATAGATTAGATCGATAGGTAGGTAGGTCGGTAGATAGATGATAGATAGATAGATAGATAGATAGATAGATAGATAGATAGATAGATGATAGATAGATAGATAGATAGATAGATAGATGATAGATAGATAGATAGATAGATAGATAGATAGATAGATAAAATAAGGGCCCTGATTTACAGCAAAATGCCCAAAGCTAATTGGTAAATGTGCAGGAAGTGACAGAGCTGGAAAATCACTATTTTGCAAGCATCATAAGTAATGACTGGATCAGGCAAGAACCATCAGTGGATGATAAATCTAGGGGGGAATTTTGATAAGGAGCAGGATAGTTGCATGGAAATGAAGTATATCAGTCCGGACTGCTTATTAGTGGCAAGGGAGAAAAAGAAAACCATAATGACAGAACAGAGAATAAGATAACAGTCTGCACAGGTGATCAAACTTCACATCAGCAGTGGAGGGCAGGTAGGTATTGTGTGAGGGTAGATGAGATAAATTAAGGGAGACCCAAGCTCACTTGATGAGAATGAGATGAGGATGAATAACCTGAATTAATCATGATGGAAGAATCAGACAAGCACAAAATAAACAACCTTATATTTTTTAAATGTCAAGGGAAACTCTGCTCTTATAAAATGTGAACGTTTTCCAAGAAGACATCCAGATGGCCAGCAGACACATGAAAAGATGCTCAACATCACTCATCAGGGGAAGTGCAAATCAAAACCACAAAGAGATATCACCTCACACCTGTGAGAATGGCTAAAATCAACAACACAAGAAACAACAAGCATTGGCAAGGATGTGGAGAAAGGGAGCCCTTGAGCACGGTCAGTGGGAATGCAAACTGGTGCAGCCACTGGGGAAGACAGTATGGAGGGTCCTCAAAAAATTAAAAAGAGAAATACCATATGATCCAGTAATTCCACTTCTGGGTATTCACCCAATAAAATGAAAACACTAATTCCAAAAGATACATTCACCCCTATGTTTATGGCAGCATTATTCATAATAGCCAAGATTTAGAAGCAACCAAAGTATCCATCTATAAGTAAATGGAAAAGAAGAGGTGGTAAATACACACACACACACACACACATACACACAATGGAGTACACTCAGCCATAAAAAGAATGAAATCTTGCCATTTGCAACAATGTGGATGGACCTAGATGATATAATGTTCAGTGAAATAAATCAGACAGAGGAAGACAAATGGATACTCTCTTACAATGGAAATTGTAAGAGAATATCACTCTTCTTAGGAAATACACACAAAGTGTTTAGAGATAAGAGTAGATATTAGGGTATATATGTAACCTACCCTCAAAAAATAATTATATCTGTCTGTGTGTGTACAGGAAAGTAAATGATAGAGGACATTGGGGTAAAAATGTTGATAGGTAAGTCTGACAAAGGGCAATGTAGATGTTCTTTGTACCAGCTTTCTTTTTCTTTTCTTTTTTTTTTTTAAGATTTTATTTTTAGGTAATCTCTATACCCAACATGGGGCTTGAACTCAGAACCCTGAGATCAAGAGTCACACGTGCCACTGACTGAGCCAGCCCAGGCATCCCTAGTTTTGTTTTTCTAATCATAAAATTGTTTTCAAAAAAAGTTAGAAGAAAGGATCCGCAACTACGAATTCTAATTTTATGAACAAAATATAAAGGTCAGGAAGGGTTGGCAGGAGGACAAGGATGATGTTAAATCTTTAGAGGGTCAAGGGGACCCTGTGGTTTCAGCACACTGATGGCAACTTCCAACCTGAAGGATGAGGTAAAACATAAGAGCTATAGGGTAACAGGTATGTTGCCCGAGACGAAAGAGGACAGGGAAAAGAATTTGAAAAATAAATGTCCTGATTAATCTGGAAGAAATGTGAAAAGGGGAAAAGCATGAACAACAATAAATATAGCAAATGGTAAAGATAAAGTAAGAAGGAAGGCAGGAAATCAAACTACCATAATAGGGGGGAATGGGGTGAAGTCCAGGATCAGATAATAGGGACTCTCAGACTGGGTTAAGATACAATATGGAGCTCTATGCTCTCTACGAGACACATACTGTGCATTTTTTCACAGAAAATTTGAAAATTACGAGATAGGTAAATATAAATCAGGCATATGCAAACCAGATATCAGATGAAAGGAAATTCCAAGGCAATCATTTTGAGATTACCTATAGGAGAGCCACATGGGTTTACAAGCGATGAGAAATCATTTTAGACTGGGGCGCCTGGGTGGCTCAGTCATTAAGCGTCTGCCTTTGGCTCAGGTCATGATCCCGGGGTCCTGGGATCAAGCCCCGCATCGGGCTCCCCGCTCTGCGGGAAGCCTGCTTCTCCCTCTCTCTCTGCCCCTGCTTGTGTTCCCTCTCTCGATGTCTCTCTCTCTGTCAAATAAATAAATAAAATATTTTTTTTAAAAAAGAAATCATTTTAGACCTCGCCATCTTCTCTCTACCCGTCGGAGGGTCTGCATTATTTCCACAAGGGAGAACATGTGGGGTGCCTCGGGGGCTCAGTCAGTTAAATGGCTGACTCTTGGTTTCTGCTCAGGTCTGATCTCAGGTTCGTGAGATCGAGCCCTGCGTCAGGCTCCATGCTCAGCACAGAGTCAGCTTGAGTTCCTCTCTTTCTCCCTCTGCCCCTCCTCCTCCTAAAATAAATAAACAAATCTTTTTTTTTTTTTAAAGGGGAGAACTGGGGGCGCCTGGGTGGCTCAGACGGTTAAGCACCTGCCTTCGGCTCAGGTCATGATCCCAGGGTCCCGGGATCGAGCCCCACATCGGGCTCCTGGCTCAGCGAGGAGCCGGCTTCTTCCTCTCCCTCTGCCTCTCCCCCTGCTCATGCTCTCTCTTTCTGTATCTCTGTGTCTCAAATGAATTAAAAAAAAAAAAAAACTTAAAAAAAAAAGGGAGATCTTGTCCTACCATGAATAACATGAATGACGGCTGTCACGGGCCATAAGTTGGAAGCTATCTCTCATTAAATGTTGAACTTCACCTAATACTGCCCTATTGCTGAAGACATTCTGATTTTCTTTTTAACATAAAGAACCACAGGGGTGCCTGGGTGGCTCAGTTGGTTAAGCGACTGCCTTCGGCTCAGGTCATGATCCTGGAGTCCCAGGATCGAGTCTCGTGTCGGGCTCCCTGCTCAGCGGGGAGTCTGCTTCTCCCTCTGACCCTACCCCCTCTCATGTGCTCTCTCTCTCTCATTCTCTCTCTCAAATAAATAAATAAAATCCTAAAAAAAAAAAAATAACCACAAATGCATGATTTGGGGGAGTTTGTACAAATGACCTCAGATATCTTCATTCATGCTGAAGAACAGATAAGATAGCTTCAAATGGTGTGTCAGATCTACAAATTATGGATGTTACAAGCTTCCAGGTCTTTTATATAAATTACTAAAAGCAAGTAGCAGACCCCCTACAGGGCAGTTCCATGGAAGCCTTTATGGACTGGCTTTTTTCCATGCCTGAGTTTCTGCTGCCACCTACAGTCTAGTCTGAGCACAGCACTCTGCCCTTAGCGCTATTCCTCACTGTTGCCGGAAGGTCCCTTAAACATCCGTGTGTGCGGCATCTGGCACAATGATTATGGTGTGTATCCAGCACGTACAGACACACATCTATGTGTCAGGGAGAAGATGAAAATGACGCAATTAATTCATACTAGGAACATCTTCCCTTGCCAGCCCTGAGATGACCCAAGTGTAGAATCCCAGGGTCACACATTCTCAGCAGGGAAGTTCCACTTAGTCCACACTGACCCATGCTCCTCCCCTCCTGAGTTACCCAGAGGTAGAGACGAGGCCTCAGCCCACCCACCCCGGGACTCCAGTGCAAATAAGAAACGATATTCACAAGAAACACCCACATTTATTTCACTCTTCCTCTGTGCCAGGCACTTCGTCTGTGCATCATCCCATTTATTCTTCACAGTACAATCAGACAGTTACTCTTATCCCCTCCTTTACAAACAAGGAAACAAACCAAGGCTCAGAAAAATCAAGTTCCTTGTCCAGAAAAATAATACAGCTAGTAAATGATAAGCCTCAGTTTCAAACCCAAATCTTGGGGTTCAGAGTCAACAACTCTTTACAGTACGACATGCATGATTCGCTCAAGTATGTGGGAAGATCACCACCACGGCTGAGCAACTGGGACAACCCTCCCCGCCAAGAAAGATAAAATGTTAGTCCACCATGAGGCTTTTCCCTATTTTATTTTCCTGATGGTATCTAGAGAGAAACGTCCCATTCAAAAAACCTAGAGTGGAGCGTCTGGGTGGCTCAGTTGGTTAAGCGACTGACTCTTGGTTTCCTGAGTCCTGAGATCAATCCCCCCCAGGGGCTCCTCACTCGTGGGGAATCTGCTTGAAGATTCCCTCGCTCTGCCCCTCCCTCCCAAATAAATAAATAGATCTTAAAAACAAAACAAAACAAAACAAAAAACTAGAGCAACTGGGCGCATGAAATTGCTAAGTTCTTAAGAAGTCAAATTAGTAAAATGGCCATATTAGGTGACCACACTAGCTTCAGTGAGCTGTTCATGTGGTAAAAATGTTGCCGTTCCTTCCCTCCCTCACTCCCTCCCCTTCTTCCTTCCTTCCCTCCCCCATTCATTCATGTCAACAGGTGTCTGGAGCTGCACTGGCCACAGAAACCAAACCGGCTTACAATGCAGTAGTTACACCAACAGAGGTGTGGGGGGCCCACGGGGCACAATGTGATACACTATCATCTGTCAGCATTCATCTCGAGTCAATTACCACATTTCCTTCTTCAGATACCCTCTTCACGAAAACTGTCTGATATCTTCCTCAAACTACAAAGGTGATGCAAACCTTTCTTTTTATTGCTATGGGTTTCAAAGTTTACATTTTCTTAATTTTTTCCACTTTGGTGCAGTTTTCCGCCTTTTGCTTGGCTTGGCTTCACTCTATCTTCTCCCTCCCCCACGTTCCTCGGGATAGCCCCCACGTAGCAGGATAACACATATTGCAAATATTACGTTTTTTCTTCTATGTTTATATATTCACATGTGGACATATAAATCCCTACACCTCTGGGGGGAGAAAAGCCAAGAAAACACTTCTTTCTGTGTGGACCTATAAAGTGTGCAAAGCTATTGTTTGGCTGTTATCTTTCACCTGCTCAGCTTCCACGCACTCTTGCAGCTGGAAGCCTCCAGAACCCACCTGCTTCCACCCCTGCCTGTGGCAAGTGATAGTCAAAGCCTGCACCTCAGATTATTGTCCTCTTAAAGATCTTCCTGATCAAAGGCTTAGTGATGACCCCAGGCAGGTGAACAAACATGTCTGTGTTTCATCTTTTAGGGCAGATACAATGTTTTCTTACATCTAAGTAACAACTCTCCAGCTTCATTTAAATCCACTTTACAGAGTAAATATTTATCCGATCCTTTGTTTCTAAAATCCTTAAAAGTTATTTGAGAAAACAAAACCTGCCTGAAGGAGAAAGTATCGATGATTCCAGGGGAAATTCAAGGAATGGAAAGAGCACAGGCTCTGAAGTCTCAGACCCAGCCCCGCACCTGCAGGCTGTGTGGCCTTGGCCAAGCCAGTTCACCTCTCTGAGCCTCTGCGTAGACATTGTAAACTCTTTGCCGTCACAATTGAGATAACACATGCAAAGCACTTAGCCAAAGCCAAGACTCGGGCATTAATGATAGATTTTAGAAAAATACTGCTGACCCAGTTTTCTACCCGAGAAGAGATGCTCCCCTTGGCTTGGCAGAGAGAAGCAGAAGGGATGCAAACATGAAAATGCAGCAGGGTGACCCGGAGAACGGGGTTCTGAGTCCACGTCCCACGTCCCCACATTAACCGTAGGGCTTGGGATTTCAAAACCCCCAGAGGAGTTGAGGACCTGAAGATGGAAGTGGCCCGTATCTTACCTCCTGGGTGGATCCTGGGAGACAGCAGGACCCAGGCATCCCGTCCCCCGAATGGAGGAGAGGCCGCAGAGGGCGTCACTCTGAGGGCAGCTGAGACAGCTCCCCTGAAGGTCCCAGTGACACTGGTGGGCGTCACAGTGGCCCAGAGAGGACTTGAGGTGTCAAAACGCAGAAGTAGCCTTATCTGTGGCTCTTTCTGTGGGAAACCTGAATGTGGACATCTTCCAGGTGGCCAATGGTAGTGGGATTCAGCAGAAGATGCCGGTGTGGACACACACAGATGAAGAACCGGACGCCCCCACACGCACCTTGACTCTGAACCCCGGTGGAACTGAGATGCAATGCTGAGGAGGGAGGGGTGGGGTGAGAACCCCGGAATTCACAGCAGAAAGCCTGAATTGGTTAAGATGGCATTCCTACTCTCAGTGGAATGTGGGCCCCAAATATGAATTCAGAAATAAGAAGTAACTGATAAAGTTCAGGGGAAGAGCTTGTGTCTGAGACCCGAGCAATCTGTTTCTCTTTTGCAAGAGAGACAGCCGAGCAACTGGCTGTAATGAATGCTCCCTCAGTGTTAACGAGGATGATCGTTAATTACAACGCAGGCTAAAATAACAATGCAGTGAGGCAGTGAGGCAGGATGAGAAAGTTCCGAATGACAAAGGTGCCCAAGTGTGGGGGCCCTGGAGGTGCACAGCGCAGACCTCCTCCAGCAGGGAGCCAGCAGACTGGCCGCCCTTGCATCTCCTCTCCAACTGCTCCCGGGCCAAGGCCAAGGCCAAGGCCGAGGACTGGGGCTCCTCTGAGCCTGCTTCGGCCCTGGAACTCCGCTCCAGCCTGGCCCAAGAGTCCTTGGAGCTGCACCTTCCTCCCAGCCCTCCCTCCTGCCCCCTCTCTCCCCAGAGTCAGGGCCTCTGGTCTGTAGGCTCCTGGCCCGTCCTGGCTTCATCCTTCTTTGTGGCTCCCGCTTCATCCTTCACAGCCGACTCCCAGGAAACCCCTTGCACATGGAATCCGATCTCTGTGTCTACTAAATAAGGGTCCCGATCCCACAGTCACCAGGGCCAAAAAGGACCTAGGCGGCTTCATGAAGAAGTCAGACCGGGGACCAATAGGAAATAGACATGGCCCGGCTTAAATTCGGAGAATGAGCACTCACACCCACGTGACCTTCGGAGCAAGTGTGGGGCTGGGCTCTGGACGGTTCTGCTCCAGGCTCGTCCACCCGCAGACCTGGTTTCAGAGGCTGGGCTTCATGGAGCGGTCAGTCGGGACCTTGTTGAAGGGCTTTGGTCACGAGGACAGAGGAAGCAGCTGACAGCAGCTGGGGGACTCTGCTGTTCAAGCTTTATCTTTTACTGTGGAATGCAAACCCTTATCTTTCGTCAAATGAATCCTATGCTTTAGCCAGTATTTGAGGAAAGGTATCTCAATGTACCACACAAGTGAAGGCTGATCCTAGAAACACAGGAGCCTTGGTATAATTGCTGCAGAAATACCCAACTTTAAAAAAGAATCTGTATTATAAAAAGTATGCAAGGTTTAACTGGGGAGGAATCATCAAATTATTTTCTCCTTTTGAGCCTTAGTTTCAGGAAGCTAAACAAAATGAAACGAAACTGGTTTTATTGCCTCTATAAAAATCCATTGCTGCTCTGCTCACCTGCGCTTTTCGGAGTCACCCAGCCATGAGCGGTGGCATCGTTTCAAATTTCGTTTCAATAGCCGGAAGAGGCTAAGTGGGTTGTATCTGCCAACGCTTAACACTGTGTCACCGAAAAAGATTTCTAAACAAATGTGTCTTTCTTGTGACGTGAGACTTTCAATTTCATCCGTTACACGAATAATTGTTGTTGACAGTTTGTACTGACAAGTGTTTGAGCAGTTGTTGGTAAGATGTTCATTTTATTGATTCTTTTTTCTTGCTTGTATATAATGACTAAAATCTCTGCAGCTCAGAGTATAAATATTAATGAGCAGTAAGAGCTCCCTGACACACGGCCATAGAATCCGAGGCTTCCCCTCTGATGCTCATGTATATTAGAAGTAACAAGATTTCCGGAACAAAGACCAGAAGGCAGGCAGGCTTAGATTGGTGTCTGAGTAAGTTATCAAGAAACCTTAAGAACAGCCACAAGTTTCTTTAGAGATGATTATCAAGATCCCTCCGGTGGATAGAATGAGGCGCCAGATCAGAAAATGGAAGTGAAAGTCTACATATTGCGCCAAGAAGCACCCCACCCGGTCCCTCCCTCTGCCCCCCCACCCCCGCTCCCTAACATCTGGAGCCAGACTTACAAGCTCCTGGCAGGTAATGGGGGGACGTGCATCCTCCTCAGGGAGCTATTAACATTGAGATGTCACCCAGTGAAGCAATAATAAAGCATCGAGGTTCCTTCCCAGCCGTGCTACAAAGAAACCCACCCACCAGACACTAACCTCAGACGACACACAACTTACAGTCAGCTCAGAAATAAGTCTCTCCCATAAATGGCCTGGCACAACTTGCCAAGTATTTAAGGAGAAGACCTAAAACAAAAGCAAAAATAAAGTAAAAGAGACAAAAATAAGCAAGTGGAAGCCAGAATTCAGAAGAAACAGAGACAATGCAGGGAGCAAAAGAAAATTCCATGGAAATGATGAATATGCTCAGAGAAATAAGCCAGTGTGGCATCTATGAAACAAGATGAATATAAATCTTTAAAAAGAACGAAGAACAAGGAAAGCCTTGGAAATTAAAAATCTGATAGCCTGTATTTTTTAAAAATCAGTAAAAGTGTTGAAAATCAATCTCTCAGTTTTTTTTTTTTTTAAATAAGAGGAGGCGAAAGGTAAACGAATCAGAGGATCATTGCAGGAGGCACACAGCAAAATAATCAGAATTCCAAGAGGAGGGAACGGAGAAAATAGTGCAAAGAAAATTATCAAAGACAAATAGAAGAAAACTTCCCCAAGCTAAAGACACGGTTCTCCAGACTCTAGACCCATGGAGTGCCTATGACCATAAATAAAGACTCACAACAAGATACATCGCCCATAAACTTCAGAACTGGAGATGAGAAGAAAAATCTAAACATTTCTAGAAGAATCAGGACATGGACAATAAAAAACAGGAATCCAAGTGGTGTCAGACTTCTGAATGGCAACTCTGGCAGTAAGAAAATAATGGAACAATGCCTTTAAAATTCTGAACGCAGGGTGCCTGGGTGGCTCAGTCGGTCAAGCGTCTGTCTTCGGCTCAGGTCATGGTACCAGGGTCCTGGGATCGAGCCCCGCGTCGGGCTCCCTGCTCAGCGGAGAGCCTGCTTCTCCCTCTGCCTCTGCTCTTCCCCTCCCCGCCCCCCCCACCCACTCATGGGCACTCTCTCTCTCTTAAATAAATAAATAAAATCTTTTTAAAAAGAAAAAATAAAATTCTGAATGAAAGTGATTCTTCCAACCCAGAAATCCAGACCCAGCCAACAATCAAGTGTGAGGCCAAAGACACGTTCTGCGTTACCTCAGGCAGGTGTCCTAACCTCTCTGCGCTTCTAGTGTTCTCCCCTATCAAATGAAGAAGTATCACCTGCCTTGCGCATCTCACAGGGTCTTTGCTGAGCCATCAAACCAAACATGGCTTCCGTCCACGGAATACTAATTCCCCTGTAAGTCATAAATTCTGGGGCAATGTCTAATCATCTTTGGATCCTCTAAGTTGCCCAGGCCAGTGACTTACGCACAGTAGGCATTGATAAAGAACAAATAAATAAGATTTGTAGAACGACTTTCTAAATGTTGAAACATGGGGCACTTTATATATAATAATAACAACTTAGAAGCTTAATATATACAATACTGCATTACAGAAAAATAAAGGATGGCATAGCCATGAAATAGAATATTGTGCATTTATTTGGCCTGGCAGAGTGTTCATGCCATAATACTGCAGTGTTGAAAGAGAGTTACAGGTCTGTAGGAAGTGACATCCTACACATGCACACACACACACACACACACACATCCATACACCTGCTATATTTCCCAATTTAGTTACCCCAAAAGACAGAAATTAGCAGAAATGCAGTTGCTCCCTGAGGGAGCAGGTGAGAGACTTGAGAGATGTGTCCCCACCTTTGGCTTCCAGCTGAAGAAGCTGGTGTCACTCCCTGTCCAGGTGACCCTGTCAGAGTTGAGAAAATAGCTCAATCTTTGCAGAGTTACTACCCTCTCGTGCTGAGGTTAGCATCAGCAACCCACCATAGTGTGCACCCATCATCTATGTGCTTCCATTTGAAGAAATACTTCTGAACATTGATCTTTCCTTGTCCTTGAACCTGACTCCACAGCCCCAAGGCTGTGTCCTCTTCCAGGTAGCCGGTAAAGGCTGTACCTCGGGGGCCCGGAGTCATATCTCTCCACGCTGCTCTCTCCACTGTCCCAGGAAGCCTGTCCCCACCAGCCACCCCTGCTCTGATTCCACCCCCTGCTCCCCGGCTCGTTCTCAGACTATGTTGGCTTGCGGCCACCATCACACATCCTTATAGTCCACAATCTCAAACAGTCAAAACCATGGATGAATGGGGTTAGAAGAAAATATGATAAAGTATTCATAGTAGCTGCTGGGATTACAAATAGGTTTTTCTTGCTGTTGTTCCTTTATTTTGTGTTGCTTTGATTTGGCTCTAATGCTTTTTTAATACTTGCTAAGGGCAGGCATTGGCCAGGGCAGGGGAAGCCCTCCGCACAGTGGCCCGTGCACGCTGGGGCTGGGCACAGCCAGAAATTGTTCGCCTGGGCCACCTGGGGGGCTCAGTCGGTTGAGCGTCTGTCTTCGGCTCAGGTCATGATCCCAGGGTCCTGGGATCAAGTCCCGCGTCGGGCTCCCTGCTCAGCGGGAAGCCTGCTTCTCCCTCTGACCCTCCCCCATCTCATGCTCTCTCTCTCTCTCTCTCTCTCTCAAATAAATAAATAAATAATCTTAAAAGAAAAAAAAGAAATCATTTGCCCTGTATCATTACTTTTACTGTCAAAGACGTACGCTATTTTTTAAATGATGTTGAGTATCTTGCCAAATATCATGGGCATACTTGTTTCTGTAAAGTTTTGGTCCATTAGGACTATAAGTCCCTGTGAGATAATAAAAAGATATATATTGGTCTCCGCCCCTGGTTTCTGGCACAAAGGTCCTATAACCCTTATGATTTCCTGGGGGACAAGAGTGTCTTGGTTCTGATGAGGAGACTCTGAATGGCTCCTGGATGGAGGCCGGTCCCCAGAAAGCTCCCACCAGGTTTAGAGGCTTGGAATTTTCGGCCCCGCCTCCATTCTCCTGAGAAAGGAGAGGGACTGAAAATGGAGTTAATGATTAATCATGCTTATGTGATAAAGCTTCCATAAAAATCTCAAAAACATGAGTTGCAAGGAACTTCCAGGCTGGTAAACACATCCAGATACCAGGAGGGGAACCCCAACTGCACGGAGGCAGGGGCTTCTATGCCCAGGACCCACCCTATGCATCTCCTCAGCTGGGTGCCCCTCTGCAACCTGCATCAAATCTTTTAACAAACTGGTCAGCAGAAGTAGGCGTTTCCCTGGGCTCTGTGAGCCGCTTTGGCAAATGACTCGAACCTGAGAAGGGGGTCTTGGGACCCTCCCATTTGTAGCCAAATCACACAGAAGTCGTGGGTAACCTGGGAACCTACTATTGGTGATTGGCATCCGAGGGAGGGGGCAGTCAGCATGAGCCTGCGGGATCTGCCCCTCTTTCCGGGTAGAGAGTGGCAGAATTGAGTTAAATTGGAGGATGCCGAGCTGGTGTCACAGAAAATTGTGTGGTAGGGGGAAGGAACCCACTCATTCACTGACCAGGAATGTCAGAAGTGAAGTACTCCATGTGAGTAGTGAAGGAAGCACACAGGAAGGGGGAAAGAGAGGTTTTCCTAATAGTCAGCTTCTAGTACCATACAGTTCATACCATTTTCCAGTAAAATCCAATGTGCCTTACATCTTTTCAACTGATGGTGAGGCATAGTTCTGAGAATTGGTGGGGGGAGGGGGGGGCAGGACATCCCTCCTGCTGCCAGGCATTGCCCTCTTGGGTACATGTATGAAAACCAAAAGAATTCAGAAATCGAAAAAATAAGGACATGGTCTTCAAAAAGCAGAGGAAGGAGAGAGTGTGAAAAGAATCGAAATCCCAACCAACTATTTAAGATCAGACTTTTAAATGAATTTCTATTTCCTATTTGGGGAAGAGCCAGAAGCCTGGACAAATGATTTGGAGAACATAAGACATCCCATGGCACCAACTATCACGTTTCTGTGGACAGAGTTCGCAATCCCCAGCCACAACTTTCTTGAATTCCAACCACACAGTTCCAACACCCTGCAGAATTCTCCATAACCAATCGGTGTCCATCAAATAACCTTAGGGGGCATTAACTTGTTTGGTGATTTCGGAGGCCTCTTTTGTAGCTCCTTCCTCGTGCTCCAAACCAGCTGGTCTACGGGGCGGTACTGACATCATTCCAGGAGGTGAGCGACTGGGATGGACACGTGAGAAAAGTTTCAGCAAAAACTATGTCTCTCACGTTATAGAGAGAAGGCCGCGAGCCCCAACAAGCATATGTTCATTTGTTGGAGAAAAATTCCCATAGTGCCTCTCCTTAATCAATTTCCAGTCCCCACCTAATTCTACCATAAAATTATTAATGCTATTCTTAGGATATGGACAATTGATGCTTTTTTGGGTGATCTGTACATGCAACATAAAAACAAAATTCTTATGCAAATACATGCAGCTTTCTAGCACATCCCCTACCTTCCCACCTCCCTGGGCTCAGGCGGTAGCCAAGCCCTCCCAGAGAGAGACTCTAGGGCAGCACACCATTCAAAGAATGACCTCACACTTTTTCACTCCTGAAACAGAATTTGGTAAAAACTACACACTTCCTTGCAGCACGTGGTTAAGCTGACAAAGATATTTCCTCATCCCAGTTAAATCGCTACAAAAGATGTCATTCCTGATGTATTTGTAAATGCTGACATTTAGAAATAAAACTTGTAGTCTTCTAATATATTTAATAGAATCCAAGCACTCTAGAGATTTAATAACCACCACGGTTCATTTTAAATATGCATGAGCTCCTTTCATAGTAAGACATTTGACATTATTTCTCTTCCTCCTCGACTCCATTTCATTTCTTCCAGAATTGTATCCTTTGGCAGCACTTTTTTAAGCTTGCAAGTCTTTTTTCAACCATGCTTCATATTTCTTGGCCATCAAAATATATGTATCGAAGTAGAAATTTGCATCTTCTGTAGTTGTTGTTGCCTATCATCATAGAACTCTAAGCGCTACATTTTTTTTTTCCTTTGGACTGACTATCTTTACAACTAGTAGTACAATAATTTTAATCAAAGCAACATCGGTATCTTTCAAACTGTGATAAATATTCAACATAAGAAGTGTAAATGCATTGGAAGTACATCATTTAATTAAACGAATGTGGCTCTTTTATTGCTAACTTCATGAATCCATAGATCAAAATTAGTTCGAACAAAATAAGGTTCAGCATCCAGTCTCTTCCTATTTTCCCTTATTAAAGACTTAATCGAGGGGCACCCAGCTGGCTCAGTCCGTGGAGGGACAGACTCTTGATCTCGGGGTGGTGAGTCAGAGCCCCACGTTGGGTGTAAAGATTACTCAAAAAGAAAATCTTTAAAAACAAAAAAGACTTAAGCAAAGAGGTCATTCACATAAATAAATAAGTGGAAATAACAGGTATGTTGTTGCCACAGTGTTATCCACGTCTTTGAATTCCTCTGCAATGATACACGGAGAGCTACACCATGATCTATCATGTCCTCATTGCCAATCATCTGACAAATCTCTCTTTTCATTTTGCTCCTGACTTGCAAGAGCATTTGTTACCCGGACATTAGAGTCCATCAGATACCGATATACAAACCTGTTCTTCTGCCAGGTACCACAGAGATTTTTGCACTCCTGGGCAATGAACAGGCTTGGGGGCGGGTGGGGAGTGGGGACTGAGGGGGTGGGGACGAAAAGGGCGTTTTGGGAAGAGACGCCCCCTGGTGGCGCCGCACCTTCAATGCAGAAGGATTGTGACTTACCTGTAAACAAATGTCCGAAAACCACCTTGCAAGAAACCCTTGTAAAGTTTCTGTGCAAGATCAGGGCTATGCATACCCCGGTTCGAAGACTACTGATTCGGAACTCCAGGACCACAAGATCTTGCTAAAAGTACAGCCTGCTAAGAGAAGCGCTGGTGAGGCAAGATGCAGAAGGGACTTGGCAACGGTCCACTTCCGTAGGGTCTGTTTCTCTGAATGGGCTTCCGGATCACCTGCATCCAATATGACCTGGGTATTTATTTAATATGTTTAAAATAAGGATTTCTAGACTCTGCCCCAGGCCAACTGACCTGGAATCTAGGAAGAGAGACCTAGGAAGCTGTTTCTCTTTAACGAGCAAGCCTGTGTTTCTTAGGCAGAGTAAAGTTGGAGAATATTCTCTTAGCCAGCTAGTTTCTATTTTTCTGGATCTAGCTGAGGCACCAGAGAGTGTATCTTTTGCCCACAGCTGTCTTTACTGAATTTCATCTTATGTCTGAAGATTTTGTAAAAGTTACAAACACATATATGTATGGTGCTGTCACATCAGTTTATTACATTGTTACAGAGCATATCGATGTCTCTATCACTCAGTCTCCTGCATTGTAAGCCTCATTAAGGAATTTAATTTAGAAAGCAGTGCTTATTTTTTTTTTTAAAGATTTTATTTATTTATTTGAGAGAGAGAGAATGAGAGACAGAGAGCACGAGAGGGAAGAGGGTCAGAGGGAGAAGCAGACTCCCCGCTGAGCAGGGAGCCCGATGTGGGACTCGATCCCGGGACTCCAGGATCATGACCTGAGCCGAAGGCAGTCGCTTAACCAACTAGAAATACAGTATTTCCCTTGCTGGTCTGGCATGAGATGCAACACATTGTAATGAAAATGTGCTGACCCTGTTTTTTCCTATTTTGCCCTGAAGCTCATAAGTTAATTTAAAGTTTAATCACACCAACTATGTTGAACTTCAAAATTAAAAAAGGAATATTCTTTTTTAATTGATCTAGAATTTTAACATCATTTTTAAAAAAGTCATTGTCTGTGCTTTTGCAATAAACTATATTCAAATATAAATTTTTAAAAGTTTTATTATTTAAGCCATCTCTACACCCTGCATGTGGCTCGAACTCACAACTCATAAGCTCTTCTGACTGAGCCAGCCAGGTGCCTCTCAAATCTAAATACTGGACAAGACTTGCTGCACATAACTTAATCCAGAAGGTTTAGTTATTTCTTTTTCATATTTTGTTACAGTTATTATTTTTTGTTTATTAGAATAATATAGGTTCATTACACACAATTTTAGAAACCCTGATAACAGTATAAAGAAGAATCAGTCCACAATCTTATCATTCGGAGATAGGCACAGTATTTTCTTGCTTTCCTTTTCTTCCTTTTCTGTATATATGCAGAGTTTTTAGGGTTTGGGGGGGGGATTGTTGTTTTTACAAAAGTGGAATCCTGCCTTTTTTTTAATTTAACATGATTATATCTACAAAAGCATTTAACCATGTCATTAAATATTCTTGAGAAACCTAACCTGTTTATCCCTTCTTCTGGATATATCAAAATATATAGATCTCCTCTGGTGGCTTCTAGTTATCTTCTGCTATACCAAAACTGTGATAAGCATATGATACACACGTTTTCTGTTCACCTGTGATCATCTTGAGATAGACTTCTAGAAGTAAAATCACTAGATCAATGGGTAGGAACATGTAAGTCTTTTGTGATCCTGTGCCAATTCACTTCTAGAAATGCTCTCTGAAACTTGTTTAATTCTCTAGTTCCCCAAACTCCATTACAATAAAACCCATCAGTTCTCCTTCCGCAGAATTTCTTTTATCCATTCCTGCAGCCCTTGTTCAAGTCCTGCCATATCTTACCTGGGCTGTCGGGACCCCTCCCCACCCATGGGTCCATCTCTGATTCTTCTCTTCCTGTCCCTCCTCCCCTCTCCTCCTGCCCGTCTTCCTCTGCCCTATCACCTCCTCCTTCTCTTTTTTAATTGGGATGCTTTCTTTTGCGTATTTTGTTTTCCCTTTGCTCAAATTAGCTTTTCTTCCTCTTTTTTTTTTTATTTTTTATTTTTTTAAAGATTTTACTTATTTATTTGAGAGAGAGAGAGAGAGAGCAAGAGAGAGCACGAGAGGGAGAAGCAGGCTCCCTGCCGAGCAAGGAGCCCGATGCGGGGCTCGATCCCAGGACCCTGGGATCATGACCTAGGCTGAAGGCAGTGACTTAACCAACTGAGCCACCTAGGCACCCCCTCTTCCTCTTTTAATGAGTGAATGGTTGCTCATTCCATGACACAGAGCTTTCCAGAAGTGGCTAGAGTAGTGAGCAACATTCTTTACCTCTTGTTAAAAATCCAAGGCCTTATCTTTATCAGGCGAGGAGCTTGAATGCCCTGTTTCCCTAAGAGGAACAGAAGCCTGCATTTGGCATATGTGTCCAAAAAAGATTAGACAGATAGCTTCTTTAATCATGGATCTGACTCTCTTACTTCTTTGCTTAAAATCACTGAAAGGTTAATGTTTTATTACTACCTGGATGAAGTCCACATTTCCTGCACCGTAATCAAGATCTGTTCCCAGCCTGGTTTCTAATGTTATCGCTCATTACCTGTGCCTTGTGAACTTGCTGTTCTGATTCCAGCCAAAGTGCATCTGGTTCTGCTGAAAATTCTCCCAGTCTGGCATCTCACCCCTTGATTTGCCTGGCCCTATAGTCTTCCTCTGTCCAATTTCTACACAGACTTCAACATCAGTTTTCATGCTCCTACGAGAAACCTGCCCTTCTGCTTGGAGTCAGTTGCTCTTGGCATTAGAACCCACAGAATCCTGCTCTGCCTAATGCTTCCAAATGCATTCCTTTGCCTCTACCACAACCCTGGGGAGCCTTCAGGGCAGGATCTATGCCTTCTTCTTCATATCCGCATCTCCTAGCCAAGGGGCCAGCACATATCTATGCTCAAGAGATATTTGTTGTATTAATGAATTAATACTAAGTGGGAAATACAAAAACGAAGAAGATGGAAGGAATGGGTGAGGACCCCCTTGCCCACTACATAAGGTTAGTGCTTAATTGCGTACACTAAAGAGAATCATGATGGGATTTCACAATCAAAAGGCAGCCTCCGTATCATCTCTATCTGAGGACATATGTTTTCTATTATCTTAAAATTATGTACCGAGATAGGGTCCGTGGTGGAAAGGGCAGGATAATTGGATGGAGGTTAGGGTCATGGCTTCAGTTTTTGGAAACATGGGCTATCAAATGCAATGTGTGAACACCTATCTGCTGAGGACCCTGTAATCCTCTTAGAAGATAGTGACAAGAACTTTGGGATACTTCTCAGGACATTCACTATCCAGATTAATATGTATAAGCCAAGCCTGGAGATGCTCTCGACTACTCTGGAGTGGGGGTGGTAATCCCAGAGGACAAAAAACCTTGCTAATTTGTTAGTCAAGTCCTTTTCGGCCCAACGTCTGCGAATTTATCTTCAAGACCTTCATATAGGAGATTGCAAACTAAAAGAGTCAAGTTACCCACCAGAAGCCTAATTAATGGCTGAAAATCCCAGTGGGTGAGGAACTTCACTAGGAAAAACCCTGAAGGATGAGTGCAAGACAGCAAGATAGCAATTGCTTATTGTAACCGCCAGGTGGCGCAGCAGAACTCCAAACTCTCAGCAGTCCGGGGCAAACTCGTCTTTCGGCTGTTCCCCCCCCCCACCCCGCCCCCCAAAGAAAAGAAGGTTTGGAAACGGAAATTTGTCTGGAGGAGGGCTCAGAGTCAGACACCATTGAGACTGTAACCCAATACCTTAATTTCATCCTTCTCCCAATTTTGCACTAAAAAGTACTTCCAGAAAATATATTATCTGATAGAACTGACTCGTGAGAGCCAGTCGCTAAATTTTAAAATTAGAATTAGATTATATAAATTTACAATTAACTAGATTATATTTAAAACAAAGGCAATAAACACTCAAAGTGTATTGTGTCCTAATTCTTTTACTACATGTTACCATTTTTCTGTGCTCTTGAGGTTATATACATCTATCGTAGTGAGAGGATACAAACACTATAAAATGGGGTACACGTCTACATGATATAAATACCATATAATGGAGAGTGCTACTGCCCGTCTTTTCCCAACTCCACGTTCGGTGACATCGAGTTGGTGATTTGAAATTGGCCACTTGGAAATTGGCCCCGGAAATTGGCAAAGACTCCAGATCAGCTCTTCAGAGGGCTGGCTGTTAAACGTTCACCAAACACCAGTGGGCAAGGAAGAGGGGAAACTAGACATAAACAGTGCCGGGAGGCAGAAGGAAAGCGGGGGGGGGGGGGGGGGGGGACGGGACATTATGATGAGCCTCCGATAATAACTCAGACACAGCAAAATGCAGCAGCTAAAAACTTGTACTCTGGAGTCAGGATTGGGCTCTGCCATCTGTTAGCTCTGTACCTTCAGCTACAGACTCCCCGTGCCTATTAATCTGTAAAAAGGATATAATAGTCCCCCTACCCGGTCATAAGGTCATTGTAAGGATTCAATGAATTCCTACATATATAAGTCACCTGAAATAGCTACATGTGTTGTCTATTAACCCCCACGACAAAAGTAATGATGATGCAAAGAGTAGAAACACACTTGAATTCTAAAACCCTAAGGCCATCTATCCATCTTGTTACATTTTTACATTTAATTCATCATGATTTAAGTTTATTTTCTGGAAAGAGACTAAACACAATGTCAAATTTCAGTACAGAATAATACATGTTTACTGTCATACATTCCTGTTTTAATATTTGGGAAGTAAATTTTAAATGTCCAGGGTTCAGTACTAAAGGCTTTTATCCTGATTTCTTAAATATTTCGTAAATATCAGAAAATCGGTTGGGTTTTCCCAAAGAGCATGCCATTTAACCCAAGGGTGTATTTTAAATCGTCAGAGTCAAACAGAGGGTTGCTCAGAAATTGGGGTAATAGAAACTCCATGTCAAATGCCTCTAATGGGGGGTTAGGAATTCTTCTCCGTATCTGAAAGGCGGCAGCCTTTGAGAATAAATTCAGGGAATGATCTCTCATAGTGACAGAAAGGAATGAGAAGAATTTAGAATGATTAGACATGTGATTCTCTTTCCAAAATCACAAATTAAACGATGTGAGGAGCTTGATCAGTTAGGACTGAATTTTTCGTGATATAAAATTTAGGATATCGGCTTACACATAGTTGTGAAAGCCCTTTCTGGAAGTCTTGGAGAATGTCGGAGTGCTGCCTCCCCTGTGAGATCCCGAAGTCTTAACGTTTTGCTGCTTGAAGCCAGAGGAAAACTCAGTGACCCGCCAAAGTCACCTCCAACTAGCAGACACTGGAAAGCTGTTAACTACATGGGTCAGAGACGGTCAAATCCATTGCATTCATCCAGACTTTAAAGCTCGGACTGCAGGGTGTTCTACTCACGCCAGTCCCTCACCCTTTTTTGATTACTTTTCCGTTAGCTAATCAAACTAGTATTTAATGTCTCTCTGTGATTTATGCCCCATATTGTGAGAAATGCTGTTTTAAAATTTATTTTTAAAACTATAAAGGAAAAAGAACACTTTTCCAAGATACACAAAGATTAAGAGGGCAGGTTTTATAAATCTGTAATAAATAACAATTCACTCTAAAAAAAAAAAAAATCAATGACACTTTAACAATGTACACAAGTCCAAGTTCATCACTCTGGAACTCTTATGCCCCCAGAAAATCACAGGGTGTTTCTGCACCAGAGTATGCACATTCTTAGGATTCCTTCTGTTATATGATATACTCATGGCCTCAGGGGACAAACATGGGACACTCTAAGAGACTACAGCTGTCTTACTGTCACAATCCCATTCAGAACTATTTTGGCCCTGCCGCAGCTGCTGGGAGGGCCCAGATGGGTGTAACCACACACGAGGAGAGTAGCGATATGGGCAAGACAGCTGAACGGACAAGATGCCATCATGACATCAAGGACGACAGCCCTCGGTAGTGCTTTTGAAAATTTTAAATATATGTATATGTTAGAAAAACAGATACATGCCCATGGTTGCATCTGTATAAAATATAAAAGCATAAAGAAGATTACTTTTCTTTTCTTTCCCCCCAGCTTTATGGAGATAGAGTTGAGAGACAACATAGTGTAAGTGTAAGGTGTACAACATGATGATTTGATGCAAGTACAGATTGTGAAATGTTTACCACAGTTAGGTTTGTTAGCACGTCCTTCATCTCATGCAATTACCTTTTTTGTGGTTGTTGTTATGGTGAGAACATGTAAGTTCTACTCTCAGCAGCTTCCAAGTATATAACAGAGTGTTGCTAATTGTAGTTACCATGCTGTACGTTAGAGCCAGAACTTACCTTATAACCAAAAGTTTGTACCCTTTGACCAACAGGGCCCCATTTCCCCCACCCCCTGGCAACCACGATTCTGCCCTCTGTTTCTATAAGTTCCGTTTTTTTCAGATTCCACATCTAAGTGAGAACATACAGTATTTGTCTTTCTCTGTCTGACTTATTTCACTTAGCATAATCCCCTCTAGGTCCATCCATGTTGTCGTGAAGGGCAGGATATCCTTCCTCTTTAAGGTGAAATAATATTCTCTTGTGTATGTATGCCATATTTTCTTTATCCATTCATCTATCAGTGGACACTTAGATAGCTTCTATGTCTTGGTTATTGTAAAAAATACTGCAATGAACATGGGCAGATATCATTTGGAGTTGGTGTTTTCATTCCCCTTGAATAAATACCCAGAAGTGGAATTGCTAGATCACATGGCAGTTCTATTTTTAAAGTTTTGAGGAACCTCCATATTGTTTTTTTATTCTGACTGCATCAATTCCCATTCCTACCAGCAGTGCACAAGGCTTGCCTTTTCTCCACATCCTTGCCAGCACTTGTTATTTGTCTTTTTTTTTTTTTTTAGGTGCTAACCATTCTAACAGGTGGTAGGTGATCTCTCATTGTGATTTGGATTTGCATTTCCCTGATGACGAATGACATTGGTTATCTTTTTGGGTACCTTTTGGCCATCTGTCTGTCTTCTTTGGAAAAATGTCTATTCAGATCCTCTGCCCATTTCTAAATCAGACTGCTTGTTTTTTCCCTATTGAATTGCAGGAGTTCTTCATTATTTGGATATTAACTCCCCATCAGATATATAATTTGCAAATATTTTCTCCCATTCCGTTGGTTGCCTTTTCATTTTGTTGACAGTTTCTTTTCCTATGCAGAAGCTTTTTAGATTGATGTAGTCCCATTTGTTTATTTTCACCTTTGCTTCCTTTGCAAGAAAATTAATTTTGAATGGAATGTCCCACCATCTAGATATAAACACTACTCACACTTTTGCAACATTTTTTTCAGGCATGTTCCTGTGTGTTGGTGTGAAGAGAGAGGGGGTAGGGAGAGAGAGAGGGAGAAAGAGAAGAAGGGAGGGAGGCCGGGAGGGAGGGAAGGAGAAAGACGTTTTTTCTTTTTTCCCCTCACTAGCTCTCCCATTTATTTTGGAATAGTTTCAGGCTTACAGAAAATTTGCAAAAGTAGTATCAAGAATTCCAGGATACTCTTCACCCAGATTCCCTAAATATTAACATTTAATCATATTTGCCTTTTATCTCCCTCCCCCCATATGTGTTATATTTTTCTGAGCCATCTGATAAAAAATTGCAAACTGTTCCCTGGCTTCTAAATAATTCTGTGTGTATTTCCTAAAAACAAGCCCAGTCTTATACATACCCACACAGACTCAACAAAATTGGAAAATTAACAGCGATACCATCATATTATATAATCTACAGAATTTCACCACGGAATTTCACCAATTGTTCATTGTTCTTTTAGCAGAAGGAAAAAAAAATCCGGCCCCAGGGCCTGTCCAACGTCACTTAACAGAATTTAGTCTCTTTTGGGGTCTAATGTGGGCAGTTCTTTAGCCTTTCTTTCTGGCTCTTGAAGATTTTCTTGCTGGACATTTTTGAAGAGTACAAACCAGTTATCTTGTAAGAGAGTTTGGAGTTTGTTGCTGTTTCCTCCTAATTAGATCCACGTATATACATCTTCAGCAGGAATGGCATAGAAGCAAGGCTGTTTTGTTCTCGGGGCATCAGATCGGGCCACATGCTGGGGTGTTGACGTGTTACTGGTGACGTCAAGTTTGATCGGTCCGTTAAGGTGGGGTCTGCCAACATGTTCTACTGTAAATGATACTATTTTACCCTTTGTAATAAAAAACTATCTTGTGGGGAGAACTTTAATACTATGTAAATATCCTATGACTCTTGCATTGCTTTTACCTACTATTTTTACCATCCTGGCTGATTTTGGCCTGAATCAATCAACATTATGGTGACTATAAATGTTGATAATTCTCTAATTCCATCATTCCTCATTTACTAGCTTACATTATCCAGCGAGGAAATGCTTTCCCTCCTCCTCATTTATTTATTCACTTATTTATTCAATATCAGTACCCACAGATTCTCATTTTAGTCTCTATTTATTCTGATGCTCACATCGGTTCAGACTTGGTCAGTGGGCACCCCTTTGATCTGGCTCCAATGTCTTTTTGAGATGTGCCCAACATCCTTTGTCAACGTCCTTACTTATCTGCACAGTAAGAAGTTCTCACCCTGGAATCAGCCAGTCCTCCACGTACTCTAGGTCCTTTTCTTGGAGAATGACATTTAAAAACCAGACGTGGGCACTAAACGTGTTCATCGCTCCTGGGGTGGCCATTGGTATAGACGGTCTCAGCAAACAGAACCAAGAATATGTTTGTGTCCTGAGATTCATGTTCATTTCTGAATCTATATATTTCATAACTGTATTTACACTAACACCTCCAATTCCCGTGCAACCCCACAGGATATATTCTAGGCTTCTCCTTTCGTGTATTTGTAATTTTATTCTCTGATGGTGAAAAACCTGGATCCCATTATTTGCTCAATCTAAGAGTCTCCATGACATAGTTTCAGAATTGCTAACATATACCACTGTTGGGGGCGGGGGTGGGGAGAGCCCAAACCCCCACTAACTACAATAATTTCAATAGTTTTTGTCTTCAGCCTGAGGGCATAAAATCAAGTTACTGTGTTCAAAAATTCCTTAATTGGTTCCCTATGCTCCCTTTCTGTATGGTGGTCGTTTGTGTTAAATACCATTAGGATTATTTGTTTCTGCTCATGTTCTATTTGCAGCTTTTATCCCACATCCCAATGGATTCTATTTACTAATGTGTTGATTTATGTATTCTTTCAGTGTGTGAGGAATACACACGTTTCTAAAAATCGAAACTGTACAAAAAGCTTACTCAAAAAAGCGTGACTCCATGCCATCCTTGTGGCTTAGAGCTTAATTTACTTGAAAGACATTGCAAATTTTAAACATGGCAGTGACATTCTCAGGTTTCCATATTTGAAACATTAAAAAACATAACATAAACTAGAAAAAAAAAGAAATGAAGCAATCTAAGATAAGTCATGTAGTACAGGGCTAAGTTCATTTTAGGCATTTAATAAATAGAACTTGCATTGTCCTATGTTTGTGTATGTCTGGGACCTCTCCAAGGACACGTCTTTCTATTTCTTAGCGTGCTCCATGTTGCCTAGAAATATGCCATTTTCCCTTTATAACCTTAGTTTATAATGATTAATTCCTATTTGTTGAATGAATGAATGAATGAATAAAATGTACTTCTACCCCCCCAAAAAAAAAAAAAAAAACCAGCGTGACTCCCCTCACCCATTCTACCTCCCTGAATGTGACCAATCTCATTTATTTCTGGTCTATCCTTCCTATCATTCTTTTGACACAAATAAACAGACATGTAAATATTTTCTTATTTCCCATTTCTTTGTTACACAAAGGGTAGTAAAACATAGAGACTCCTTTGCACACAGCTTTTTTTTTTTTTAAAGATTTTATTTATTTATTTGAGACAGAGAGAATGAGAGAGACAGAGAGCACATGAGAGGGGGGAGGGTCAGAGGGAGAAGCAGACTCCCCGCCGAGCAGGGAGCCCGATGCGGGACTCGATCCGGGGACTCCAGGATCATGACCTGAGCCGAAGGCAGTCGCTTAACCAACTGAGCCACCCAGGCGC
>NC_058404.1:26245869-26295239 GCF_002201575.2 Neomonachus schauinslandi
AGAGAGAATGAGAGACAGAGAGCATGAGAGGGAGGAGGGTCAGAGGGAGAAGCAGACTCCCTGCCGAGCAGGGAGCCCGATGCGGGACTCGATCCGGGGACTCCAGGATCAGGACCTGAGCCGAAGGCAGTCGCTTAACCAACTGAGCCACCCAGGCGCCCCCAAGAGGTAGTTTTAATTAGATAATGGGGTTACTAGATATTGCCAGAATCCCCTTCAAGGCACTATACTAGTTTCCATTCTCACCAACAATGCTCAAACTGAGTATATTGTCATACTTTTTAATTTTCACCAATACGATAGGTGAGAATTGGCATTTCAGTGAAGTTGCAATTTGTATTTCCCTAATTATGGGTTGGGTTGAACTTTTTCTTTTGGGGGGAGTGAATATTTTTCACATATTTAGGCTATTTTTGGATCTTTTTTGTGTGTGAATGATCTTTTATCTTTTTTTTTTTTTCTATCTAGTTTTGGTCTTCTTTCCCTTAATTTTAAACAGTTCTTAATACATTGGGGACATTATCCCTTAATCTGTGATAAATGTTGCAAATATCTCCTCGCAGTTTATCAGGTATATTTTGATTTTGGTCATTTTTTTGGCAAAAGATTTTATTTTAATCAAAAGATTTTTACCATCTTTTTACTTTTTTTTTTTTTTTTTTTTTTTACTTCTGGCCTTTGAGTCTTAGAAAACCTTTCCTCACATACATGTAATAATAGATTTACCTCCTGCTTTCTTCTAGTACTTCTTATGATTTTATTCTTTAAAAATTCAGATAATGGGTTTTGTACCCCTTTTTACAAAGTTTATATTATATATGAAGACTTTCTTGTCTTTCTTGATAAAAATTTCTTGTCTTGATAAAAATTATCTGAAGAGGGGCGCCTGGGTGGCTCAGTCGTTAAGTGTCTGCCTTCGGCTCAGGTCATGATCCCAGGGTCCTGGGATCGAGCCCCTCATCGGGCTCCCTGCTCAGCAGGAAGCCTGCTTCTCCCTCTCCCACTCCCCCTGCTTGTGTTCCCTCTCTCGCTGTGTCTCTCTCTGTCAAATAAATAAAATCTTTAAAAAAAAAATTTATCTGAAGATTCGGTTTTTAAATGCTCCATTTCTTTGAGTGGGATTGATTATAATTGCTTGATTTATCTGTTATTGTTGGACATATTGGTAGCTTCTACTTTTTTGATAATCTAAGTAACACTGTAATATATATGTATTAGGATATATACATGGATATATAAGGGTATATATATACATATACTTATACATAAATCTTTGAACAAGTCCATGATTGTTTCCTTAGAATAAATGTCTAGAAGAATAAAATGGACAATTTTATGCAAATAGGCAGGTGAATCCATCCATTAGTGATGGTACACCCATACCACGGAATACTACTCAGCAATGAAAAGGAAAAATCAGATGCATGCAACAACATGGATAAATCTCACAATCATTATGTTAGGTGAAAAAAATAGAGACCAACAGAAAAAAAAAGGAGGATGAAATGTATTATGTAATTTATATAAAATTCTTAAAGATGTAAATTAATCTATAGCGACAGCAAGTACAGTGGTGGTTTCTTGCGGATGGAGGTGAAAAGAGCACTAGCTTATAAAGGAATAGATTATAATAGATTATAAAGGGAATGGATATTATATAGAAACATTTGGGGGACATTTTCTTGATTGATGACAGTGTCATGGGTGTATGTGTATGTCAAGCTTATCAAATTGTGCCCTTTAAATATGTGCAGTTTATTGCATGCCCATTATACTTCATTAAAATTGTAAACAAAAAAGATATCAGGCTTGGGGCGCCTGGGTGGCTCAGTTGGTTAAGCGACTGCCTTCAGCTCAGGTCATGATCCTGGAGTCCCGGGATCGAGTCCCGCATTGGGCTCCCTGCTCGGCGGGGGGTCTGCTTCTCCCTCTGACCCTCCCCCCTCTCATGTGCTCTCTCTCTCTCATTCTCTCTGTCTCAAATAAATAAATAAAATCTTAAAAAAAAAAAAGATATCAGGCCCAGTGGACCAGGAGAAAACAGATAACAGGCATTTCAAAAGCCCTTAATACTTACTGCCAGTTCCTGGCCATCTTACACTTTATAGAGTAGATGTGTATAACCACTTCTCCACAGTTATTAGCAGCAATTGGCATCTTTAAAAATCTTTGTTTTTACAAACAAATATCGAAACAATCTAAGACTGTTCTAAGGGGGAATTTCATTAATAATGCAGTCCAATATTTTCATATATATGTGTGACTTATATTTCTTCTTCTGTGAATTGTATAGATTGACCATTTTGCTAAATTTTCATTGATTTTTAAGATTTCTTTTTATAGTATACCATACCTTCATTCCTGTATGTTGCAAATATTTCTTTAAATTTGTCTTTTGCAAAAAAAAAAATAATAAAATAATAAATTTGTCTTTGCTTTCTTATGTTGTCTATGACATTTTTAGATGGACAGAACTTTTTTTTTAAAGATTTTATTTATTTATTTGACAAGGGGGAATCACAAGTAGGCAGTGCGGCAAGCAGAGGGAGAGGGAGAGGCAGGCTCCCTGCTGAGCAGAGAGCCCAGTGCGGGGCTCGATCCCAGGACCCCGGGATCATGACCTGAGCCGAAGACAGACGCCTAACTGACTGAGCCACCCAGGCATCCCAGATGGATAGAATTTTCAAAAGATGCGTACAATCAAATGTGGTGATTTCCTTCATGGCTCTTGTTGGAAAATTCAACCACATTCGGAAATCAATTCATTTTATTTTCCTAATGTTTGTTTAGTTTCAGTTTTTACACTTAATCTCCTTATTCCCCTCTGGAATTTACTCAGGTGTATGCTAAGAAAAAAAAATCTAACTTTTTTTCCCCACACGTAGTAAAACCTATTTCTGAGGATCATTTTGGTGATATTTCTAAAGAATAAATGGCCATTAAAAAAAAAAAAAAACAACCCAGAGATTTGTAGTTCTAATGTCCTATTGTCCTATGTGTAAAGTAGTTATAGTAATTTCCACCCCATCACTGTATCACACATAGGAAACATTAGCTTACGCCAAACTGGGCTGGCTACTGCTTACACTCATGATAAGCATTTTGAGAAGAGGATATGATCCCCTGATGCCCTGAATTAATGCACCAACAAGGGCTTGAATCAATTACATCTGTAACCCATCCAGAGCTAAAATGAAGCATTTTGGCAGAAATGTGCTCACTGACGACATTCTCAATGTTATCCCTAAGCCTCTTGTTTTTCTCTTTTTCCAAACCCTGTACGGACCATTCATCAGACATAAGGGAGGTAAATCAGATCAACTGCAAGACAAGGAGAGGGGGAAAAAAAAAAAAAGACAAGGAGAGGGAAAGAAGAGTGGATAGCAAAATTCACCAGCTTAAAAGAGAATCTACAACTAATTTCACCTGCATGAATTTGACTCAAGTTTTCCCTCTATATGCTATTCCTATATTTATTCCTTAAACACAAATGTTTGTTTAAGAAAAAAATGTGATGTACTGACTCTCACCTTTACAGACTCTTTAAGGATTGCAGATTTAACTCCTAGCACCGAATATGTGAAACTTCAAATTTATATAAAATACAAATTAGAGGGTCTGTTTGCTACTACAAAATTATCAACTTTATAAATCCTTTTAAAGAGTTAGCTGTCCCAGTACACTTAAACTCTGACCGAACTGACAAAATACAATGTTCGTGGGCGGAGAAAATTAAGCTCATGCCATTTCTGTTTGGCTTTTAGTCTATATATAGCTGAACTTCTACACGGGAAACACTGGAATCATCTTTTTGACCTTCATCTAGAAAGTATTTTGTAAGTGGCCTCACTATTTTAATAATATAGGAACCCTTTATAACATTTTATCATCACAGGCTTGGATAAACCATTGGTTACATTATGCACTTATAAAACAGTCACTAAATAGGAACATTGCATCCTTAGCAAAGATTCTGCCAAACATGGTCAGCTTTATTAGCATTTCCAGCCTTGCGGACATTGGTTCTTTTCTTCTCTCCCAGGAAAACCTACACAGACATTTGGAAGAATCTCTGCAGAGCCTAACGGTGCTAATATGATTGGTGAAGCCTTCTTCTTGAAGGGCTTGTATTTGGTGGTCTGTCTCCCAGGGGTGGGGTCATGCTCCTTGTCTGTCTACTGGTATACATAACTCTGTTGGATTTGCTATACCGAAACACCACAGACTGGAAGCTTGGGAGTCCAAGATCAAGGTGCTGGTAGATTCCTTGTCTGGTGAAGGCCTGCTTCCTGGTCCATAGATGGCCATCTTGCTGAGCCTTCCCATGGCCAAGGGGCAAGGGAGCTCTCTGAGGTCTCTTTTACAAGGGCACAATCCCAGACATGAGGCTCTACCCTCATGACCTAATCACCTCCTGAAGACCCCACCACCTAACACCATCACAGTGGGGGTTAGGTTTCCACATATGAATCTTGGGGGGCCACAGACATTCAGTCTGTAGCGGGGCCTCAGAACAGTTTTAATGCTATGGATTCCTTTTTAGAGGCCAATTCTTAGCCACCTCCGGGGTGGGGCCTCTCTTTGGAGAAGGTGGAACCTCAGCTTTTTTAGTGCGTGGAGAAAGTTGGGGGAGGAGGTAGAAGAGAAGTGGCGTTGGGAGAATTCTGTCTCAGAGAGTGGCAGGGAAAAAGTTCATGGCTTTTGCCAGATCCTGAAAGAGGAGGTGTGGTGACCCGGACATCTACCTAGTAAGGCTTCAAGGATTCTAGGGACTGATTGCAAATCCTGCCTTGTGGGCCTATCTTCCCCTCCTCCCTTCCTCACTTCCCTACCTTTCAGCAAGAGTACACGGTCTGATGGAGATAGCCCGGGGCCCCTAGACCCCTCTCTCTCTCTGGCATTTATAATACAAGGGTCCTCTGAAGGTCCGACCCAGGCCAGCAGCACCAGCAGCACATGGGATACCCAGACTGAGTCAGAAAGTCTTGGGGTGGAGCCCAACCGTCTAGGGTATAAGAAGGTCATCAGGTGATTCTGAGCATGCTGAATTTTAAGAATCGTTGCTGTTAGGTAACTGTATGTTAACTTGTCTCTCCTCTCAAGACCGTGTCTTCAGGGCAGAGACCAGTGTTTTTCTCAACGCCTTCAAAGTACAGAACAGCAAAACCGTTTGGTGAATGAATGAATGAAGCCCATGAATTCCTGCCCAGTCTTAACTGTTTAATAAATGCTCGGTAAATACTTTTGACAGCATCAGACTCAAGGCGGATCTCTAAGGAACCAGAGCCAATGAGTTGCTGAGAAAAATCCCTCCCCTACCCTGGAAATAAAAGACATCTAGCTGTGAGAACAAACATTTCTCCAGAATCCATTTAGGACTCATTTAAGTAAAAGTTTTGTTTTTTTTTTTCCTAATGGGAAATGGAACCAGTTTCATTGTAAAACAATTAGAAAATGCAAAGAAAGTATAAAAATGAAAATTAAAATGTATCTCTTACTCTACCACCTTCTCAGTCTTGTCTATGTACTTTTATACATATCCCTCCATTGTGATGTTAAAAATAAAAAATAAATCTTTTCTTTATACTGAAATGCAACACATGCTCAGAAGTTTGGAAAATACAGGACAGCATCACAGGGAAAATAACATCACCAATAATTTCATCACTCAGAAAGGTTAATGCCCTGGGGAATCTCCCTCCAGACTCTGTGTGTATCTGTATGTTTTTTAAAACCTGGATATGCTCTTAACCTCCTCCTCTGTGATTCTAGCCCCCAGCTCCAGCATTTCATACGTGATTTCTTCCTGCTCTGTGTAATGTACAAGGCACACTCACAATGAACTTGCAGGAAAGCCTGTATGCTGGATATGGCCCAAAGGCCCAAAGGCCCAAAGCTTGAATCTGCTCTCTGATTTTCCTTAGCACCACCCTGACTTCTTCAAGGATGAGTTAATTTAATGGGCAAAATGCTGGGAACTTCTTAAGTCTCGGGCTTTCACTGAATAAGAAGGCTGTTCTATTCCAAGAAAAAGTATGAAGATCACCGGGCTTTCCTTGGAGGATGAGCTGGGCTGACATCAGCCCCCTCTTTTCTGGCCCTTGGCTGATGCGTAGGATTTCAAGAACAAGCAGTCATCCATAGATGTTCATCTTGCTGTGTTTCTTCCTATTGTCTTCAAGGTAATCATTTGAAAATAGATAGGATATTGCCCCCACCCACCCATCCTGGAACTCTCCGCTCAACCTGTCTACATGGACTATGATGTTTGTAATCCTCACCAGCAGAACTGAATTCTCTGGCTTTGATTTTCTCGTTTTCAGTGTATCTGTGGGGAGAAAGGGATGGTGGTGATGAATGGGGAGACAAGGCAATCTCAGATAAGGGTGGGACACTCATCAGCTTTTTGTAATGATATTGTATTTTCAAGGTAAAGCTTATTGTGGGTAATTTGGAAAGCAGAGTAAAGTGTAAAGAAGGAGGGAAAATAATCACCTGTCCTCCCAAATCTAAAGTAAGCCCCATTAGCATTTTGTCTCTCAGTTTTTTGTCTGTGCATTTATCTTCATAAGCATTGAAAAAATATTGTATATAAAACTTGCAACCTCATTTTTTCACTGAAAATTGTAGCAAAATTTTTGTATATTATTATAAAACATTCAGAAGCATAATTTAAATGTCATTTCCCATCATATACTTTCCTGAATCCTTTCCCTATTGTTGCTTTAAATTTTTTTATAAAGATTTTTATTTATTCACTTGAAAGAGAGAGAAAGCATGAGAGGGAGCAGGGGAAGAGAGACAACCAGATTCCCCGCTGAGTGAGAAGCCTGACGTAGGGCTCAATCCCAGGACCCTGAGATGATGACCTGAGCTGAAGTCAGACCCTCAACTGACTGAGCCACCCAGGCGCCCTGCTTTAATTTTTTTTTAAGTTTTTATTTTAATTCCCTGGTGCTCATCACACAAGTGCACTCCTTAATCCCCATTTCATCCATCCCCTTACCCACCTCCGGTAGCCATCAGTTTGTTCTCTATAGTTGAAAGTCTCTTTCTTTATTTGTCCCTCTATTTTTCCCTTTGCTCATTTGTTTTGTTTTTTGATTTCCACATATGAGTGAAATCATTTGGTATTTGTCTTTCTCTGACTTACTTCACTAAGCATTATACTCTAACTCTATCCATATCATTGCAAATGATAAGATTTCATTCTTTTTTATGGCTGAATAATATTCCATTGTATAATATGTAGCATATCTTCTTTATCCATTCATCAGTTAATGGACACTTGGGCTGATTCCATGTCTTGGCTATTGTAATTAATGCTACTATAAATATAGGGGTGCAGGGCGCCTGGGTGGCTCAGTTGGTTAAGCGACTGCCTTCGGCTCAGGTCATGATCCTGGAGTCCCTGGATCGAGTCCCGCATCGGGCTCCCTGCTCGGCAGGGAGCCTGCTTCTGCCTCTGACCCTCCCCCCTCTCATGTGCTCTCTCTCTCTCATTCTCTCTGTCTCAAATAAATAAATAAAATCTTTAAAAAAAAAAAAATATAGGGGTGCATATATCCCTTTGAATTAATGTTTTTGTATTCTTTGGGTAAATACCCAGTAGTGTGATTGTTGGATCACAGGGTAGTAATTTTTTTTAAAGATTTTATTTTTTATTTATTTTAGAGAGAGGGAGAAGGCACATATGTATGAGTGGGTCAGGGGTGGGGAGGGCAAAAGGGGAGGGAGAAGGAGAGGGAGAGATTCTCAAGCAGACTCTGTGCTGAGCGCAGAGCCTCAATGGGACTTGATCCCACGACCCTGAGATCATGACCTGAGCCAAAACCAAGAGTTGGACACTAAACCAACTGAGCCACTCAGGTGCCCCATAGGGTAGTAATATTTTAACTTTTTGAGGAACCTCCATATTGTTTTCCACAGTGATTACACCAGTTTGCATTCCCACCAACAGTGCGCGGGTGTTCCTTTTTCTCCACATCTTCACCAATATCTGTTGTTTCTTGTGTTTTTGATTTTAGCCATTCTGACAGGTGTGAGGTAATACCTCATTGTAGTTTTGATTTGCATTTCCCTGATGATCAGTGATGCTGAGCATCTTTTCATGTGTCTGTTGGCCATCTGCAAATCTCCTTTGGGGAAATATCTGTTCATGTCTTCTGCGCATTTTTAAATTGGATTATTTGGTTTTTGACTGTTGAGTTTTATAAGTTCTTTATGTATTTGGATACTAACCCTTTATCTGATATGTCATTTGCAAGTATCTTCTCTCATTCAGTAGGTTGCCTATTAGTTTTGTTGATTGTTCATTTGCTGTGCAGAAGTTTTTTATTTTGATGGAGTCTCAACAGTTTATTTTTGCTTTTGTTTCCCTTGCCTCAGGAGATATATCTAGAAAGAAGTTACTATGGCCAATATCAGAGAAGTTACTGCCTGTGCTCTCTTCTAGGATTTTGACGGTTTCAGGTCTCACATTTAGGTCTTCGTTCCATTTTGAATTTATTTTTGTATATGGTGTAAGAAAGTGGTCCAGTTTCATTCTTCTGCATGTTGCTGTCCAGTTTTCCCAACACCATTTGTTGAAGGGACTGTCTTTTTCCCCGTTGGATATTCTTTCCTGCTTTGTCAAAGATTAATTGACCATATAATTGTGGGTTTGTTTATGGATTTTCTATTCTGTTCTATTGATCTATGTGTCTATTTTTGTGCCAGTACCATACTGCGTTGATCACTATAGCTTTGTAATATAACTTGAAGTCTGGAATTGTGATGCCTCCAGCTTTGCTTTCTTTTTCAAGATTGCTTTGGCTATTCAGGGTCTTTTATGGTTCCATACAAATTTTAGAATTGTTCTAGTTCTGTGAAAAATGCTGTTGGTATTTTGATAGGGATTGCATTAAATCTGTAAATTGCTTTGGATAATATAGACATCTCAACAACATTTTTTCTTTCAATCCATGACCATGGAATGTCTGTCCATTTCATTGTGTCATCTTCAATTTCTTCCATTAGTGTTTTACAGTTTTCAGAGTACAGGTCTTTCACCTCTTTGGTTAGATTTATTCCTAGATATCTCATTATTTGGGGGCAATTGTAAATGGGATTGTTTTCTTAATTTCTCTTCTTGCTGCTTCATTATTGGTGTATAGAAATGCAACAGATTTGCTGTAGATTGATTTTGTATCTTGCGATTTTACTGAATTTATCAGTTCCAGAAGTTTTTTGGTGGAGTCTTGGGTTTTCTGGATATAGTATCATGTAGTATGCAAATAGTGAAAGTTTTACTTCTTCCTTACCAATGTGGATGCCTGTTGCTTTAAGTTTTTGCTAAATATTCTTACCTACGTAGCTTTGACCATATTTCTGTAAAGCTGGGGTAGACTCCTCAGAGTGGAATAAAATTTGATACATTGATGTCTTTGATAGCTATTCCTAATCACTTTCCAGAATGGTCCAACTTCCACTGCCATGACCTCAGTGTATGAGTGCAAAAGAAGCAAACATGAAAGGTGCACTGTTCAGGAATCTTCACAGCACTAGATGGCCCAAGATGTCAAAACTCAGGTGGGTTTACTGACATGATCCCTCTTAGCATCTACATTCTACAATCCTAAAAATGCAGCACAAGTCTCTTTTAGATTCCATCTGGGGAGTTTGGCCTCAGAAATGGCTCCTATTATAGCCTGGTCAGCCCATGTTTCAAAAACATGGGTTTCAAGCAAGGCATTCTAGAGGTGTCCCCAGGTGTAAATATTTCTGATGAAGCTAGGTTTACTGTTTTCCTTTAACTATGTTGAATTTTTGTAAGACATCACCCTTGCACAGAAAAGGTATCACTCATCCAACCTCTCTACTTAAGAACTTGAACATTTAGTTCTTTTCACTTGAGTTTAAAAATAACACCATGATAAAATCCTTGAAGGCCAGTGACCACATGCATTGGTTCATTAGCTATTAGACTCTGCTACTGAGGAGACATGAGTCTGAGAGGCTGGTTCCTTCATACCATGTATGGGTAAGAGGAAAAGTGTCACGGCCCAACCAAATCCCATTACCTTAGGCCACCGTGTGACCGATGCAGAGTTAGTCACAAGGAGAAGCAGGCCAGAACATTTGTGTGGTTCAGGTCAATTAGAAAAATGACCCTAATGTTGGTGAGTCAGCTCTAGTAATTTTGTAGATGTGGGACAACAGTCTAATGAACTCTCATAGATGTGATGCAAATTGTGGAAAGGACCCTGAGCAATTATCGAGTACGCAGATAATCAATTAAGAAGTCAGAGACATACCCAAGATCCCATGGCTTGTTAGTGGCTCTCTGGGTCTTTAACTAGGTCTTCTGATCATAAGCTAAGTGCACTTTCTAGTACTACATTCGGTGCCTCTCTGGCCCATGTCCACAGAGTCGTGGCAATGTCAGCTGAGCTTGGCAGAACGGGTTGAGAAAGAAGCCTGGACTCGTGAGAGGACCTCCCTTATTATTTATGTTGCTGTCACCTGCAAATAGTGGAATTTTCTGGTGCAGCCCTGAAGCTGACAGTCATCCACTTATCCTCGTATGCGTCTATCAGGAAGAAATAAAACGCACTTAAGAATTCAGTTCTCTCGCCCCTTATTTATAGCAAACCCCCTCTACGTGAAAGGATAGCTCCAAATCAAGATTCCTTTCCGATGAGATGCAACCCGATCTGCAGTGAAACATGTAGTCAGGGGACTGTAATTTCCGGCCCTCAACATCATTAAACCTCAGCAAGGCCATCCCATTAGCTTGTTGTCATGTAATTGTATAAACACAGGTTTGCCTGTTCAAAGCACTTGGAAGTATTTCATTTGCCTTCTTCATAGGTAGGCAATACTGACCACATGCTGAGGCTAAAAAAAATAACTAGCTCGTCCCAGCTAGTGATGATTTGGATTTGTAGGAAGGCAGCTGGACAAGTCTTCAGATATATGCCACCATTCTGTGGCCATCTGCTTGGGTGTGGAAGTTGGGAATAAAAGAAAAGGGTGAATGTCCTCCTTGGTTTCTCCCACCCTTGTTCCTCATAGGCTGAATTTAATTCAGTTGAACCAACATGCATTGAAGGGATCCCAGGTGGAAGGTTCAGTGATAGGCCATGGGGGGAGGAGGAATCAGGCCCATTTCCTATTCTCAAGGACTTCAAGTTCCTGAAGATGAGATAGGCATATAAACAACTCTAACTCAAGGCGGAACAGCAGGAGTGTCGTGATGGCTACAGAAGCGCGATGTAGCACAACAAAGAGGGAAATTAATTTTGCTTGAGAGATTCTGGAAGGCTACGTGGAAAAGTGTAGCATTTAGCAGGTGAAGGGAATTCTCTGAAGAGGAACCACTGTGAACAGTATGAGTCAAAGGCACATGGCCAGGGGAGTGCAAGTGGGGCTAAGGAATTCAGTGTGAGTAGTGAACATCATCTCTGACCACAAGAAGATCAGGTGTATGCAGAGGCCCGGTGGTGTCCTCATCTCCAGCAGGGCCAAACAGCACTTAGCATGTCATGAGTGCCCGGTAACGGAGGGAAGGAATTCCTGGGAAAGAGGTCCTGCTCCAGCCAGGTATTTTTGGTGCATATGCAGAGATCCATTCAAGTTACTTCTAGCAATGGGTGGTTCCTTTTAATAATATATTTGGACTGGAACAATGGAGGCAACTCTAAGGACCCCCAACTCTAGGGACCACAGCAGGTGTGGTCTCTGGAATGCTTTTTGGCATTGGTCAGCTCTCCTCTCTTACAGCCAGCTTCCTCTGCTTCAGCCAGGTCTCAGTATGGAAGTGGTTCCAATCGCCACTCTGACTCCTCTCTCCATGTCATAGCAGTCCCCCTGCTCCTACTGTTGTTTGGCTCAGGCTCTTCCATGTCTAATGCTAGGAGCAGGACACTTGCTGGCCTGGACGATTTTTGCATACCAGGCCACAAGATGCCCCTGCCTACTTCAACCAGCAATGCCAGGCTGGCAGAGGGCCAGCAAGACCTGCGGGCAAAGGTGTCTCCCTTAGAATTGGGGTACGGTTGCCCTGAGAGTCTTAAGTACACCTGCAGAGGAAATAGAGTTGAGTTAGGTTTATGCCGGTTGACCAAGGAATCTGAACTGTGTTCAGTAGGCACAGTGTTGTCGAAGGCTTTTATGAGCAGAGCCTGCTGACTCCATATCCTTTTGAATCCTCAGATTCTATCATGCTGCACGCCAGCAGTCTAACAACTCATTGCCCTATAATATTTTCCTTTATTTCAGTATTGTGTCTTCACTTGCAAACCTTATCACTCCATTCCCAATTTGGCTCCATCACTCCCTTTGTTCTCTGAGTCTTTCTCGCAGAAGCCTGTGCCCTCGGCAGATGGCCCCCCATGAGTGGGCCTCGTCTAACCAGTTGCAGGCCTGAACAGGACAAAAGCCTGACCCTCCCCTGAGTAAGAGAGAATTCTCCTGCCAGATGCCTTCAAACTGAGATCAGCTCTACAGATTTTGGACTTGCCAGCCTCCATAATTGTGTAGGCCAATGCTTTCATTAATCTCTTTCCAATATATGTTATTGATTCTGTTTCTCTGGTGTACCCTGACTACCACACTGCCCTAAAAGAAACCCATTACCCCATTAGTCGTCATTCTCTACCTCTCCTCCCTCCAGTCCCAACCAACCACTACATAGGCCTATACTGGCTTATTTCATATAAATGGAATCATACAATGTGTGGTCTTCTGGAACTAGCTTCTTTTACCTAGCATTATATTTTTAAGGTTCCTCCAAGTGATAGCATGTATCGGTACTTAGTTTCCTTTTATTGCTAGATAATGTTTCAATTGTATGGATATACCACATTTTAGTTTTCCATTCATCAGTAGGTGTCTATTTGGATGGTTTCTACTTTTTGGCTATAATGAATTGTAGCCATAAACACTTGCTGACAAGTTTTTGGATAGATGTGCACTTCTATTTCTCTTGGGTATAAATTTGGAGTGGGGGGAATGGAATTGCCCAGTCATAGGTAACTATGGTTGACATTTTGAAGAAGTGCCAAACCATTTGCCAAAGTGTCTTTACCATTTTACCAATGATGTATAGTCCCAATTTCTCCACATCCTTGTCAACACTTATTGTTTATCTTCTTTTGGTAGCCATCATAGTGGGTGTGAAGTGGTATCTCACCAAGGTTTTACTTTTCATTTCTCTCAGAGCTAATGGTTTTGAGTATCTTTTTATGTGCTTATTGACCACTTGTATATATTCTTTGGAGAAATGTCTATTCAAATCCTCTGCCCATTTTTAAATTGTGTTATCTTTTTCTTATTGAGTTTTAATAGCTCATAAATGTTCTGAAGAAGAGTGCTCTTCTATTTTGGGGAAGAATTTGAGAAAGATTATTATCAGTACTTTTAAGATTTGGTATACTTTACCATGGAAACCATTTGATCCTAGTCTTTGTGAGAAGTTTTAAAATTACCAATTCAATCTCTTTTCTTGGTGTAGGCCTGGTCAGATTTTCTACTTCTTCTCGAGTCAGTTTTGCTACTTTTTATCTATAGGAATTTGTCCATTTTGCCTAAGTTATCAGAGTTGTTTCCTTTTTTTAAAGGAGGGGAGGGGCAGAAGGAGAGGGAGAGAGAGAGAAGGCTCCTCTGCCCAGTGCTGAGCTTGACCCGGGGCACTATCTCACAACCCTGAGGTCACGACCTGAGCTGAAATCAAGAGTCAAGACACTCAACTGACTGAGCCACCCAGGTACCCCTAGGTTAACAGAGTTATTGATTTGAGATTTTCTTTTTAGAGGCATGCCTTTATGCAGATTGCCTCAGCTATGTCCTACAAGTTTTGGTATGTTGTGTTTTCATTTTTATTCATCTCAAAGCATTTTCTAATTTCCCTTGTGTTTTCTTCTTTGACCCATTGGTTACTGACTCCTGTGCTGTTATATTTTTGTTCATGTCCCAAATTTCCTTTCCTTCCTGATGGATTGGCTCTTTTTCACCATGAAATGTCCCTTTTGGTCTCTAGTAACATTTTTGTATGTGGGTGTGCTTTAATGTCTATTTTGTCTGATATTGGCATAGCTGCTTCAGCTTTACCGTGTTGTTTTTTGCCTGGCTTATTTTTTTCCATCCTGTTATTTTCCACCTATTTGTATCCTTATATTAAAATCTGCCTCCTGGGCGCCTGGGTGGCTCAGTTGGTTAAGCGACTGCCTTTGGCTCAGGTCACGATCCTGGAGTCCCTGGATCGAGTCCCTGGATCGAGTCCCGCATCGGGCTCCCTGCTCGGCGGGGAGTCTGCTTCTCCCTCTGACCCTCCCCGCTCTCATGTGCTCTCTCTCATTCTCTTTCTCTCAAATAAATAAATAAAATATAAAAAAAAATATCTGCCTCCTGTGCAGAACATAATTTTTTTTTTAAAAGATTTTATTTATTTATTTGAGAGAGAGAGAATGAGAGACAGAGAGCATGAGAGGGAGGAGGGTTAGAGGGAGAAGCAGACTCCCTGCCGAGCAGGGAGCCCGATGCGGGACTCGATCCCGGGACTCCAGGATCATGGCCTGAGCCGAAGGCAGTCGCTTAACCAACTGAGCCACCCAGGCGCCCCCAGAACATAATTTTTTAATCCAAAGAGGCAATCTTTGTCTTTTAATTAAGTTGCTTAATCTCATTGGGGCGCCTGGGTAGCTCAGTTGGTTAAGTAGCCGACTCTTGATTTTGACTCAGCTCATGATCTCAGGGTCCTGGGAACAAGCCCTGCATCAGGCTCTGTGCTCTGCAGGGAGTCTGCTCGAGGATTCTCTCCCTCTCCCTCTGCCCCTCCACCCTGCTCACTCAATCTCTCTCTCTCATAAATAAATAAATCTTTAAAAAATAATCTCCTGATATGAATGATATGGTTATTAATGATATAGTTAGATTCACATCTGCCATATTGATTTTTGTCCTCTGTATATCTCATTTCTTTGTTCCTCTATTCCTCCTTTACTGTCTACTTTTGCATTAAGTGGATATTTTCTAGTGTAACATTTTAATTCCATTAACTTCTTAAATGTATTTTTGAATTATTTTCTTAAGGGGTGTTCTAAATCTTACAACATACATCTTCACTTACCAGAATCCACTTCAGATTCATACTAGCTTAGTTCCAAGGAAATACAGAAACTTTATTCCTACATAACTCCATTTCTCCCATGCTTTTTTGTGCTGTTATTGTTAATTTACATTACATCCACATCTTACAAAAAACAATACATTGTTGTAATTATTGTTTTATATAACATCTTTTAAAGATGCTGAGGGAAGGAGAAGAGGAAGTATATACTGTAACATTTGTTATAATAGTTTTATTATTTACCCTTTTGGCTCATTCATTTCCTCCTTTGGATTTCAATTACCATCTGATGTCATTTCCTTACTCCATTGCTTCCTTTGTGCTCATGTTGTCAAATATATATTATGTTTGTGTATATTCTGTTATATAAGGATTATTTTGTCTGATTGTTTTAAATCAGTTAAGAAAAGAAAGAAGACACGTGCAATCATACAATTTTTTTCATCTCCTCCGTAGTCTCCTTTATTGGGGCTCTTTGATGTCCCTGCTCAGATTGCCCTCCTGATTTTTATCTTTTAGCCCCACAAACTAGGGGTTGCCCCTGGTTCTGCATAAGTCACTTACTGGTCAAAAGTTGTGCGTAAGCCAGCAGTTAGATCTTTGCCCTCTACTTGTTGGATGCCTGTGTAGCTTGTAGGTTGCTATCACGTTTCAGGGAATTTACATTTTTTTGGTTCCACATTCAGCCAGAGACTAGTAGCATGGAGTTCCTCTCTGATTACTCCTGAGAGAGCTCAGTCTTGGACACGCACAATCTTCTAGGCTCCCAGGAATGAGTGTGATTTTTGTTGCAAGCCTGCCTTCCTAGGAGTAGCCCCTTAGTGGGAGTAGCTTACTGTTCAGTCGGTGTTTGCTCAGAGGTTATGTTTGAGCCCCTTGTGTCAGGGAGGCTTCTGCCCTGTGATGGTGGGCCTGGACGTGGCTTGGGGATGCTTTGAAGTCTGCCCCATGTCCTGCTCTGATTACTCCTGAGTGGGTGCTGCCTAGAGCACCCCCAGAATTGACTGTGATCCCAGGAGTTCTCTTCTTGGCTCTTTCCCTGGTTCTATTAAACATCCGGCTGCTCTGCTGCTTTATGTGTATCATGGAGCCCCCCAGCCTCCTTTACTCTCCACCAAGCTACGAACTGGTTTTGACAACATCCTTAGGCATGCTGTTCTCCAGGCTCTGTTCCAAATAAAGTCAGTCTTCTCGGGCAGAGCTGTGGTGATATTCATCCTTATGGCCTGCCTTTCCTCTGGAACAGATCCCTGTGCCTCTGCACTGGAACCGAGGGTGGGGATCCGCTTTTTCTGACGTGACACCCCTGCTCCACAAGTGGGCACAGCGGAAGGAGGAAGTGGTCCTCCTGGCTTGCCTCTCCCGGGCTGGGGAGGGGCAGGGATGGTTCTGTCCCACCCTGACTGCCCTAGAGCTCTGCCTGCAAGCAGGAGGCCCGGGTCCTCTCAGCTACTCTTGCCTGGAACAGAGCTTCTGCCACAAAGGGCTGGGGAGGATGAGAAATGCAAGCAGCCTGCCTCTCTCAAAATGCAACTGCAGCCCCTGACAGGGAGTCAGGGGGAGAGAGAATCTCCATCTTCTTGGCCACATCTATCCAAAGTCGAGGGCCCAGGGTACCACTTCTGGAACATGGAGCTGTGGGGGAGGAGGGGTCAGGAAGGCCCTATCTCAAAAGTCACAGACCCTGGTCGATTTTGTATTTAGTAGGTTTCCTTGAATGAATATTTATCCATTTGCTCTATGTCCTTAGGACAATTTCTGGAGATTTGAAATGACCATGGCTGTATGTGTATGTGTGTGTTTTCTAAAGATTTTATTTATTTATTTGAGAGACAGTGAGAGCGAGAGAGACCACAGAAGGAGAGGGAGAGGAAGAGCAGACTCCCCAATGAGCAGGGCTCAGGGCTCCATCCCAGGACCGTGAGATCATGACCTGAGCCAAAGGCAGATGCTTAACCAACTGAGCCACCCAGGTGCGCCTGTGTGTGTTTTTAAAAACACTTTCTCCTATTTGAGAGAGAATTTACCCTGAGCTCCTTACTCTGTAGCTCTGGAAGCCCGCTCATCTGCCACCTTGGCATACTATCTGGAGTAGGAAAGAAAAGAATGAACGTATCGCTGGTTTGCCGGGCATTTCATCCACCCCTTGACACACACTGGGCCTGTGGCCTGTACCCAGCTTCATTTCATGCCATGATTGCTCTAGTACTGAGTGACTATAAAGCCAGGAGACAAATCGGTTAGTGAGATTCTGCTTTTATTTCTGATGAGTGAGAACAGGAGTTACTTTTTCAGTCTGGCTTCAGTAAAATATTCAGAGAAAAACTTTTTTGTCTATAAGCGTCTTCTAGGAAAACATTAAAGTTTGCACAAAATCAATTTTCCCATTCAAATTTCAGTTGCGTTTATATGAAAAGTTTTTGGCTGCACTGAACCATTTAAGATGTAGTGAAATTTCTTTTAAATTTCAAATTTAAAAAATACTAATTTTCTAATAATAATTCTTTGTTAATCTTTCAGTAAATTTTTCTGGTGGAAAATTTAAAACTGTGGGAGTGTCCTTAAGAGCTTTGGGGTCTTCTGGGGTGCCTGGGTGACTCAGTCGGTTAAGCAGCGACTCTTGGTTTCAACTCAGGTGTGATCTCTGAGATCAAGCTCTGCGATGGGCTCCATGCTCAGCGAGGAGTCTGCTTGAGATTCTTTCTCTCCCTCTCCCTCTGCCCTTTCCCCTGCTCATGCGCTTTCTCTCTCTCTCTAAAATAAATAATAATAATAATAAATAAATAAAAAGCTTTGGGGTCTTCCAGACTCACAGGGCAATTTCCTGGTCCTTCCATGGGTTATATTAGATTGTGTCCCTCCATTACAGTACCCAGACATTCACATACCATTTTCATAGTTTTTTGCCATATTTTCACTCTTTGTCTGTGTGCCACCTGCATTTACTCACTTAATATTTTTCTTTCTAATATATTTTGAAGTATTTCTTTCTAAATGCATTCATTTTTATTTTTATTTATTTATTTATTTTTTAAGATTTTATTGATTTATTTGACAGAGAGAGACACAGCAAGAGAGGGAACACAAGCAGGGGGAGTGGGAGAGGGAGAAGCAGGCTTCCCACTGAGCAGGGAGCCCGATGTGGGGCTCGATCCCAGGACCCTGGGATCATGACCTGAGCCAAAGGCAGACACTTAATGACTGAGCCACCCAGGCGCCCCAAAATGCATTCATTTTTAAAGCAAACATTTTATCACTAGGGCAAATAACCAATTAGTAAATATGATAAAACCAAAAATTATTAAAAATACCTCCCTCCTTCCTTCTCTCCCTTCCTTCCTTCCTCCTTCTCTTCTTCCTTCTTTCCCTCCTTCTTCCTTCCTTCCTTCCTTCCTTCCTTCCTTCCAGACTCAGGCTTGAGGCCTGCTTTCTTGGTAAAAAAGGGCACCATGCAAACCAAGAGAATGAGCTTAGCTGCATTTGATCAGTGCTCACCAGTGCTGGGCGCTGTCATAAGCCCTTTATGCGCAGAACCTCATTTGACATTTATAACAACTGTATGAGGTAGGCTGGTCTCCCCCACTCTGCACATGAGGAGCATAGATAGCAGGGCCAGGATTCAAGCGGAGGCGGTCTGGAGTGAGCGCTCTTCATCACTCCTGCTAACATAAAAGGCCCCCAGAGCAGTGATCATCGCCTGATGCTATGACCACCTGGCCCACAAGAGGCAGTCCCAGATCCTGGAAAACCTGCTCTCGGAGGGGATCCGCAGCCGACTAGGGAAAGGCTTCCTTCCACACTCATACACAGAGAAATGCTGCACGGAGGGCCCTTCCCCTCTGCCCTCTCCATGCTCGCAATCTATATCCGCTTCTAAGCACTTCTCAGAGGCCTGCGGCAACAACTGGTTATTTAACGCAGCATTTCCCAAACCTATTTGATCTCACGCTCCTCTGCAGAAGAATATGCATTAGTATCTCAGGAGATAACGAACGTCTCATGGAGCAGTTTGAGAAACCTAAATTAGTCTCAGTGTTTAGAACGAAATCATTTCATCCAAAGACATTTCTTGCATGTCAAGATGAAAAAGACGCTTCTTACTTGAGCTTAAGTCTTCACATGGGGTTTCTGCTGCCAGGTGGATTTCCTCACGCCTTCAAACCCAGGCAACGTCCAAGGATCAGCTGCTTAATAAAACCTCTCCCAGCAACTCTGCGTCCTGGCTCCAGGAGTCAGTGCAAGAGCATCTAGTTCTAGCGGGCAAGGGCCGTTCCTCATTCCCACCACCACTGGGTGCCGGGGGCCCGGACGCGGGAACCCCTGGGCTTTTGAACTCAACGCCTGAGCGGCCCCCACCTCTGGAGCACTGTGTATTCAAAGCAAACCCGGAAGCAACTTCAAAAAGTTCACAGTGAGGTAGGAGCAGATTGGAGAGGGAATGACAGGTGCTAAATCATTCACTGTAGCTTGTCACCACCAGTACCTGCAAATCCGGGGCGTGCTCAGCAAGTTCGAAGAACTCCGAGTTTCTCGGTTTAAAAAACAACGAAACCAAAACGAGGCCCCAAATGACCAGTTATGTTCCCTGTACTACTCTCTTCAGCGGGAAGGGCAGCAGCAGGATGGAGGACTCTCCTGGCCCCCAGAATGGGCTATGCAGGGGCCCCCCCGGCCAAGATTATTTATTTATTTATTTGACAGAGAGAGAGAGAGAGCACAAGCAGGCAGATAGGCAGGCAGAGGGAGAGGGAGAAGCAGGCCCCCTGCTCAGCAGAGAGCCCAATCGGACTGGATCCCAGGACCCCGGGACCAGGAGGGACCAGGACCTGAGCCGAAGGCAGACGCCCAACCTACGGAGCCACCCAGCACCCAGGCGCCCCCCTTTGAAAATTCTGATGGCCACACCCAGGTGTCAGCTTTCCGGGCCGGTAGAGGTGTGTCTGGATCGGAGGCCCCCAGAGGCTTTACCTGCCTTCTCGGCAGGCCCACGCTGAAGGGGTCAGGTTGAGGGGCCCAGGGTGGGCTTTTCTGCTCTCAGTCCCTCCCTGGAGGCCGCAGCTCCTGTAGAAGCTGACATTTTCTTTCCCTTGTCTCTGACCCAGTACCTGCAGGTCCGGTGAATACAGACCCCTCCCCATGCCTGGGGCAATATGCACGGGTGGAGACCCGGCCTTCTGCTAAGAAAGGACATTAGGAGTAGGAAGGGAAAAATGAAGGGGGGGGAAATCTGAGGGGGAGATGAACCATGAGAGACTATGGACTCTGAGAAACAAACTGAGGGTTTCAGAGGGGAGGGGCGTGGGGGGATGGGTTAGCCTGGTGATGGGTATTAAAGAGGGCACGTACTGCATGGAGCACTGGGTGTTACACGCAAACAATGAATCATGGAACCCTACATCAAAAACTAAGGATGTACTGTTGGTGACTAACATAATTTAAAAAAAAAAAGGGAACTTGCAAAGTGTGGTCGATGCCTAAGTTTGACAGAAGAGTATAATGGAGCAGCGCTGATAAAGGGTCTGATTGAAGAAAGAGCCCATATTCAAGCACTGAATCTGCTGTCTGAAAAGAGGCATGGTTTTAAACAGGGACCCTTCAGTTTTCCTTCTGGGGACTCAACCCCCCAATAGCGTGGCCACCTCCATCTCCCATTAGCTCAAAAGCGACTCAAATATATAAAAGTTATTCCTAGAACTGAAAGAAACGAAAAAACAAAAATAACTAAACTCTGCAAATACAATTGCTTCATCATTTCTTTGTATTTTTATTGAACTTTTTTTGACTTTTTTTTTTTTAATTTCTGCCCAGTCAAGACAATTCAAGGGGAAACCACAATTACAATTTACAAACTGTGGCATGAAAAAGAACACACACACCCCATCAGGAATTATACCAAACCCTTTCCTTTTTATTCATTCAAAAGAGTCCAATGCACAAATGTCAAATATGAGCACTGTCATTTTTTTTTTTTTCTCAGAAGGGGGAAAAACATTTATCCTGGCAGCACTGTTACAATTCCAGGAAGTGGTTTTGATACCACAGGTTGCAGGAATAGAAACCATAACAAACTCGAAGGGCGTTTGTTTGCGAGGCAAGGGATCACTGGGTCTCAAAAGACTCCCCTTGTGCTTTAGTGACCCGCCCGTCAGCCTCCGCCGGCTGAGTCTTCCCAGGTATGCAACGGCCTGCTTTGACACTGAACATTCCGGTAGAGCAGAGTGTTTTCTGTATCTCCAACCCTCCCCCGACCCTGAAGCAAGGTCTCGAGCTTTTCTGGAGCTTCTTCTGGTCACGTGACCCTCAGTCACAATGACCATTTTGCTAAAACACACGTGACACCAAGATTTCTTCTTATTACTGCTTCTCTAGGGTTCAGATGACAGCACAAAACATCATTTGTCAAAAAATAGCAGATATTAAGAATGTGGGCATTTATGTTCATAAGAATAACAAACATTTTGCAGGGTATGTCACCCAAAGGAGCCTTTTTTTTTTTCTTTCATTTAATATGGTCCCCTGGGGAGTTAGCCCAAAGTCACATCCTTCAGAGTCCTTGCAAAAGACTGGTCAAAGTTAGTTAATCTGACAGTTTAGGAACTGTCTCGTGCTAATTACAAAACTCCTATGCCCAACAATTCAATGGTCCATAAAGCAATTAAATGTTACCATTCGGCTCACACGCACACAGATGCACGCACGCACACGCTCACACAAGAACTGTGACCAAAGGATTAAGCAGGTGATCTTGTAACTGTGTTCTAAAAGGAAATGAAATCTCAAAATTGAGGTGTCATATTCAAGTATCCAAAAATGCAGAAATAGTCTGATCCCATTTGATTTTATGGCCGTGAGAAATCATACTCGTTTAACTGAGGTTCTGGAGTCTCAACTCCTGGGGCACAAAATCTACGAAAATCAACTCGGGATTGTTCACAATTCAACCACTTGCTAGTTTGTTATTCCTTTTAAAAATACGTCGAGACTTTGTATACTGGCATTGCAAGAGTCAATACTTTATAAAAGAAGGAAGAGAATAATACCAGCTGACTCACTTTTCATGCCTTACACTGGTGAGAAACAGTTTGTTTTACACATTTTTCCATCAACACGCAGAGGAGGCAGCTGTAAACAGAGTCCTTTCCATTCTTCAAAGAATGTGTTACTACTGCAGCAGATACGTTTGGCCCCGATTCGGAGTGGATGAGAGAGCAATCTGCTTTGCTTTTCATGTTCCACTCTGTGGAGACTGAACAACAATGGTTTTACTAGTTCTTGGCAGGTGACCATCCTATCAAGGCTCTGCATTTGTAAATAACCAATGTGGGATTATGCTCTCCAGTGAGGCAACTCACTATCTTAAGGTCTGACAGCCAGATGTGGAGGGCTGGCAGAGTGCTCTGCTAAATTTCACAGACTCTGTTGTAGAGAGAGAGAAAAAAGGACTTGTTAGCAAAGCTCTTTGCACCATTCACAACTGACTCCTGATTATCTTGAGCTATTGAAAGACTCAGGTTTTCCACGGACTCACTGACCCCTCTCTGTCCCTGTCCCCTGAAGAATCCCAACACCAGGCCTCCATCAGCACATCAGCCAGTGACAACTCACTGTCGACATGAAACCCAGCCTGGAGCAAGGCCCACTCGGCCCAGTGCTAGTGGACAGGCGGGCAGGGGGACAGAGGAATCCCACCAGCCCGCCCAACAAACAGGCTGACAGGCGGGGGACCTTTATTTAAAAGAAGGGGAGGAGACTGCCTGCCGTACACGTTTAAGGTTCTTGCTGATTATCGGCAGCCTCTATGACCCCAGCACTTAATCCGTGGGCAGAGAGATTTTTTTTTAAATCTCAGACGGATTGAAGAATAAAGACTGAACAAAAAGGTCTTACGCTAAAATAAGAAATTAGCCCCATCTCGGCACAGTTCTCATGCAGAATATTGCACCCAGTGTGAACTAACGCTAGAAGCATCAAACTGTATAAATTTAAATGTATTTGCATATTATAAAAATAAAGATAAACATATACATATTTTACACTAGTTACGGAACAGCAATGAACGGTCAATCGATCCCTCTTTCACATTTAACAGAACTGAAATCTGAGTGCTCAAAACACGGCCACCTATACTGGAACTATGGCTTTTATGTGCACAGAAAACAAAATCCCTGAGAAGCCATTCGACTTTTTTTTTTTTCTTTTCTTCAAGTAGCGCTCTCCTCGGAGGATCACAGTTCTGAGGTTCGGGTTGTAAAACATTTGCTCCACGTTCTCCCCCAGTCTCCCCCTGCCCCTCCCCACTTCCTCTACAGGCCAGCTGTACGCCCTGCTCTGCGAGCACCCCGAACGTCTATTCGCTCAAGTTCATGGAACATGCGCGGGAGCATGGAGAGGGTTTGCCAGGTATGAAAGATGGTCCAGGTGAGTTCGGATGCTCTCTTTTCTCCACGGAAATTCCATAGCCATAGAAGTCATTGGTTTCTGTGCTTTTCACCAACGTTCTTCCTATATAGGCAGATGAGAAGAAAGCAGAGCAATGACAAAAGTGACAGAGGATGAGATTCTCAATGCTAAGAACCAGAAGCAATCATAGGAATCAGTGTTTCTTTGCAGATTTTAATGTCTACTTCTGGAATTCCTTATAAAAGTGTAAATGTCAGGCAACTCACGATCCTTCAAAGGAAAGTGTCTTTTCACTAGAAAGCTGGGCAAACGCTTCTGTTTGTGACACGAAGTTCAGACATAAAGAGGAACTATACTAATTAGTAATAACCACCTAATCCATTGTAATTTCACAGCTGAACCAGATTTCTAATCAAGAACCCCAAACTCTAACCATAGCCCTGGGTCCTCTCAAGAAACATCCACGGACACACACACACACACGCTAAATAACCCTCTACAAGTAGGAATCCATGCGGAAAAGTGAGAACTCTTAGTTTAGCATGTCTACCTGGCCTAACGCGTTAGAGGCAAGGCTGTCAAACTAAAAGCCAGAGTCAGATGAATAGAAAATGAAGAAACTCCTGCATCGCCACCTAATTAAACAGAGTGGCATTCGATTCAGACAAAGTGGTTAGAGGGAAAAATGTCAGAGGTCCCCATCCCTTATATTGGCTTTCCTATAATGACACGCAGACCCTCCACCCTCCATCTCTATCAGTGCTGCTTGATTTTAAGGAGACTGAGTATAATATTAGCTACTTTACCAAAAATCTGCACCTTCCATTTACTAGCTACCCACTACACGCCAGGAATCACACCACTCACTGGTGTGAGTGATTCCTATGATTGCACTCACTGCAGCGCATTATTTGATTAATCCTCAATTCGTCATGCGCCCATGAAGTAAGCCCATCCTACTCTGCATTCACCAAGAAGGAAATTAAGGTTCCAAGAGGGTAAAGAACTTGCCTGGGGGGACACACCAGTACGCAGCAGGGCCAGCCTTTAATGAGGGTTATTTGACTCCCAAGCACGCTGCACAGCTAAAAGCAAGGTTGGGACGTTCAGGGCCCTAGGGATGGTTTCGTGTTTCTCTGGCACTCAGAGGACTGAGGACTTTTTGAAGGCCTATTATTATAGTAAACTTCCCAGTAGAGAAAGTTTTGAAAACTGCCTCAAATTCAAGTACTAATATAATAAATCTAACGGTAAAGAGGATGGCAGCGTGACAACTCATGTCTCCACCAAGCAGTTACCTTTGGCGGTTTGAGCTCTGGGTTTGGGATGGGGGGGTGTGCTGGGCAAATGTCTTTCTCACTGACTCTAAGGAGCCTTTGGAAACACAGACAGCTGTGTCTGGCTGTCTGTTCCCCTGAGCCACAACGTACGACAGAAACACAAGAATGTCTAAGCCAGGGCACCCAGAGGGAATCGTCCACTGTTCAAGAGAGAAAAAAGGAAAACCAGTTTGACTATATTTCCACATTGATACCACTTTTCGTGTTTAGGCTCTTCAGGAAAGGAAAGAGCCATCACATCACCAACCTTCCCCACCTCACACTGCTTCTCCATCCCAAAAGATCCACCTTGAATGCCACTTCCTACAACTTTTCTCGATCCTTCCTGGTAGAGTTCTTTCCTCTCGGTGCCCCCCAGGACTTTGTTGATACACCCACTGCGGCAGGGATCACATTTTAATTGTAATTAGACACTCACAAGTTTGTTTGGTTAAGTCTCTGATTCCCATTCTCCCCAAAGAGACTCTTAGATTCATGAGGGCAGGGTCTGTCTGCCTATTTCTGCAGCCTCAGCACCTGGCATGATGCCTGGAGAGTAAATCCTCAACAAAGCCCTGCTGAATGAATAATGAATAAGATGCGATGAGAAAGTCACAGGTGAAAAACAGCCAAGATACTATGAGACCATTACTGTCATGGTGGTGTGTAAGAAGCGAGGCAAAGGGTGATTACAGTAGAAGGGCTGAAGATGGCGTCTCAGGGGAGCTGACACGTGACCTTGGCCTTAGGGACAACGGGCCTTCTTCACCAGGTAGGAGAGGAGGGGTGGCAGCTCTCCATGGGCTGAGAGCCAGCTGGGCGTCCTGTATGGTGGACCCCTCCCTCCCACAGTAAGGGAGTGTCGCACGTGTCAGCAGGGTGGATGGGGGCTGTGAGTCATGCCCAGGGGTTTAAACTCGAGTCTATAATCATTAGGAAGCCATTTGAGGCTTTTAAATAGAGCAGTGGCAGGGTCTGACGTTGAAAGATAATATTGGTTTGAAGGAAAAAACGATTAGAGAGACGGAGGCCAGTTGAGACTCAAACACAGGTAGCTTGGTAGGGACAGGTGCATCTAGGGGAAAGCACGGGCCGAAGAGAAAGTTGTCTGGCCCAAGGTACTCATGTTGAGGCACCCTGAAAAGACCGGAAAAGAGGCCTCAGCGGAAGGCTGCGTGGGGGACAAGGGAAAGGGCGGCCTTGCAGCTGACAGACTCCTAGTTTGGCAGTGGGTGCAAAGCAGTGGCGGGAAGCACAGACTGATGGAGAACACGGAGGGGGAAGACCCTAATTCATACCTACAAAGCCTACGGGACCTCCCGGGGAGCTGCAGTGGGACGCCGGCAAGAGAGGTCAGCACGGAGGCTCAGACCCACAATCCTCTCGGGTTATTGAACCTGCTCTTCCCGGAACACAGCACAGTTCTTCAAGGTACTCAGAAGCTTAGGCTGAAACTGAAGCTATCCCATGTCGTACTAACCAGGTCTTTTATTTTCTGTTTTCTGATGCTTTGACATCTGGGCCCTGGCTGCCCCTGGCGGGACTGCCCTCCCAGCGTTAGGCAGTTCCCAGAGATAGCACACAACTCCAGTATGAGTGCGCCTCTCAATACAGACCAACTCTGCAGAGCCCACACCCTGCGGGCCACCTCCTTTATCAGGCTCCAACAGCTCAGGCCGCTCTCTATTTGCCCTCCTCACTCCAGGGCCATGTACCAGACACCCAGCGACTGCCCCCACGCCCCACAGCCCGCTGAAGCTACTCAGACTGGCCATGCCCGGCCAGCACCTTCCCCTGGAAAACACAGTACAGTGTTTTCCTGACCGGTTCCTCCCTCTCTGCCTGCTGCCCGAGCCCTGACCTGCTGGCCTTACTCTACATACCTCCAACGTTCTGTTATTACACTACATTCTGAAACAAACGTGTAAGTAAGAACTTGGTATGAAAACGGTGCTGAGCCTGGGAGCTACGACGTGGGTTTGAGGCCCAGCTGCGCCGCTCAGTACCTGCGGCTGTCAGAACGTGGCTGGGTCTGGAGCGCGGAGCTCCCTGCCCTGTGTGACCTACAGGGTTGGTGGAGGACATGAGTTAGGGGGCTTTGCTCTGACGGGCTCAGCAGTACCACAGGCATTTGTGATCATGATATGAAAGAAATGATACCACTCATCTCAGCTTTCTCCCATGAAGATGGGGTTAGGACACTGCAGGGGGCCTTAGACACAGATCCTCTGGGGTGAAGGGGAAGGGAAGCCAACATTCTTCCCTACCTACCCGGCACACACGTTTACCTTCCTTGGGCAGGCACCTCAGTTAAGAAACTCAACGTTGCTAGGCAAGTCAGTGAGCACATTTCATTCTAGGATCTAGATTATCTAGATTTGCATTTTGAAATTTTATTTTTTAGGATTACCTTGATAGGCCACCCACAGTGCACACCACTAACATTCCTGGTAGAGAAAGCTTGGTAGGGACAGGTGCATCTGTTTGTTGAGTGCTGTGCACTCTGTAAGGCATCGTGCCAACCATTCCCCTCACAATGGTCTCTCTAAATGCTCACAACAACCCCACAAGACAGTCGCTTCTGGAACCTGCATCTGCCAGAGGTCTATAGTCACAGCACCAACAAGTCGCAAAGATTCGAACTTAGGCAGCGTAACTCCGGAGCCCAAACTGCCTTGAGAAAATAAATGCAAACACTACTTTTAAGAAGCTATTTGCTGTGTTGATCCACTTGAGATTTTCCCGATATGACATCCGTGCATAATAAATTTTTTTAAATGACTTCTTTTTTTCCAGCAAGGAACTAAAGATGACTAATGCATGCAATATCATAGTTTTAGGCAAAAGAATTAGGCGGTTTCCTTATTCTTAATCCCCAAAGGCTTCTTGATTCGGGATAAGCAAAGGATTTGTAATTTTGAAATGCACTGCCGTATAGGATCTCTTCATCCCAAACCCCACCCCAACCCGTTTTCCCCCGAAACTCTCGAGGCCTTAGGAAGCCCTTATCTATTTAAGAAACCCTCTCTGCTTCCCAGAGACTTACCCTTAAAAATTGGTGCTCCTAAAGTCACAGATTGGGTACAGAAAAATGATGACATAGGGGAAAGAAGCACTATCTTTTCCACTTAATTTTCCAAGAAAGTATGGAGATACCTAAGCAGAGAGGAACAAATTCTAGTATCAGTGTGGCTGATGGGGCACTAAATCCAACAGACACTATTTCTCCTGGCCCTAGAATGCAGCGAGGCAATGAGCTGTCTCACTCCTTACAAAAAACAGAGCAAATCAACATGATACACTTCCTAGGCCACCTCCACATTGAGCTCCCTTTCTTCCGAAATACCATCCCCACCCATCGTGCTTTACAACTCGGTGGTCAGTAGAAGATTCTCCCATTGTTATAAAGCCAAATTCATGTTGCTCCATTGATTCCATAAAAAAAAGAAAGAAAGAAAATGATCAAGTCCATACTAACTAATCTGAGCGCAGTCTAACGTATTTTGCTTGTTTATCTGATGAGATAAAGGCCACAGAGTCTCCAACCTACTTTTTATAAAAGGGCTGTTTCCATGGGTCTTAAAATATCCTTATGTCATAACAATGGAACTGCCAAAATTCCTATGCGTGGTCATCACTATATCTTTGGGACTACTTATAAACTGTAAGAAGCTGGAATTTACCGGGGTCTTGCTTGAATGGAAATGCTACAGTATGTACGCAATGACCCAAGTTTAAAAGGTAGTTCTGAAAGGCAGTGTCTCGGCCCTGCCTTTCATCCTCAGTTGTACTTTCTGGAAAAGGAGAAAGCTTATTAGCTCAACAATTTTCAAACCAGCCCATGTTTTCCAATTTGGTGACACACGAACTGCCCCGATCCGGACTGACTTCCATGGTCGTGTCCAACACTCCACATGCAGCGCACACAGACGTGGGGCCACCGCCGGAAAAATGGGCAGCTGGTAAGAGATAAAAATGATACAGTCCCATTTCCTGTACGTTCAAGGGTAAGTCCATTAAGAAACTGCACGGAAGAATGTGGATTGCATTTCAGTATGCCTTAAGGTAAAACATTTTTAGATGCTAACCTATTGGATTCTGTCTCCTAGATGAAAATCAGGAGATAACCTGGGTCATCTGGCAGCTTATCGGAGCCTATACGTTACTTGGCAGAGGCAGGGTTGGTCTAAACCTCTCTGGAAACAAGAGATAGGAATGTTCTACAGGTACCTAAAAATAAAAAGCAAACAGTGAGCTGCCCCTTGCCTAAAGAAGTTCACACTTCCCTTCTGAACTGGAATTTTAAGTGTCTCGACGTGCGGGGCAGGCAGGATAGAGGCAGGAATTCACAAACAAAATTTTTTAAAAATAAACTTAAAAAATGAATCTACTTTCTCCTTCCTTTCCCCGCTGAAAGGATATTTTTGCCTCTTGTGACTTGTAATGTCCAAGACTCAGTATCCCTTTCATGTCTAGGCATCAGGTAGGCTGACCATTCAGAATTTCTGAAGGATGAGTATGTGAGGTGTTGGACGGGGTGATTAACTAGATGGCGAGAACCCGTTCACAATGTACCATATATCAAATCACCACGATGAACATTTCAAATATCTCACAATTTCGTCAATTAAACTTCACTAAAGCTGAAAAAAAAAAAAGATCAGTGGTTGCCAGGGGTTGAGGAGGGAGGGAAGAATGACACAGATGGAGCGCAGAGGACTTTTAGGGCATTGGAAATATTGGTTTTGATATGATAATGGTGGATACACAAACCCATGGAACAGACAGCACCAAGTGTGGACCCTGATGTAAACTGTGGACTTTGGGTGATGAAGACGTGTCAGTGTGGGCTCATCCACTGTGACAAATGTGCCACTCTGCTGGGGGGACGTCGATGTGGGGCAAGTTGTGGTGTGTGGGGGCGCGGGGGACACAGGATCTCCCTGTACCTTCTGCTCAGTTTTCTTGTGAACCTCAAACTGCTCTACAAAATAAAGTTTATGTTTTTAAAAAATGCTACCTATACTAAAAAAAGAAAACGGTCTGAAGGAGGCTACTCTCCCTGCAAGCAGCTCTACTTCACCCCCGCTGTCCAACGGTGGGCTGACAGCAGGTTGGGGGCACGCAATTCACTGCCTTTGGACTGAATTAGCAAACAAGAACACTTTATAAGAATTGCTTTGAAACTCACAAATCTGCGTAATACCAACACACCAGGCGGCAAAACCATTCCTGAAAGTGACACGAAAAAATTTCTTGACTGCACAGAACGAGGTGTTGCATTAGACAGAAGCGGCTGCAAATGGGCACACATTTCCTTTAGGAGTGATGAAAACGTTCTACAATTAGACCGTGGTAATGGCTCTGTACCACACAGTAATATGTCAATAATCACCGCATTATTTAAAAAACCTACCAGACAGAACCCACATATCCTTAAGGAGGTCAGAGTTTTTCAGAGCAACCTAGCAAATGTGCTATGAGGTGAAGTTTCACCTCATCTCAAAAGCAAATATCCTTGAAAATCAGCCCAGGAGAGCCAAAGTCTGAAGATGACTCACATTTCTATCTGGTAATCAACAAAGAGGACAAGAAGCCACTCAGCTCCTCAGTTATGCCCTTGGAGGGTGAGGCAGAGGGGCGGCATCTCATTCATATGACCGCTTCCCAGTGGAAAGTTGGTGGCGACCCGAATCGCCAATCGCCAAAACAAATGATGAAAGGAAGTCGTCTTTTTAAAAAAATCACTACCTACTCTTTATTCTCTGTCTCTCCCCATAGGGAAATAAAACACAGAAAATTTTTTAAATGAGAAACAGAAAAGCTTGGAATTGATACGGAAGATCCAATCAAATAACAGTCGTCGATGGTTTTTCTTTATAAAGCACATGGCAGCACCATTATTTTATACATGGTCAGAGGCAGGCTTCAAGTTAAATGACAAGTCTCTGATTTGACCTGTAAAGGAGAGGAGTAAGCTGGTTAAAGAGCTTGGATTGTCTTTTCAAAAACCACCATGAGATCTAGATCAATGACATAGGAGTGGAGGGTGATGATTCTGATAGGTCTGGGAAGAGTTTTCTGGCTGAGGCCTGTTGTCCTGGCATAGTTAAGAGTGCTCCTTCCTGTCACCCTCAACCCTTTCCTCATTTGAGCAATAAAATCCTGATCCACGTAGCACGGATCAGCGGTGCCTTGGTGCTGACGACTGGTTACTGACCCGAGAGAGGCTCTGTAGCCAAGGATAAAGCCCACTGGCAAGGGAGCCCACCCTTCGAGTCAGGGACGGGACCCCAGCGATCAGAAAGGCCAGCACGCACACATTAGAATCAGCAGCGGGACGACTGTTTTGCAGACTAGCACCTGGCCCTTCCCCCTGGAAATTCTGATATATATGCCTGATTCAGAAAGACGGATCTCCACCATCCACCTGCATTTTAGGGGCTGACCGAGAAGTAAGAAATCACTCGCCATGACTTACTGAAGTTAACTTGGCTGGAGTTGCAAAGCCAGTATGGTGATAGCCCAAGACTCCCAAGTCCACCTGCCTGCTGGCAGCCCGAAGTCTAACTGTCAGGGTCTGACCCAAGTTGTGACCCCATGACAACCACTTCCCATGACAGTTTTCCTCCTCAGTCCCCGGAATCTCCTACTTGCAATACCCTGTCATCGGCCTGTGAATCAGCCCTCTGCTGGGCAAGGCCAGGCCTGCATGTATATGTTTGCTTTTATGGATATTCCTTCATTTAGAATTGAGACTTCACTCCAAACCTGCTGCCCATTGTAAGAGACTTAAAAAAAAAAAAATCCATTTTGAAATAAAACTACTCATATAACTAGGTCAAACATAGTTCGATCCCTTAAAGGTATTCTCTCCAGCATCTAGACGTTGGGAGGCTTTGCGGCTCTGATTACCCAAGCCCTTAAAGCTGCTTATTCAGGTAGGTAGAATAAAGTGTGAGAGACAGAGGGGCTGATAGCATTTTCTCCAGGCTGGTGTAAATGTCCTTCTGTGGCCATACGGCGAGAAGCCCATGGGAAAACACGGATAAAGCTGGCTCAGTGCCACAGTCGTTTCTCGTACAAATGGGTATGTTAACTTCTACCTCTAGCTCGCCTCTGAAATGCCACGTGGCTATGGCAAAACAAGAGGTTAACGTCTCTGCTGGCTCAGGAAAATCTACACAAGTGCAAAGCGTATTGCAAACTGTTGCCCTCCATGTCACAGCCTGCGACTTCTGTAAATCCCCTTAGGCTTTCCCTACGTGTGTCTGAAAGAAAGGGACCCATGTATGCCAAAGGACAATCACACTGCTGTTGTTTGATATGTTCAGGACAGGGGATGCTCTGGTTAATAGGAAGTTACTATGTAATCCTAAGAAGAGCTTCGCGATTTCACAACGTCTTAGGGGCACATTAGTGATGAATTAGACCATGCGCAGCAGGTTCGCTAAAATAGCATTCTGCTTATACAGCCTGAGCTAAGAGTTTCCCTTGGGCATTCAGTGATATTTTCCAGCAAAGATGATGAATTAAGGCTGTTCTAATGAGTCATCCGCTTTGGAGAAAGGGGCGGCCCTCTTCGGCAGCTGCTAAGGAATGAGCGCCCACTGAACCCCTCGCTCTGCAGACAACACACCAAAGTCAGGAAAAGGGACACTTCAGGGCAGAGGCACGAGCCCCATTCGGCACAGGGCTCTCTGGAATGCAGCCTCACGGCAAGTTTCTCAAGATGAGGAGGACGGGTCACCATTTTCAAATGCAAACTTCAGAAGCGCCCTATAAAAAGCTTATATATATGGAAAAAAAATTCTATGTGGTCAACTAGAAAGAAAAATGAAAGTCTGCTGTCTGAATACTTTGCTGTACAAATCACGTCGCCACCATCCCCCAGATAACGAGATCGGCTCCCAGAAGACTGCGGCCGCCACTTTTCAAGATTTGCGGTGAAAAGGTATTTCACCTCAGTTCAGGAGTGGCCTGTTTGGTTCCTAATACTACAAAAAGAGACAAACAAAAACCCAACCCAGGATGAGTCTGATGTATAATACTAACTGTAGCCAAGTTAGCTCACGCATGTACATTCTTTGGGGGAAGGTGGGTGGGAGCTTCCTTCTGCACAGCTGCTGATTACTAAGGACTGAGAATCAGAGACCTACAGAGAAAAATAATCTACAGATTTTCTGTAGGCTTTTCTTATTTAATGGGCCCTCACTGTTCTCACTATCCATAAAAAAAAAAAATGCTCTTTTTGGATGCATATACCTGCAAATATACTAAAAGTCAATTACATACTTTAAATGAGTGAACTGTATTGTATGTGAATGATAGCTCAATAAAGCTGTTAAACACTCCTTTATCAGCAAAGCAAAAAAAAAAAAAAAAAAAATCACAAACAAGAAAAAAAATTCCTAGTTTGCTACATAAGCCCTGATGTCTATGTCACCTAGATATCTACGTTTGCCCTGGGAGAGCCTTCAAGGTTTGCCAAAAGGTACTTTAACCTGGTTTTTTGTTGTCACAACTACTGAGGCAGGATGAGGAGTGAGGGACAGGGGACCACGTCTGGAACTCACTTAGAACAGGGGCTGATCACAGTCGGTGTAGGTGGGTAAACCAAGGCAACATTCACTCGCTCGCTGCCGTTCTTAGGGCAAATGATCTCTGCCACTCCTTCTGGTCTGGGCTGACTCAGCAACTCCCCTGCAGGAAGAGAGAGAAAATGCATTCATGAGATGTACCTTACGAATGGGACCATTTCACAGAGTAATACAGCGCTCGGGGATGGGAGAAGCAGGGAGGAGGGCAGGTAGTGAGCAAGTAAAGGGTCTCCAGACAATGGAGTCAGAGAACAAATATGCACCCGGAATCACAAGACTGGCCCTGCTCCCACTCCACTGCCTTAATTCTCATCTGCATCACCATGGAGAACATTCTCATGGTTATGGCGAAAAGGCCATCGTTCCAGACAAAGACAGCCTCCGCTAGCATTTTCCTCACCTTCCTTTTCACAGACTGACTCTGGAGATCTTTATCTAGATGTCGTGGCGAATTCAGCGAGGATCCCTAGAGCCTGGAGAAGCAAGGGCTGCCAAGGTGTCCGTAATTAGCATTCGGGGGCAGATGGGATTCGGGCAGACTTGTAGCAGCATTTCAACAAAGCCCTGCAGAAATGATCTCGAAATGCAGCCGACTGAAGGTATTATGAAGGTAAACAGCCCAGCTTCACCCTGGCAAGAGGATTTCCTAGGTAGGTATGTGTGAGGATTTGAAAGCACCAGCATAATGTTATGAGTAATGGGGTCTAGTAAAAACAGACAATTAACTTAACGGATTACCACAATACCCAAGGGAAATCTGCGTGCTCTGCACACCCCGGATACAATCGCTCTCCAACTAGATCATTAAATCCCTAAGAGCAGTGATGACTTCCATTCCTTCATCTCCCCTCCGCCTCGTCTACTTATGGGCAGTGGCCTGCCCTCTCTCTCTTCTCATGGCTAGCATGGTGCTCTCGCTCAGAGAAAATGTAATAGCCAGCTGCTAGCTGAGGATGGTACCTGTTATTGCCTAAATCCCCCTACTTAAACCTAGAAGTTAAATAGACCAAACCAAGGACACAAAATGGATACCAACTACAGAGAGCTGCTACTAAAAAAAACCCGTCAACTCTTTGGCAGCCATCACTTGTATAATGGATCTGAGATTCTAGCGATCCTGAAGTTAAGCCAATAAAGGATAATAAAAAAAATCCTTTGCCTCAAAATACCCTATTTCTAAAGGCCCCACCTTCAGCAGAACTCACAGTGATAAAGCATGGCCACGTGCTGGTCCTTGTACTGAGAGCTTTAAATGTACATCTCATTTCATCTGTGCAATGTCTCTGTGAGGGTTACCCTCATTTTACAAATGAAGAGGCTAATGGTCAGGGACGTTATGTAGCATACCCTGAGTCAAGGGCTAGCAAGTGGCACACTCGGCATGTGACCTTGGGAAGTCATCTTTGGGGAGCTTACTCTTTGCCACCACCCTCCGAGACCTCCCAGAGTGGGAACTGCTTCTTTACGCCAGGACACATCTCCTAGAAGAGCAATTTTAAAACACTATTTTTAAATAATGAACTAAGCATTGACATATTTGTACTTTTATGATAAGGCATTTGTTTCCTGCTTTGAGCATTTTTATATGGCTTTGGACAATATGAACTGAAGATAATTTGAAGTTCCTTAACCAAATTACTGTCAACACCCAATTACTGCAAAGTTAATTTAGCATGACTAACTTATATCACGGATACATGGGTATCAGAGCTACACTCTGACACCAGCTAGGAAAATATTCCAAAATATAAAAATGCAAGTTAAAAATGTAAACACTAAATGCTATCAAAGCAATAAAACGAACCAAAGTAATAATAGCACGTTAGAGCTGGATGAATAGTTGGAAGTCATCCGGCCCAAACACCACGTTCTAAGTCAGAAACTCTCTGAGTTTAACGGATTTGCTCCAGGTCCCACAGAGCTGCGCATCTTTGACCCAATCCAGCCACCACGTGACTAGGACCGCAAGGGGGTGCTCTGAACACCCCAGGCCTGGTAACACCCTGGCCCTGGACCGCTCTCCCCTGGTTCCTTATGGGATATTTTCAATTTGCACTTTCTGTCCCAAGATTACCCCCAAGGCCTGAACACAGACTCAGCTTCTCTGGTTTCCCCTGAGAACGCCCTCCTGGTTAGAAGTTCACCCGGCCTCTCTCAGCTGCCCGAGTGCCCGGGATCCAGCTGCAGATGCCAAGCCCCGACTCGGGCGCCCACCCCCAGCACAGGGGCTCTCTTGCTGGCTGCTGGTTTCCGGAAGCAGCCAGAGCTGAAATAATCTGTAGGAGACTAGTAAGCATCCGTTACCAATTTTTATTAAACCAACAGCTTTAGTGCAACCACCCCCCAACCTTGATTCCCAGCATCCTCCAGAACCAGGTAACCGGCTTGTTTGGGTCCTCCTCCCAGCAGCGTGGCCAGACACACAGGCAGCACGAAAGCTGGAGGTACCAAGAGGGCTCACGCATCCGAAAAATTCACTTGATGCTCCACAAAACGGAGCACCGGGCTGCACGGTTCATAATCTGCAGCACGTCCATGCACTCCCACAGGCTACCGTCGGATGGGAGATTTGGCTAAGATTTCTGAGAAAATAAGGAAAGTAGCTGCTTCTTCTCAAAAAGCGTACCACAAATACAAAAAGTGGTTCATAACTAGTGTTGTCTACTAAAATAGCAGCTCATTGTCTCAAATTTCTTTAACACAAACTTGATTTTCAAACTAAAGGGCGCCACACCTTCGGCTCAGGTCACAATCTCCGGGGCCTGGGATCGAGCCCCCCATCGGGCTCCTGGCTCAGCCGGGAGTGTGCTTCTCCCTCTCCCTCGGCCGCTCCTCCCTGCTCATGCTTTTTCTGTCTCAGGTTAATAAACAAAATCTTTAAAAAAAAAAAAAAAAAGCTAAACTAAAATAGAGCCATTCACCAAGTATCTAAATAGGGAGATCCTACTGTGTGTGTAAGGGGATGCAGGGGATACAAGAGTCTAAGGCAAGGCCTCTGATACGAAGGGTCCCAGCATCAGAGAAAGTCAAATGTGAATAAAAAGAACTACAGTCCTGTGTGATAGGGGCCCCCAAGCAAAGTTACGAAATGTTAGAGGAGCAATGAGAAGGACAGACTACTGTTGATTTGCAGGACTGGAAAAGACCTCAAAGAGTGGACGACACGATCTCAGAAGGCCCAATAACATTCGTTACCATGTGCTCTACCTTATCATCATGCTGTTATATACATCAAGGTGAAGGACACACATTAACCCCAGAAGAAAAAACGATGATCACAGTAGCCGCTAACATTTATCAAGCATTTATTATGTGCTTATACTATAAATGTTATTATGTCACTTAGTTCTCACGACAACCCTATGAAGTAGGTACAGCTTTTATCCTCAGGAGAGTTAGGCTCAGGGTTAAGTACTCACCAACATTCATAAGGAAGGAGTGGCAGGGCCAAAATTTGGACCCAGGACTATGTGACTCCACTCTTTTTTTTTTTTAATTAACATATAATCTATTATTTGAGTGGAGGTCTGTGATTCATCAAGTCTTACACAATACACATACCCTCACCATAGCCCATACCCTCCCCAATGTCTATCACCCAGCCACCCCTCCCTCCCACCCCACCCCCCACTCCAGCAACTCTCAGTTTGTTTCCTGAGATTAAGAATGCCTCACATCAGTGAGATCATATGATACATGTCTTTCTCTGATTGACTTATTTCGCTCAGCATAATACCCTCTAGTTCCATCCACGTCGTTGCAAATGGCAAGATTTCATTTTTTGATGGCTGCATAATAGTCTATTTATCTGACTCCACTCTTTTTTTTTTTTTTTTAAAGATTTTATTTATTTATTTGAGAGAGAGAATGAGATAGAGAGAGCATGAGAGGGGGGAGGGTCAGAGGGAGAAGCAGACTTCCCGCCGAGCAGGGAGCCCGATGTGGGACTCGATCCCGGGACTCCAGGATCATGACCTGAGCCGAAGGCAGTCGCCCAACCAACTGAGCCACCCAGGCGCCCTATCTGACTCCACTCTTAACTGACAGGACACACTACTGTACTGTCCTGGGCAGGGATATCGTGATGATTAAATTAGATAACATAAGAAGTACTGAATGTTGTATCTGGCATCTAGTAAATTCCTGACACTATTACTATAATGATGGAATTTTTTTTTTTTGAAAAGCTTACTTTTCCAACTATATAAAAAATTCATTTACAAATATATGATCAGTAACCAGGTTCTCTATAGCAAAGCAATACGCAAGGATTAAACCATAAAGCATCTGCCAGCAAAACACCACGTCGCCAGAGATTTGAAAACTTCAAATGAGAAAAAAAGATTAGATTTATTACACATCTGTCATCACTAGCAAAAGCAATTAAGAAATAAATCCCAAAGTTGGTGGGAGTTGTAAAAAAAAAAAAAGCTACATTTACAGAAAACATGTTAGCATTAAAGTGAGGACAGATATACATGTGACCTGGTATATTTCCATTTTCAGGAACTTGCTTCAAGGCCTTTCTCTCTGACAAAAATTACACAATGATTGCTCATAGCCACGCTATTTACAAAACAGTGAAAATTTGGTAACCCTCTCAAATGTCCGACAACGGGGAGATGATGAAAAACTACTACACACTAATAAGGCGGGATCCTCTGCAGTCATTAAAAATTATGAGACTGACATTTCTGGGTGGCAGAGTCAACTTAAAAGTACATTCTAATTAGAAAGAGCAACTGACAAAGAACACAAATGAGTTTAGAGTGAAATGGGCCATTCAAGATGAAATGGTCCTGAGGTTATTTATTTATTATTATGTTTGAGTCAATAGTAAAATAAGACGAAAGCATGTTTCACAACTGAAGGGAAAGGCCAGCTGTAAATGCTAATGCGTTCTCTCCTGTCGGAGATTTTCTATTCGTGTGCAGTAAGTATACAATGCCATCTGTCTTCCTGAAGAAGCAGAAATTTGGCTTCATGCACAGAACACTGCAATCACTAAGGCTGTATTAGGCTTTTTCATGAAAAATTATTGAACATTATGAAAATTATTGAAAATTATGAAAAACTGTTCTTAATTACTCCGGCTCGAGATTTCTGGCATTAAAAAGCTACCACATAAACTGTTTCCCCCCCTCCGTGGAAGAACAGAATGCTAAGTCTTATTATGATTTAAAAAAAAAAAAAATCAACAGAAGATAAGTGGAACGAACTTTTTCACCTTTTTCTACTAAGTATCAGAATTCTCAAATATTGGGCACATTACTCAAAATACTACAAACTGATCATAGTAATGACTCAAATCACAATATTAAACGCCCCAAACACTTCTTTTCAGTGTAAATGAAACCCACTTCCTGATCCGGGATAAAGATCTCAGTTATGAACATCCCTCAAAACAAGCAGAGTGGTCTTAGGTATTAAAACAAACAATGATATAGGTTCTATTAAGTAAATTATCTGGATGTCTTTCGGGGTACCTTCAGCTCTACTATTCTAAAAGTCACACCCCTCGCCCCTCCAAGTCCACTGCTGTATTTTAATGAAGTGTGACTCTCGAGTAGCAGCCATGAGGTGCACGAATGCATGGTTTCCACGTCTCCTCAGGGTAAAGGCAGCATCGTCCGAAACCATGAGCACGAAGGTCCCCCCACTTGGCAAGCCCACCAAGTTATCAGAGACAGCAGAAACCGGAGAACTCCACGGTCACTTTATATGGAAGAGGAGAGCCAGAAGGAGGGAACAGGACACCTTGTCTTAAGATGAAATAAAGCCCAGAGAGTATATACACAGGAGAAGTAAACATTCAACATCAAAACGTTCAATTTAAAAACATGCCATCATGCACACTTACGAGTGTGAGAAGAGGCAGACAAGATCCCCCAATACCTGCTGGTTCCACATAACCAACCATTTGTAGACTTGGCTGCCATTTCAGAGGAGGGTCCCCCTATGCCTGCACCTGCTCCCACCATGGTGCCTTCCTCAGGACCATGGCTGGGTGCCTCCTGATTGGCCGCGGCTCAGAAGAAATAAATAGACCAGGTTGTGTGTTTTGGTAGTCTTTAAAAGAAATTCCATTTTGTTAAGCAGCTTTGGTCTCAGCCCTTTGATTATTAATTCTTTTGGTGGGGGCAGGGGGGGCGAGAAAGTGACGTGCGGGAAGGAGTGTAGCGAGTCTGTAAAGAGCAGAAACAGATGCGGGTCTTCCGTTTCGGAGCCCGGAACTGTGCCCATCTCTGGCAGTCGTCCTTCTCATGGTCCTCTTCTTCAGGACAGGGTATGATGCCGGCCCCTGGAACCACAGGCCAGACAAAGCCGGCAGGCCGGCACCTATCCTCTGGGTGCTGACAAAATTCCCTGGGAAGCTGTCTGCGGGTAGGGAGAGCATACTGTCAAGCTCACTCAGAGGCTGGAGGGGGCACTGGCTGGAGTCCTTGGAAAATTCCCTCCGTGGGTGCTGCTGAATTCATGGGAAAGCCAGCTGGGACACCCCCAAAACTCCCCGGAAGGTGCCCACTGAGCTTGCCAGGAAACCGGCGGGGGTACCCAGAGGTTCAGCAGGAATCTTCCTGCTGGGTCATTGGAAGTCAGCTGCGATACCTGCAGACATTGTCCAGCACTTGGCTACATGTACTTCTAGAGAGTTCTGGGACTCCAAAAAGGCTCCCCAAAGCCACAGAGATGCTGCATTCTTCCTGTGAGCAGAGTCTGCTTTTGGCTCAGTTAGTTCCTCTTGGAAATGAGTCAATGAGAGGACCACTTAATAACTGGATACATCCCAAGGTATGAATTCTAAAGGCAACTGCAAAAACTCACACCATCAGAAATTATGAACTTCTCGTAAAATTGTGTTTTCATTTTCAACATACAGCCCTGCGATTCTTCAAAATGTAGGAATCTACTGAGTTCTGGGCAATTTAACAATGTGAAGACATTTCTGTCTCCAGCCATTTGTTGAATTCTCAAGACCAGTTTTGATTCTGAAAGCTGGGATTTCTTTTTTTTTTTTTTTTTTTAAAGATTTTATTTATTTATTTGAGACAGAGAGAAGGAGATACAGAGAGCATGAGAGGGAGGAGGGTCAGAGGGAGAAGCAGACTCCCTGCCGAGCAGGGAGCCCGATGCGGGACTCGATCCAGGGACTCCAGGATCATGACCTGAGCCGAAGGCAGTCGCTTAACCAACTGAGCCACCCAGGCGCTCTGGGATTTCTTTTTTTAAAAAATATTCAAATGGCCTTCTATGCCCTGAGGCTTTGGGGACAATTTGTGAAGTCTTATCAGTAAGAGTACAATCTACAAGCCAAACAGAAGCAGGTCAACTGGGGTTCTTGGACATGCCCTTGAACTAAAGGTGCAACTCAGTTCCTAAATTCAGCAAATTTTCAGGGCCTGCTCGTCAAACTGCACTAAACAAACTAAATTTCAACACGTTGCTTCAACTTCTCCCCAACATCCTCCAAGGTGGTGGTGGTGGTGAGTTACAGGCAGAAGGAGAAACAGAGATCACAATCTTGATTACTTCTGTGACTCACACAGTGATTCTAACCTGTGAAGTCCTCAGACTCTCCTAATGAATAACAGAAGCCAAGCCGAGCAGGAACCCCACACTGGGCACAAACGACTGATACCTTTAATTTTTCCTTTTATGGAAGGTGCTCCGCCCGGAGTGGGCAAACTCAGCTTTTCCTTGTTTGGCCCAATTCCCAAGAGAGGAGTGTCCTAATAGTAATGTCTGCTTACTAATTACATAAAGCTTGTTTGTTTGTTTGTTTGTTTGTTTGAGGGACAGAAGGAGTGACTAGTATCTCGGGCATGCTTCGCCAAGAAGGGCTGCATTCAGCCCCTCCCTGATGGAGAAGTACTCTGCTCTCTTCTGGATCAAGGGTTGAGACCAAGGTCACAGCACCCCTTCCAAAGCATTTGACCAGAGTTCAACCAGAAGGAAAAAAAACCTGCTAACACGATTTCTTTTCAAATCTCCGCCTGAATTTTGTCACTTCCTTCACATTACAAGCTCCCACTTCCTTGTCCTCAAGTCTGTTTTCCTTTTTTGTTTTTCCTCTGTAGCCTTCTTTCCTACCACTTCCGCATGCTTGGCTTGCTGCAATCGCCTTGCCTACAGCCCCCTATTTCTATCACCTAGAGCGGATTTAGAGCCCCATACCCCCCTCCTCCAGGCTGCTGTTGTGCCTAGACTCTGCACCTGCTGAAAAGCCTCAGGGTCTCTGATCTACAGAGTCTCCTTCCCCCAGTGTTCATCACTGCACTGGGATGAGATACCAGGTAGAAGCTTCATGAGGATTCCACTTTAAAGTGTGAGGTTCCAGCAGACACAAGATAAATATTCCTGGGGGCCAGAATAAACATCTAGGACAGCAGGTGAACCTGGCCATGGTGGTATTTATTACACGGAGGAGAAATGACTCCAGGGAAGTTGCAGGAAGTTCAGGAGCCTACTAGGAAGGGCTTTGCCTTTGGATCTAAAAGAGTGAACCCAGCAAAATAAAAGATTATATCAAAGTTCTTTACACTTTCTGGTCTCGGAGTCTTTATCAGTCCCAGATTAGCCCAAATAATATACAAAGTGCAATAACACAATAACAAGATATCCTATCTTTAGATTATATACAAGATTTCTCTAGAACATCTAAAAATAAAGCCCGATGCATCCCAGAAAGGCAGAACCATGAGGCACCACTGGAAACTTAGATGAGGTAGTTTTCTGACAGGAAAGCATTCGGACCATGGCAAGCACATTTTAAAACTCACTACCCACAGGAAGTGCCAACGGCTAGTCCAGAAAGTGTTGACAAATTCATGCAGGTAAATCAATAATGGACACACTGTGAGAAAGTAAAGCTTCCAGAGTTGAAGTTACAGAGGACAGCTAAGGCCCTCTACAACACTATTCTCTCAGTAGCAACAACAAACATGAAGTGAATGAATCCACTCCATACACACACAAATCCCACCGGAGCTGTGATCTGAAGGTAACCCGTCGGCCGCTGGCTCAGCCAGGCTGTCGGTGATGGACCCACGTATACATTCGTCCCTCAGAAAATGCCCATGAGGACTTACACCGCCCTGTCCTCACTGACCCTTAGAAGGTCTGCCAGGGTCTGACCCAAATCAAAGCTGGTCCGGGCCTCTTCCACCACTGACTCAACTTGCCTCTCCTCAGACGCATGTGCCTGCCACTTGGCTCCATTTTCATTGCTAAGGGTTTATATAAATACAAATCCACCCAAGAAAGGAAAAATATTTCCCTTTTTCCTGCTCTGGATAAAGTTCCAACAGACTTGGCTAAGGATTAGACATGCTTCACAGATCAAAGTGTGTATGGGGGAAGGTGGGGGGGTAAGCAGAGCCCAAACCCAACTTGGCCCTCCCTCTCTCAAAAGGCAAGTGAGGATTATAAAAAGCCCACACTGCTGGCCTGAAGTGCTTTCAAAAGGTTACTCTTTATTTGGATAGCCTGTCACCTACTTCTTAGTGGAAATGGTTCCAGGCTCAGAGAAGTGAACGCAGACAGCATGAAAGCATTCCGACTAAAACTGTCTCTCTCCAACCGTAGCTTTCCTTTCAACTGTAAATGGGAGGAACTTTTATGATTTGAACTGAAATTTGAAACACTGGCCCAACAGCCTTATCAAAATCGACCTGATTCGGAAGTGCTAGGATGATCAGAAGCCATAGATTTGCTTGTCTCCTAACAGGGAAGATGACAAGATTTCTACAAGTTCATTTTTCTTGGGAGGAAAAAGAAGTGAATGTCAGCCTGGGTTGGGCAAGCCAAGGAATGGCCTGGGAGACCAGAGAAACCCACAAACTGAAGTCTGGAAGGAGCCCTGAGATAGTCCAGCTTGCTTATTTTGCACATGGCTGATCTCTCCCACGCGCATAAACAAACCCTACAGGAGAACCTACAGCGGGGTGGCGGGGGGGGGCGAGGTCCTCCCCCAACATGAGCTTCCCTTTACTTACCGCCCCCCTCGCCCGAGTCTCATTCCTGGAAGATCCAGACTGGACTTGGGGCCATTATAAACAACCAACAAGCATCCATGATGATCTGAAAAGTATTAAATTGCATGAACGGTGGAAACCCAGAACTCCTTGGCCTCTCTAACCTCTTATAAGTTGCAATTACAAACAAGAGAGAATTCTTTATATTTCAGTGGCACCTCATCTTGAAGCAGATACAGCTGGCTTCCAGACTGAAAGCTAAATACAGGTAGAGAAAGAAAAGAACATAATCGTGAAAGCATTAAAGCCAATTAGAAAGTATGGGATCACCCAAACGGGCTTAGCTTCACGTGGGGAAAGGGTAGTACCGAGGAGGAGCCAGTTCTCTGAGCAGTTTGGTCTGTGTAGAACCCCCCACTCAACTAGGCCATTTGCCTTGCCTGGGTCTCCATTCACCTTGTCTCGAGCCTTTTACTGAGTATCGGACCAAGATCCACCTACCTATTAAACATGGTCACTTGGATACTGACATGTCCAAAATCAAACTCTTGATTCCATTGGCCCTACCTCCCCGAAGTTACTCCTTTCCAAGTCCTCCCCATGCCCATAAGTGTCCACTCCGTTCTTCCAGCTACTTTGGACAAAAAATGTAGAGCCACCCTGACCCTCCTTTGCCCTCACATCCCACACCCACATCCCACAGCATCAGCACATCCTGCTGCTCTATTTCAATCCCACCCAACCTATCTGACCACTTGATCAGCTCCCTTGCCCACACCACCATCAACCTGGACTACTGTGGTGCCCTCCTAGCCCACCTCTGGCCTCCATGGTCCATTTCCCCACTAAAGCCAGATGGGTTCTTTTAGAATGCAGATCAGGTCATGTCACTGTACTCAGAACCCCGCTGGGAACAAAGCCCAAGTTGTCACAAAGTTCTACAAGGTCCCATGTGATCTGCTCCTGTCTACTTCCTGCCCTCGTGCTTTCATCCTGCTCCCTGTCCTGACCACTTTGCTCTCCACCCTCCCCTCATCCCCCATACATGCTTCATTCAGGTCTCTGCTCAACTATCACCAACTCAAAAAAAAAAAAATCTCCCTGACCACCTTGTATGAAATGGCATCCCCACCTCCCCGTCCCTGCACATTCCATTGCCTGATTTATTTTTCTTCATAAGATTTCTGTCTACCTGACACAGATGGTGTGTCTCTTGTTAGACCATGTAAGCTCCACAAGTGTGGAGATTTTCCTTGCTCACTGTTGGATCCCCAGCATCCAGAACAGTGCCTGGCGCACAGGAGGCCCTCAGGACATGGTGAAAACCTGAATCAATCAATGGGGGAATCCACAGATTGAGGGCACATACAAGGCAGCCTCTCAAGTTCCCTCAGGTCTCTGGTTCCAAATCTGACACTGGTCAGTGCACAGTCAAGCCCTTAGGGCCGAAGTCTACAGCCTTTCCTTCCAAAGGGTATACAAATGCCCAGCCAGGGCCGGTTGCCAGACATCCCCGCACACACTGCCTCCTCCACGCACCACGGCCGGGGGCAACAACGAGAAGGGCCCCGGGAAATCACCCTGCTTTTCTGTCTTACTTGATTCTGCTATCTTTTTCAAACTGAAAAGCCATTACAGAGTCAAAATCCCCTTGGGGAGATTCTAACGCCAAAATCTTAAAATATTTTCTAAATGTTAAGGATGACACAGTTCAGAGACACTTTAGGGAAACCTGTAAGTGTAGCTAAAAACGCCCTCTTCTGAACTGCCGCTGAAAATGGGTTATTTTGAGAGTAGTAGGGATGAGCGGGGGAGACAGGAGGGAGACGAGGTACCACGAATTATTTAGTGCTCTGGATGTGGGGTAGGGGAGACTCCAGCTGAAATAAGTTCTTAGCGCCCCGCTTCTTTTCCCAGTCGTATGGTTTCCTCTCATACAGGCTCTGAGCAGCACCCTGCTGGGTTTTCCAGGGGACGCTGCTCCGCAGATCTCTGGAGTTCCTTCTCTTCCCCAGGCCTCTGTCCTGCTAACTCTAAAGCTCTAGTTCCCTTGGGCTCCTTCACTCAGGGAGCCGGCCAGGATGCCTTGGTGTCCTCCCCACCCGGCAGCCGAGGGTGCTAAGCTGGGGCAGTTATGAGGCCCACTTCCTTTGTTCCCCATCTCTCAGGATCACTGTCCTTTGTTGCCTGATGCTCGGGGTCTTGAAAATCATCATTCTATATATGTTGCTGATTTGTTCTGTTTTTTTTCAGGTGTGACGGTAAATATAGTCTCTGTTACTCTATCCTAGCTAAAAGTGAAGTGTGGCTACTGGATCTGAAGTACTTCCTATACTATGAGTGAAATCGTTCCTTTCTAAATGGTTAGCTTGTCATCAAGGTTAAAAACTTCAATGCTTCTAAAGACACTGAATCAAAAGACAAGTCACAGATGGGGAGAAAGTATTTGCAAAGGATGTATCTGATTTAAAGGACTTATATCTAGAATATATAAAGAACAAAAGTCAAAACTCAATAAGAAAACAAAGAAACCCAGTTTTTAAAATGGGCAATAAATAAATAAATTAAGTTAAATAGGGGCACCTGGGTGGCTCAGTTGGTTAAGCATTTGCCTTTGGCTCAGGTCATGATCCCGGGGTCCTGGGATTGAGTCCCGCGTCAGGCTCCCTGCTCAGCAGGGAATCTGCTTCTCCCTCTCCCTCTGCCTGCCCCTCCCCTCTGCTTGTTTTCTCTTGCTCTTTCACTCTCAAATAAATAAATAAAGTATTTTAAAACAACAACAACACAGCATCTAATACCTAGTAATAATTGGTAGGTGACGCCAACCACCAATGGCTATAAAATTAGTAGGTCGAAGTAGTTAGAGATAATTGATGGTTGTAAACTTCTGAGGAGGACCAATAATATGGGACAACCAACGACAGCTTCTACAGGACAAACATGCAAGAACTGACATATAAGGGAAGTCAAGTGGTCAGACGCCCATGTGCCTCTAATCCCCTAGAGACATGGAAGCTTGGCTTCTTTCTCCTCTCTTCCTCTTCCACTTCAGGAAATTGCTCTCTGCCTGTTACAAAGTTAAGAGTATTATCACACAGAAGTGAGACTTACGCTTTCGTTCATCCAACGCCATTCCACCAAACTTCTAGGAGACAAGGCTAAGGATAAAGACACTGGCTCCCATTCAGTCTGGAAGCCCAGGGGAACCCAGTGGCTGGCTCACAAAAGCAGCTCAAAAGAGCACCACTGTCTCTCCACTTAGACTGGAAATTATACCAGAGAATGTGTGCATAATGCTCTCCAGCATCTATGAGAAAATTTGTCCTGCTTTTTATGGAAGGAAAAAGCTCCTTTATTTCGTGAGCTGAGAAAGTATGCCAAATTATATCCAAACTCTTTAACTGAAGCCAAGTTTGCATCAGAGGTTACCAGTCTAATAAAGCCATTTGAAACAAAAAAGTATAGGCAATTGCCAACCTATAAACATTTGACTTTCGAAAATAATAAGTGGCCTCACTCCTCTTAGCAGTGATGCTTTTAATGATTCCAAAAAGCAAGGTCTCCTTGGTCCCAGCCCCAGCCTCACTGTAGCCAGCCCAGGCCTCAGATGTGCGAGCTCTGGCCTTTCGTATCTTCATCCTCACTGTGGTCTCTTAGCCCTTATCTATCCCTATGTCCTCACCCACACATTCCCCTATGGACAGTGCCAAGACATATGGCCACGAATACTCTTCCAGAATTTTGTAGGTTATACGGGTTTTGTGGTTCAGCCCGGAAGCCAAACCAGCACTTAGAGCACTGTCACTTCAGGACTATGTCTTCCCCTTTAGAGTCAGTAGACGAAAAGGAATTTTTGGAACACAGCCCTTTGTAGGTTACGGACAATCCACATAACCCCACAACAAACTCTGTCCGTCCACCCCACAGACCCATGGAAAGGGATTTCTGAGGCACAAGCAAGATCACACATCTGTAGGTCAGATGTAGGTGACGTCGGTCTTCTATGACTAGCTCATGGGTCCGGTGCATCCCCAGATTTTCTGCAACACAAGAGCTACAGAGATTTCTAAATTTCCAAGAGACAGGGGAGGAGGATCAGCATGAGCATGAGTGCACTGAGAAAGTCTGAGAAGCGGCTTTGCCACTTACCCACTGTGTGGCCTTGGGGAAGTTATCTAGCCTCTCTGAGCCTCCCTGCTCTCATCTGTGAAGTGTGGATAAGAAACGCCAAACATATACCTCATAAGAGTGCTAGAAGAATGAAACCGACCTAACCCTCTGCCTGGCACACGGTAGCAGCTCACTAAATGTTCATTTCTTCCTCATATCCTTGTTCACCTGAAACCAAAGTTTATGCAAAAGTAACTTCTGGAAAGAGACGGGCCTATCAGAGGAGCAAGTGAAAAGGCCTGACTCTCCTATCACCTTCCCCCAAATCCCTGTTGCTACCATTATAGTATATCCCACCTCCAAGGCAGCACGGGCCCTCTAAAGAACATCTAGCACTTTTGTACATTTCTGGAGGAAGAGTCAATGTGTACCCCTTCTTTGGAGAGGAATTTGGCATTCCACTTTGACGTATTTCTTCTACAGCTATACCCACAAATGTCAAAGGATATAGTCCCAAGTATGTCTTCGGTATGGTTTCTAAAGTGAAAGACTGAAAACAACTCAAATGCTCATTGATAGAAGCCTGGTTAAATAAAAACAGCTTAGATAATGGAATATCATACAATCAATAAAAAAAAGAACCAGACAGCTCTATATGTATCAGTACGTCCAGAGTGTATTTTTAACTTAAAAAAAAAAAAAAAAAAAGGCCCAAAGCAGTGTTTCTATTCTGCTACTATTTTGGAGGCTGCGGGGTGGAAACCTCTCTCTTCCCCTACTTATACATGCAAATATATATTTGTAAAAACACAGAGCATCTCTGCAAGGATACCTGGGAATCCTGGCTGTCTCCAGCGGGAGGTGTGGGGGGGATGGATGGCCATGGACAAGAGAGAAGACTTTCTGTTCCCCATAGAGCCTTCTGTGCCTTTTGAAAGATACCCACCACTTACAGAGACTACCTATTAAACATAAAACTTAAGTCGAGCCTTGGCTGGTTCAGTCAGTAGAGCGTGTGACTCTTGATCTCGGGGTTGTGAGTTTGGGCCCCATGTCAGGCATAGAGATTACTTAAAAAAAAGAAAAGAATATTTAAAACCAAAAAATAAAGATAAAACTTAAAATAATCTACCCCAGTGTAAGTTTAATTTTTTTCCTTTTTTCTCTTTAGAATAGATTTCTTGTTTAAGGATTTCTTTATATTTATTAATTATAAAAAAGTTAACTCGTGCTGGTTTTAACAAGTAATTAACATAAAACGTGTAAAGGAAAGGTGAGAATCCCTTTCCTCCCTTTCCCCCTTCCCAAGTATCCAGGTCCCCTTCCTTTTTTTAGATTTTATTTATTTATTTATTTAAGAGAGAGAAACAGCATGAGAGGGGAGAGGGGAGAGGGTCAGAGGGAGAAGCAGGATCCCCGCCGAGCCGGGAGCCCGATGCGGGACTCAACCCCAGGAATCCGGGATCATGACCTGAGCCGAAGGCAGTCGCTTAACCGACTGAGCCACCCAGGCGTCTCCCAGGTCCCCTTCCTTGCCTCTCTCCTTGCTCAGCTCAGACATACTGAAAGCTTATCTTACACACCAGGAATTTTTTTGGTTGATTTCTTTTCCATCAGGCAGAAGCATAAGTGCAACATTCTTTCCTTTCCTCTGACTGCATATTACCTGACAGAGGTGTCAGAGTGACAACTACATTTGTTCGCCATTTCTTCATTCATCTGATATCAGTATCTTTCTCTTCCCTGGCCCTCATTCCCCTGCCCACACTCACACAATTTTACATAAATAGACTCATGTCACACAACCATTTTTTAATGGGGCCCTTTTGTTTGGTTGCTTTTTGCCACCACCCTCCCC
>NC_058404.1:26295339-26326300 GCF_002201575.2 Neomonachus schauinslandi
CCCCCCCCCCCCCCCCCCCCCCCCCCCCCCACCCCCGCCATTTCCTGAACAGTCTCAAGTGAATTTGCCGCCCACAGCCCCACCCTGAGGTCATCCCCAGGGAGCCCTCCCCACCCCCTCCCCACGCCCCCAACCCTCTCCCGGGGCAGGTGGACTCCTGAGCTGATGGCATCTCAGAATCAGGAGTGCCCCGGGGCAAACTGCAATCAGCTGGCCAGGTGGTGAAGCAAGGGGCTCTGGCCAAGTACTAAGCGTGATTCCAGACTCAGTGGAGATGCCATTTGCATCGTGGAATGAAATGATCTAAAAGGAGAAGCCACTGGAAGCTTTTCACAAACCCAGATCACACATCTAAGAAAAAATAGCACAAGTGACAGAGAAAAGCTCCTCCAGCAAGCAGAGGCTTCTAGTTTCCGCACCCTTTCCTACCCCTCTTCCTTTACAAGCCAACAGAGGTGAGAGAGCATGTGAGTTGGAAGGGGAAGGTATCTGGGTCTAGGTTACACAGTCGGTCTGAGCGGCTCCCTGCCTGGCCTCAGGGTGAGAGGGGGCAGCTGCCGGATGGAGCCAGAACGAAAGGCTGGGGGATTAGCGGCTTCTGTGCCGGTTTACTGTGCCCCCAAGGCCCCTGCAGCAGGAGGTCAAAGAACAAGGAGGAGGGAGTGGAAACAGAAGGTCACTTACTACTAAGCCCATTTCCACCCTCCATTTCTCGGTTCTTAGATTGCATCGCAGCAAATTTCACGGAATGCAAGGAAGTACTTAACCATCTTTGCTCAGCAAGGAGGATGGTGTGCAAATGATCACCTCCCTCCCAAATACACTTACAGGTCTTCTGTCCATGTAAGATCTTTACTGGTGCCAGGGGCTACGAAAATATAAACCAATCTCCACTGATTAAAAATTTGATTTATGCCAGAGCTTTGCATTTTCTTTAAAAGAGGTGGGGGGGGGGCGCTTTTTAAAATCCTGACAACCAGCTCATGATGTTGAAATCTCACTATGGCATTTCTGCGAGGACTTGACCTAGATCAAAGAAATCCTTGTCGGCCCCAAGCGTGTGAAGATGTTAGTAGATATCACGCAGGGTCTCAAGCCAGGTTTTCATAAAATCCTACTGATCTCAAGTCTACAGACAGCCCAAGGGCCCTAACAGTAACTTCAAAACGCATGCAAAAGACAGTTGGGTCTACCTAGCATCAGAGCACGGTGACTTCCACGGACTCGCTTCAGAAGAGCCCAGCACGAGGAGGAGGAGGGTGCAGTGCTGACTTCAGGGGCTGGCTCCCAGCTGCACCGCCTCCCGGCAGTGGGTCCCTGAGCAAACGGCTTTAAGGACACTAAGCCCAGGTGTCCACGCCCCCGAGAGACGATACTGCATGCCTTGTAGGCCCGCCGTGAGGACTGAACGAGGTCATACACACGGGGTCTAGCTGGAGGCCGGCTGCCTTTCCCAGGGCTCCTGAGGCCCCCAGGGTCCCTGGCCTCTGCCCAGGGCTGGCCACCCGGCCACAGGCAGCCCGTTCTGAAGAGTGGCAGCAACTCGCAGCCTGGTGAGAAAAGGTGAAGTAGGCGGATCAGATGGCTCCGTGGGGAACTGGGAATTGGGGTGAGAGACAGAATTAGTGAGTGAAGCAGAGAGAGGCTGGGGCGGTCACCTGCATCACATGTCAGCTGCAGAGGAAGCTGGTCTGAGGGGAGAAAAAAATGGGGGCAAGTCCTTAGGGAGAGACAGAGGGACAGAAGTTGGGAGGGAAACCAAGCTGGGGGACAGGGGACTGGAGATGGGAGTCAAGGTGACCGACAAGTTGAATGACAGGACCTGAGGGCTCATCAGACAGGGGATGGGGGACGGGGGACTCAGAGAGAGACTGGGACAGAGGGACAGAGCAACACACACCAGTCCCAAGTTCCAAGTCACATAAGGAAAGCTTGGACTTGTTTCCTTTCCTTAGATTCTGAGGATCACTCTAACTCTTGACATAATCCTGCTTTTCGTCCCTTAAATTAATTTGCAAGCACTGACTGGAACATAATAATTAATAAACAGCTTTTACCGAGCATAACCATTTCTTTCATTAACTACAAGGTATTATTTTCAACTAATTACAAAGCTCTCATAGTTATTATAAAAACAACTTTTGAAGACTTGGCTTTATGAGTAACAAGGTATTTCTCTATATCTAGGAAGACGCTTTGCGAAAGCCCAGTAAGCATCGCTACTGGAAAGGAGAGAGCAAGCATGACACTGAGACCTGGGTTCTACTCCCAGGGCTGCACTGACTCCTGCACGTTCCTGACAAACCCTGACTCTTCTGGGCCCCAGTCCTTCAGCTGCAAAAGGAAGAAGCTGAACTGGTTTATCTTCAGGGTCTGTTCAGCTTAAAATAGTCTGTTCCAGCTTAAAATACTGTGAAAATGTATTTTCTACTAAATTTTCTAGGTTTCTCAAGTTAGACTCCTCGCAAATTTGGCATGAAGTAGAACAATCTCTTAAACACCAAACAAACATGGCCTGGGCTCTCCCCAGCCACCCTCTCATCGATTCCCTACTTTACCCCCGTCATGCTTCGATGCAAGGGACCGCATCCCACTGGTACCCAGAAGATGGTATGTGTGGCTCTGTCTCACACCCAGCACAGACAACAGTCAGGGCCCCAAGAAAAGATATGATATGGCCCGTAAAGCCTTCTTCTCAGATATTCATCTGTCTCCCTAGGCTTCAAAGAACTCAGCCACCCTGTATATATAGGAGTTTGAGTGCTCAGAGAAAAGGTCTGTTACTCTTCGCTATCATGGCAAAATTCCCTAGAGTGAAAAAAAAAAAAATCATAAACCATACAAAAAGAGCAAGATTTAATTTTCTATATAAATAAAAGTGCTTTTCATTCCCCACTTAGTAAAAACCAGGAGCTTCCAGGAGCTCACAGTTGCGTGCATTTAGCCAGACCTAAATATTTCCATCTGTGCAGCTCTGTGCTCACCGGCCTGTCCACAAGGTAGACCTGCTGACCAATGAGGCAACCCCATCCCACCCAGGCTACACACTTCCTGAGAAGAGACTGGTGAGCAGACAGGCAAACCTCACAGATGAGGCTTCCCTCTCCAGGGGCTCAGCAGGGATGGGAATGCTGTGAAGCCAACCTCTGCTCACCTTCAGTCAACTGACAGCTATTAGAAATGCAGGCCTGGTTCCCTCCTAACCCAGCACATGGGTGACCCTGCAGTCATTATCCATTGGGACAGGGAAATGGCCCCCCAAAAGTTCAAGTCTCCCTTAAAGAAGGACCACTGCAGGCCATTTCAGAGTCCTTTGGTCCTGGCGGAGGCCAAGGCAGAGTGTTAAGCTGGAGGTGTGCAGACCCCAAAAGCTGAAACTTCAAGGGCAAGCATTTTCTCTCTCTCTCTCTCTCTCTCTCTCTCACTCACACACACACACACACACACACACCCTTTCCTGCTCCATCAGAAGTGGAATATAATTCTTGCCAGTATGTATTTTTTTTTTTTTTTTGCCAGTATGTATTTTAAGGCAACTCATATAATACAGGATCCCAACCACTCAGGTGCAGATCATCTGTAAGAGATAAAATTGTTTGTGATCAAGATGGATTTAGCCATCAGAGGCCAGAGTGAGGGAGAGCATCCATTGGTCCTAGAGTTCAAGGAAAGAAAATGGATCAGAGACCAGGCAAGAAAGCTGGAGGCAGGGCTCCAAGGAACCCGGGAATGAGGCATTCACAGCAAGGAGGCCCTTTAGAAAGCCCTGTCAGAGATCTGTCCCAGCCCACATTCAGTATTTCCAGGTTCCCAGCCTAGTCACCCTGGAGACCAGCTTTCACCTGGGAAAAGAAGACGGGAGTAGCCAAGCCTAGGGCAATCTCGACTATCCTGAGATTCTGTAAAACACGGAACTATCCCCACCAAAGTTTAAAGGGATAGAAGAATGTATTTGTTTGCTAGGGCTGCCAAAATATAATGTCACAGACTGGGCGGCTTAAAGAACAGAAAGTGGTTTTCTCACAATGCTGGAGGCTAGAAGTCTGAGATGGAAGTGTCAACAGGGATGGTTTCTTCTAAAGCTTCTGTCCTGGGCTCATAGATGGCCATCTAGTTCTCTCCCTGCTCTCCCTGTGCCCTCATGTGGTCTTCCCTCTGTTTGTGTCTGGGTCCTAGTCTCATCTTTTTTTTTTTTTTTTTTTTTTTAAGATTTTGTTTATTTATTTGAGAGAGAGTGAGAGAGAGCATGCATGAGCAGGGGGGTGGGGGGGGCAAAGGGAGGGGGAGAAGCAGACTCCCTGCTGAGTGGGGAACCTGATGGGGGGCTCGATCCCAGGACCCCAGGATCATGACCTAAGCCAAAGGTAGACGCTTAACTGACTGAGCCACCCAGGCGCCCCTAATCTCATCTTCTTATGAGGACACCAGTCATATTGGGTTAGGGCCTTCCCTCATGACCTCATTTAATTTTAATCTCCTTTTTAAAGACCCTATCTCCGGGATGCCTGGGTGGCTCAGTCAATTAAGTGACCAACTCCTGATTTCTGCTCAGGTTGTGATCCCAAGGTGGTGAGATCAAGCCCCGCACTGGGCTCCACGTTCAGTCTAAATTTAAAAAAATAAATAAATAAAAGAAAAATCTTGAAAAAGATCCTATCTCCATATAGAGTCACATTCTAGGGTGTTGGAGGCTAGGACTTCAACATATGAATTTTTTTGGGGGGGGTCACATTCAGCCCATAACGAAGACTAAATAAGAACATCTTCAAAATGCTAGGTTTCTTTTGTGACCAAAGAGGCTGACTCTTAATCCTCTTCTTTGGTTTCTGGAAAATGTATAAATTATAACTTGTATAATTTGAGGAGGCTCAGACCTAGGAGTCCAAGATACCAACTGGCTGGACAGCTGTACCCAAGGGGATCTGATAATGCACTGATGTCAACTTCCTATCAACTTCCTTCCTTTACATTTAACACATATTCATTGTTTAAAAAAAAAAAAAATTCCAGGCCTTGCCCCTGGCCCAGGCACCTGCTGGGGGCACCCGCAGCTCAAGCACCCTGGCCCAGAAGGAAGCCAGAAGCAGCGGAAGTGTGCAGGGTTTGTGACCCTGGTGCCAGCCAGCCCCCAGCCCAGCTGTCTGAGGAGCCCGTGGGAGCCCCTGCCATGCAGTCCATCCCAGTGGCAGACGAGGAGGACACAGGGCTGGAGGACCCTGAGGAGAGGATCCGGGGCAGCTCCTGCCCCCTCCCAGCCTGCCTGGCTGGGCACTGTCAGCCGCCAGCCTGGGCAGCCTGCTACTCACCCTCTGCTGCTTGTGCATCCAAGTCCCCTGCCGGGGGTCTCTCAAAAGGATGCCCACCCGGGCCCCCTCTGCCCTGCCCCTCCATCAGACCATGCTCATGAGGAAGGGCCTAGCTCCCTTCTTTATGGGAACCATTTCATACTAATGTCAGGTACAGAATAAACTCAAGGAAATCGCCCCCCCCCAACCCCCAAAACAAATCTCAGTGGGAATTAACAACATAAAGTGAAAAATAAATGTCCCTCTTTCTCCTGACTGCTGGTCAGTTCTACAGAGGTAACTACAGATGATCCAGGACTTACAATGGTGTGAAAGCCATATGCATCTGGTGGAAACCACACTTCGAATTTTGAATCTGGATCTTTCCCCAGGCTGGCGACCTGCGGTGTGATCTGTTCTCAGGAGGCTAGGCCCTGGCAGAGAGCTGTAGCTCCCAGTCAGCCACATGATCACGAGGGTAAACGACCCACACACCCCAACAACCACTCCATACCCACACATGCAATCTGCTTTCCACCTTTAGCAGTCAATCACAGTTACATGAGGTATCTAACTTTCTTATAAAATAGGCATTGTGTGGGGCGCCTGGGTGGCTCAGTTGGTTAAGCGACTGCCTTCGGCTCAGGTCATGATCCCAGGGTCCTGGGATCGAGTCCCGCATCGGGCTCCCTGCTCTGCGGGGAGCCTGCTTCTCCCTCTCCCGCTCCCCCTGCTTGTGTTCCCTCTCTCGCTGTGTCTCTCTCTGTCAAATAAATAAATAAAATCTTTAAAAAAAAAAAAATAGGCATTGTGTTAGATGATTCTGCCCAACTGTAGGCTAATGTGAGAGTTCGGAGCACATTTCAGATTGGCTAGGCTAAGCTATGATGTTCGGGAGGTTAGGTGTATTGAATGCATTTTCAACTTATGGTAAGGTTTATCAGGACATATGACGGATTTATGAGGACATAACCCCACTGTAAGTCGAGGAAGACTGTACTGTTATCCAATTCTCAAGTATCTTCCAGAAGTATTGTATGCAAACACAGATTGTGTGTGTGTGTATGTGTGTGTGTGAGAGAGAAAGAGAGAAAGCAAGAGAGAGAGAGAGAGAGAGTGCCACATTTCTAGCTGCCTACCTAATATTCCTTCTCCTCTTCGTCCATAATCACAGAACCCTTCATTACATGTGAGGGAAAAACATGTGCCTAATTAAAATTCTTACCTTTGCAGATTCCCTTAAAGATCTAGAGAGCCGTGGAATAGTTCTAACCAACAAAAAGTAAGCAGAAGTCTGCTGAGGATTTCTGGAAACATTCTGGCTTTTATGATACAGACGTCTTCCCTTTCTCCTACGTTTTTCTTTATATCTTTTTCCCACCTGCAAATCCAGACATGGGGCTTGGTAGAGCACAGCCATCTTGCTGGGATGAAGGGAAAAAAATATGAGGGCAGAGGCCCACACAATTAGGGACGTAGAAATGAAAGACAGAGCGTGCGTGAGGCACAGATGGCATACTTGGGTCGCTGTACCAACCCTACACTGCCAACATATGAAGATACACCCACTCGGGCTTTTTATTATTTGTAGCTAATACCTTCCTGACCAATATACATCTTTTTTATAAAACACATGATATGAGACTATACACACGGATTTGCTTTTTCATTTAATATCTTGACTCAATCAGGAAATTGAGAATTGCAACTTTTTTTATTAAAAAAAATTTTTTAAATATTTTTAAGTAATCTCTACACCCAACATGGGGCTCAAACCTACAACCCTGAGATGAAGAGTTGCATGCTCCACGGACTGAGTCAGCCAGGCACCCCAGAGAATTGCAACATTTTAAATCATCACAGCGTTCCACTGTGTACTACTGACATGATTTGCTTTCATTTTTTCCCCATTATAAACACTGTTACAACAAATATCTATGTAACTATTTTTGCATACTTGCTGGAAAATATTTACAGGGTCAGTAGAATTCCTGAGTCTGAGGATAATGACCTTTTAAATTCTGATAGATATTGTACAAATGACCTTCAAAAACACTCATCAACTATATATGTCTGCCTACTTCCTTGTATCATCTATAATAGTGGGTATTACCAAACTTTACCATGGTCCTCTCATAGGTAGAAAAGTGAGATCTCATTGTTTTCAACTGAACTTCTAAACAGAGTAAAGATTAGGATGTTTTAATATGCTTATTTCTGTTAATATCAGTTCAACCTCCTCATTGTCCATCTTTTTTCTTATTGATTTTTAAGAATTCTTTCCATATGAAAAGAATTGGCCCTCTGACATACATACCGCAATCATTTTTCCAAGTACATTCTTTGTCATTTGACTTCATTTATGGAATTTTTGCCAAACAGAACCTTTTAATTTTCATATGAAATGTCCCTTTTTGGAAAGTTCGTCTTTTCCTTTATAGCGTCCACGTTCTGGGACATGGTTAGGGGGAAGGAAAAGTCTTCTGCCTCCATTCCAAGATATATTTAAAATTTACTCATGTTTCTTCTAATAGTCTTTATGACTTCGTTATTAAAGTTTAAATCTGAGAGCCATCTGTAATTTATTTTTACATATTTTATCTAAAGAATGAGAACAGACTCCAGTTTTCTCTTTTTCCAACAGGTATCCAGCTCCTAAACACCATGCAGTGATGAATTTGCTTTCCCCACTGATTAGAAATGCCACGTTGTTCACACCAAAAGGCACAGTGCAAAGCAGGCAACATCTGGCAGGACTCAGATTCAGGTCCTATCCTCACGGGCATCTCAACGATGCTGGTGAAAATATACAAGGGAGCTCATAAATCATTCAGTTAGCTTATAACCAAGAGAACGAATTAACAGGCTGAAACCAGAGATTAAAAAAAAAAAACAAAAACAAAACTCAAAAGCCTGGAGCAACAGGAAACGTATATAAGATAATGTCTAAAAGGAATATAGTTAGAGCCTACAGTTAGATGCAGCGAAATTAACAGCATCAAATACAGAATGGGAAGTAACATGGAAACAAAGACATGTCAGGTGTTCTTTGGAACTCTGTGAGTAGCTTTGATGTATGGTTGTTAAAAAGTTAAAGTGATGATACATGACCTTCAACGAAGCAGGTCCGTATCTTAGGCCATTTTAATAGAAAGGAGGTACTACACTGCTCAGGTATTCTACATTATCTGAAGCACTTAATTCTATTCTGGACACCACCCTTTAAGGAGAATATTGATTAGATCATTTCCATGGGGAAGAAAGCCAACGATAAAGGAGTTAAAACAATATCACATGAAAAAAATTTAAAAAACAAAATGACAAAAAATAAAAATAAAAATAAAACAGTATCACATGAAGAAGGAACAACTTGAGATGTCCCCTGCCCCACTAAACAGTGAAATTCTGGGGTGGGGGCAAGGCCCAGGCCTTCTTTATTTATACATCCCCCAACCCGAGCAAAGTCTCTAGAAAGAATTGGTCTGTAATAACTAGGTATTGAACAAACATGAAGAATGTAGAGGAAAGGATTTGTTCCTGGTTTTCTGAGGCAGACCCATCATGGCCCCCAGAGGCCAAGCCCTAGCTGCTCACCCCCAGTTCCATCCTTCATCATCTTTCCTTTGGACTGTCGATGACAGGCTGGGAGTGCTCCCTGCCTCCACCTCACCGCCCTCAGATTCCTTTGGCATTGTGCAGCTAGCACTTACCTTCCTAAAATACAAATCTATCTCCCCCAGTGTCCTAGATTAAATAAAGTTAACGCCTTCGGCACTGCATGGATCGGCCCTTTGTGACGGACCACCGTCACATCCCCTGCGTAAGCAATATCAAACTTCTCCGGGTCCCCCAGCACCTGACATCTCTCCGTGGCCTCTGCAAAGCTCCGCTCTCTGTCTGAAATATCCCACCTCTGTCCCTCTCCGAAGCCCTTCCCCGTGTCTAGCACACTCCCACTCCACCCTTCACCTGGAGGCCTTGCCCAACACCGTGACTCTGACAGAATCAGCCACTCCCTCCTTCGTGCTTCCTCAGCACCCTAGCCATGATCTTCACGGACATTATCACATGGTACTACAGGCCATTCATGGACATTCCTGTGTCTAAACTAGATGGCGTTCTTCGAAAACTCAGACTGTCTTATTTATCTCTGTGTTCTCCGTGCCTGGCACATTGGCAGCACTGAAGGATGCCTGCGAGTTACACTACAAGGTATAGGAACATGGATTTCAAATCAATTTAAAAAAAAAAGGAACATAAACAGAACTATCCACAAATGGAACAGACTGTCTCTGTGGGGTTACCCTCAGAGATGTCTAGAGGCCAGATGGTCTGGTGGGAAGGCCAAGGAGAAGATACTTACTGTCCAACTTGAACAGTGCTTCTCAACCTTTAATACACAGACCTGTGAATGCCTGATTCGGTAGGTCTGGAGTGTGGCCTGAAATCCTACATTTCTAACGAGTTCCCAGGTGATGCCAAAGCCGCTGGTCCAAGGAACACTTTGAAGACCGGGGGGCTAGATGACCTCTGCTTTTCTCCAGTTCGGAGATTTATCCATGGACCCTGATATGAGAGGTAGCCGGCCCCACAGCCTCTGGCCCGTGGGGCCATTAACTAAGTTAATAACTTAAGAGTTCTGTGTTGAAACAACAAGCTAGAATTTAGGCCAAAGTAAGGAAAAACTGTAAAAGCTCCTAAAAGAAAGAGTCCAGTTGTCCATCAAGATTTCCTGAAGCATTTCCACTAAAAGGGTACAAAGTTATTATTAAGTGTCAGTCATTGTTTTCATTAAACTCTTTGGTTTTCAGTACTGTTTTTGCTTGGCTAGTTTAAAACTTGAATCACAGCATAGTGTACAAATTAAAGAGAAAATTGTTGATGAGCCATATAAAATTACAAGTTAGTTAGACTCAAATGGGACATCGGTGAGCACTATTCTAGAGTCCCTTAGACCCATCTTCTCATTTCACGGGCAAGGAAACGGAGGCCCAAGGTCATCGAGGCTGACACTGAAGCAATATCACTTGTCCTTTATGCTCAGTATACTTTCTCTGCCTTTAAAGGCAGCTTAATGTCCAAGTTTGAAAAGAAATATGCTTATTTCAGTTTTCAGAGGTACAGTTACTGAATAATACATTTGGAAAAAAATAGTTGTATAAAAGAAATCAAATGTAAAAATACATCCTTCTCCATCATACTGCCTGATTTCAAAATTGATCACAAAGCTACAATGGTCAAGGTAACGTGAACAGACGGACAGACCAATGGGACAGAACAGAGTTCAGAAATAGATAAACATATCCATGGTCAATCAATTTTTGACAAAAGGTCTAGTTAATTCAGAAGGGAAAGCAGTTTTTTCAACAAATGGTACCAAAACAACTGGATATCTGGATGGGAAAAAACTTCAACCCTCTCATGACATACACAAAAAATAACTTGAAATGGAACCTATACCTAAATGTAAAAGTCAACACTATAACATTAAAGCATGATATTTCCTTCTAGAGGAAAATCTAGGGGAAAATCTTCTTAATCTTGAGAGAGCAAAAACAAACAAATAAGAAGTACTAACCAGAAAAAAACCTGAAAAGGTGAAATTTTAAACTATTGCTCTTCAAAGGACACTAGGTTAAGGAAATGAAAAAGCAAGCCACCAACTGCGGAAAAATCTTTTTTATACATATCTGGCAAAAGGCTTGCATTCAAAGTATATAAAAACTCTTATAACTCAATAGTAAGATAAGCAACCCAATTAAAAAATGGACAAAAGATTTGAACAGACACTTCACACACACACACACACACACACACAAAGAGGCAAATAAGCATATGCAAAGATGCTCAACATTATTCATCAGGGAATCACAAATTGAAACCATACTAAGATATACAACATACCCACTAGTAGAACGGCTAAAATTTTAAAAGCTGACTATACCAAGTATTGGAGAGAATTGAAGCAACTAGAATTTTCGTACATTGTTGGTAGAAGTATAATGGTATGATCACTTCAGAAAAGTTTGGCAGTTTCTTATAAAGTCAGACATGGGTTATTATATGAGCTAATAATTCTAATCTAGAGAAAGGAGAATATCTGGCCTACACAAGGGCTTTCACATGAATGCTTATGTGGCCTTTTCATAATAGCCAAAAAATGGGAACCCAAATGCCCCTCATCAAGTGAATGGATATACTGTGATATTTCTGAAAATGGAATAGTATTCAGAGGAAAAAAAAAAAAAGGAATGAACTACTAACACATCTAACAACATGAGTGAATCCCAGAAACATGATGCCAAGTAAAAGAAGCTAGATCTGTGGTTCCCAAACTGTGCACTAAAGTCAACCCAGGGCACCATAGTGGACTCACACAGGTGTACCACAGAATATTTCAAATTTATGAGGGAAACATAGCAACGCCAAGTACCATGCAAAGTACTTCAACTGAGTTCTCTGGACCTAATGGAACTGTTAGATAGTGCTTTTGGCTTACCATGAAAAAAAATTACTGATTCTCTAAGGGTATTATGAACCAAAAAAGTTTAGTAATCCCTGAGCCAGATACAAGAGAGTATATACTATCTGATTCCATTCATATGAATTCTAGAACAGGCAACCCTAATCTACAGTGACGGAAAGCAGATCAGATCAATGGTTGTCTGGGGTTTGGTGAGGGAGAAGGTTGATGCACCTTTAGGAAAATGGAAATGTTCCCTATCTTGATGGAGATGGTGGTGGCATGTCAAAACTCATGGAATTTGTCATACACTTAAAAAAGTTACAGTTGGACTGTATGCAAATTATACCTCAAGAAAGTTCATTTTCAAGGAAAATGCCCTCCAAAAGTTAAAAACACACAATTACAGAAATATTCTCTCTCATGGGCCTTAATTATTTTTCCAAGATGGTAAGTGCCTCAGAGCAGGAACTGTGTGTGACAGCCATCCTGGTAGTCCTCAGAGCCTGGTCAAGCATCACTTCCCACTCGGGAAAACATTTGTTCATTAATTTCCTAATTTTCCTCACAATGAAGATGTTTCCACAAGGAAATGAAACCAAAACTGAATTCCAAACTTGCTATATAATTATCTTTTTATGAGAACCAATTTTTATTTCAGCAACTTAAGTTTTAGCATTTATAAATATTTATAAAGCTTTTCTCTCTTACTCCCTCTGGATTTGAGTCACTGAATAAAAGTTCAAATTAAAATTTTAAAAAATCGGGGCACCTGGGTGGCTCAGTCGTTAAGCGTCTGCCTTGGGCTCAGGTCATGATCCCAGAGTCCTGGGATCGAGCCCCGCATCGGGCTCCCTGCTCCACAGAGAGCCTGCTTCTCCCTTACCCACTCCTCCTGCTGTGTTCCCTCTCTCTCTGTGTCTCTCTCTGTCAAATAAATAAATAAAACCTTTAAAATTTTAAAAAATCACTTAACCCTCTGAGAACTTCTGGGACCCCAATAATACCATGTGGAAGGGTCAACATTTACAGACAGCTCTCATTAACCATGTGTTGAGATTAAACTTTGCACGGGCCCCTGAGAGAACAGGTATCAGCAAAGTAAGGCCTGCTGTCTGCTCTTATAAATAAAGTTTTATTGCCAGTCCTTTACATATTATCCATGGCTTCTTTCCAAGACGGTAAAACCCTGCTTTCAACTCTGCTACGACAGCAGAGGTGGGTAGTTGCCAGAGACTCTATGGCCTACAAAATTAAAAATATTCTATCTACCCTTTACATAAAAGTTTGCTGAGCCCTGATTTGGGATATATCTGACTTAAAACATTATATGCAAGACAGGAGAAAACTAAACACCGAAATGAAAGATGACATGCAGGCTGTGATTGAGAAGTTTGTTATTTCAAATGCAAATTTCAGGCTCTAAACTTTTTAGAAAAAGTACCCAGTTTTCCATTTTAAACACTTCCGGGGCGATGGATCCATATGTCCATGAACTCAAGGTCTTATGCGCAATATCATTTCAGGAGAGAACAATGAAGTGGAGATGGCTTTCTTTTGTCCCCCTTCAACTTACATGGGTCTGAAAAATCTGATTCTTTTTTTCCTCTTTGAATTTCATCATTTTTCTGTAAGTGAACCAACCTTTCTTCTTTCCTCTTTTCTGTCCACAGTATCTTGTTGTTCATTTAAACTGGCTCTTTACATGTGTATGAATCTCATTTTATCTCTTAATGTAGGGACTAAAACATAGTTCCATGTAAAAACATTTTAGGTAAAAAAACAAAAACAAACAAACAAAAAAAAACTTTAGGTATTTTATAAAAGTTGAACTGTGTTAGGGAAAGCAATGGGGAAATAGTGACCCTGTGACTTTCACAAAACATAACTATGTGCCATGTCTAAAAATATTCATTTAGCATTTGAAATATGAACTATTATCATATGTAATCAGCAACTAGATGTTTATATCACTGTAGTTTTTAAATGATGATACAAATGTTCTGCTAAGGTGGACAAGCTCTTCTTAAAACAGATGGCCAAGTAAGTTATCCTGCTAGGCTTTGAGGACAAAAGATTTTTAAAAGCAATGAAGCAGGGCGCCTGGGTGGCTCAGTTGGTTAAGCGACTGCCTTCGGCTCAGGTCATGATCCTGGAGTCCCAGGATCGAGTCCCACATCAGGCTCCCTGCTCGGCGGGGAGTCTGCTTCTCCTCCCTCTGACCCTCCTCCCTCTCATGCTCTCTGTCTCTCATTCTGTCTGTCTCAAATAAATAAATAAAATCTTTAAAAAAAAAAAAAAAGCAATGAGGCAATGCTTGATTTTCTGCAAAGAAGATATATAAATAGCCAATAAGCACGTGAAAAGATATGCAAATCAAAACCACAATGAGATACCACTTCATACCCACTGGGATGGCTACTATAAACCAAACCAAACCCAGAAAATAAAGTGAGGAGGACGTAGAGAAACCGGAAGCCTTGTGCACTGTTGGTGGGAATGTGTGATAGGGCAAGTGCTGTGAAAAATAGTATAGCTGTTCCTTAAAAAATTAAAAACAGAATTACTATATAATCCAGCAATATACCCAAAATGCCCAAAAGAATTGAAAGCAAGGTAGGGCACCTGGGTGGCTCAGTCGGTTAAGCATCTGCCTTCGACTCAGGTCATGATCCCAGGGTCCTGGGATCAAGTCCTGCATTGGGCTCCCTGCTCGGCAGGGAGTCTGCTTCCCCTCTGCCCCTTGTGCACACACTCGCACACTCTCTCTCTCTAGCAAAAAGAAAATCTTTTTTTTCTTTTTTAAGATTTTATTTATTTATTTAACAGAGAGAGAGAGACAGCGAGAGAGGGAACACAAGCGGGGGAGTGGGAGAGGGAGAAGCAGGCTTCCTGCCGAGCAGGGAGCCCGATGCGGGGCTCGATCCCAACACCCTGGGATCATGACCTGAGCCGAAGGCAGACACACTTAACCGACTGAGCCACCCAGGAGCCCTGCAAAAATAAAATCTTAAAAAAAAAGAAAGAATCAAAAGCAGGGCCTCAAAATGATACTGCTATACCCACATTCATAGCAGCATTATTCACATTGGCTAAAACATGGAAGCAACCCCAGTGTCCACTAACAGCGAATGGATAAATAAAATGTGGTGTACACACACAATGGAACAGTACTCAGCCTTAAAAAGAAAGGAAAATCTGACACATGCTACATCATGCATGAACCTTGAGGACATTATACTAAGTGAAATAAACCAGGTAAATACTATATGATTCCCTTTATATGAGGGACCTAGAAAAGTCAAATACATAGAGACAAAGTAGAATGGTGGTTGGTTGCCAGGGGCTGGGGAGCAGGAAGAATGGGGAGTTATTTAATGTGTACAGAGTTTCAGTTTTGCAAGATGAAGTTCTAGAGATGGATGGTGGTGATGGTTGCACAATAATATAAATGTCCTTAATACCACTGAATACTTAAAAATGGCTAAATTTATAAATATTATGTTATTTTACCACAATAAAAAAAGGGGGTGGGAAAGTAATGCAAGAAAGGACTTGCATCCATAATATATAAAGAACCCTTAGAATTCAATAAGAACACAAACTACCCAATAGAAAATATGCGTAAGGTTTTAAGGGACACTTCACATAAGAAGACATATGAATAGCCAATACACATGAAAAGATGCTCAACATCATTAGTTAAGAAAATGCAAATTAAAATCACATATCCGGGGCGCCTGGGTGGCTCAGATGGTTAAGCGTCTGCCTTCGGCTCAGATCATGATCCCAGGGTCCTGGGATCGAGTCCCGCATCGGGCTCCCTGCTAGGCAGGGAGCCTGCTTCTCTCCCTCTGCCTCTGCCTCTCTCTCTCTCTCTCTGACTTTCATGAATAAATTAAAAAAAAAAAAAATTAAAATCACATATCCACTGGAATGGCTTAAAATAAAGATAATACCCCAATGTACCTAGCACACTCATACAGTACTAGTGGGAAAATAAAATTATGTAATCCTTTTGGAAAAAAGTTTGACAGTTTCTTATAATAAGTTAAATATATACTTACAGTGTGACCTAGAGATTCCACTCCTAGATGTTTACCCAAGAGAAGTGAAAACATATGTCTGACACACACAGATTTGTACATGAATGCTCATAACAACTTTATTTATAATAACCCAAACCTGAGAAAAACCTAAATGTCTATCAGCAGATGAATAATAAACACACTGTGGTATAGTTCTAAATGAAATGCACTCAGCAAGAAAAAGGACCAACTACTGATATATGCAACAACACGGATGAATCTCACAAACATTACACTAAGTAAAAAAGCCAGACAAAAGATAATCCTTTATGATTCCATTTATATGAAACTCTAGAAAATGCAAACCTAATTTATAGTAACAAAAAGCACACTGGTGGTCAGTGAGACTGGAACAAGAAAGAATTGACTGGAAAGGGGGAATGTTTAGGAGTCTATATAATCTTGAGTGCAGCAGTGATGATACACATGTATAAATTTGCCACAACTCATCGAACAGTAAATTTAAAATGGTGCATTTTATTTTATGTAAATTATACATCAATAATTTTTTTTAAGTTATTCTGTTGGGCTTTCAAATAAAAAAAAATTTTTAAAGCAAAGCAAAAGGTCTGTCCTTCTTTCTAATAAACCTCATACACAAAATCCACACAATATCCTCAACTTTCTCTTTCCCCTCCTGAGTATCCAACATGTTGTTATTTTAGAGGACTTTCTCTTACTTTGTCTAACAGAATGAAAATTAAGCAAAGGAATACATGATGATACACACAGGACTTGTCTGATACTTAACTCTATGCATGTTAAAGAGAGACTTTAACTTCAGTCACAAGTTGCTACTTTAAAAGATAAATGCTATTAAGAAATGAGAATAATATTGACAAACTAGAGCACTAAATTTTATGAGATCAATAAGCACATTTCCTACAGGAACTATTTGTTCTGGATAGTAATTACTGTTACAACTTCTCTTTTCAAGAAAATCATGCCTGGGGAAAGAGAGAATAAAAAGAAATAAGGATTTTTAAATTTAGAAGATTTTACACAAAAATTAACTGAGAAAGAGAAAATGAAGTAAAACTGGTTCTTCTCAAGCCTCAACGGACATTAAGTAATTTAAAGATAACATTATTGTTCAACTTGTGAAGAAAAGGTGGTATCTATGTAAAAGCCTTGTCAAACTGTAAAGCTTTGTAAACTTTTGAAAGCTACCATCATAAATGAGCCAGACTGTCCCCTTTAATATGGTGTAGTAGTCAGGTTCTCCAGAGAAACAGGACCAATAATGAGAGGGGAGGAAGATTATATATTAAAAAAAATAAAAATAATTTAAAAAAATAAAATAAAATAAAATAAATCAAAATCAAAAATCAAAAATGTGTGTGTGTGTATACGTATATACTTATATATACATAGGGTCCCCATCTTGCAGACAGCATGAGAATTCCCATGCTGTCTGCAAGATGGGGACCCTGGAAAGCCGGTGGTGCAGTTCAAAGGCCTGAGAGCCCAGAGCCAATGGTGTAGACTCTAGTCCCCGTCTGAAGGCCTGAGAATGAGGAGTACCCAGGGCAGGAGAAGACTGATGTCCCAGATCAACAGTCAGACAGAGAGCAAACTGCCCCTTCCCCTTTGTTTTATTTTCAAGGTAAATGGAAGGGATTATATGCCCATCCACATTAGGGAGGGCCATTTGCTTTACTCCATTCACCAATTCAAATGCTAATCTCTTTAAGAAACACCCTCATGAATACACCCAGAAGCTATGTTGAATCTGGTTATCTGGGCATCCCCTGGCCTGGTCAAGTGGACAAATAAAATTAACCATCACACATGGTATCAGAGAGAACACCGAACTAAAAATCAGATATCCTAGTTCTGGTCCCAACTCTACAGATTATGAGCTAAGTGACCTTGGGCAAGTAACTACTTGCCTTTAGCCACAGTTTTCTTATGCAGACCCAATCTATACCCTCCTCATATAACAAGATTGCTCTGCAAACCTGATGACTACATATGAACAAACTCTTAAGACCATCAAGACTCTCAATCAAAGGCAATATTATTTATTCTTATCAGTTTGGTTCAGACAATTTAACACATTTTTTTTTAAAGATTTTATTTAATGGGGTGCCTGGGTGGCTCGGTAGGTTAAGCGTCTGCCTTCGGCTCAGGTCGTGATCCCAGGGTCCTGGGATCGAGCCCCGTATCGGGCTCTCTGCTCCACGAGAGGCCTGCTTCTCCCTCTCCCACTCCCCCTGCTTGTGTTCCCTCTCTCCCCCTCAAGCAGGGGGTGCGGTAGCAGAGGGAGAAGCAAGCTCCCCACTGAGCAAGGAGGCTGATGCAGGGCTCGAGCCCAGGACCCTGGGATCATGACCTGAGCCGAAGGCAGAAGCTTAACTGACTGAGCCACCCAGGCGTCCCAATTTAACACATTACCGATTACACATATCAATGGAATATTCTCATGATACACTTGGAACATGAGCCCAAGGAGTAACAATCACCTGGTTGAAGCCAACTGTTTCTAAGAAATAAAAAATCATCTAAATTCATTTAAAATGATGGTAGAAGATCCAGTACCTTCAATGTCTGGACCTGATCTGTCCCAGATGAGTATTTCCAGAGTTTTGATATCAACTCAAAATGAGCACAATAATTGAAGGGAAAAGCCCCATTAGCATCTGGATGCATTCTAGTATATGATTAGTTCTAGTATATGGAAAAAAGGATTTGCATATTTGTGCACTGTAACTGAATGTTTTTAAAGGATTGTTACTCATCAAAACATACATCCAAGCCCCAACTGTCCCCAGTCCCCTGTTACCAGGGAGGCTCCAAGGATGTAACAAGATGGCTCATTACCATCTGCACTGCCCTGACCAAATCTCAAGGGATGGGCAGCCATGAAATCACTGGTCACAAGACCACCAGCGAACATATCATACTACACGAGAGCAAAGTGTCCTCCACTTGTTTTAAGGCACAATCTTTTTGTATGGATGATCATTTCTTAAACTTTCCCGTAGAGCCGAGTCCATTATAGTTGGATGCTACGGATACTTAGAATCCCTGCTCCCCAAGTCCCACATCACTGCGTGTCTACTGTAATTCTATCTGCCTCGAAGTCTAATTTAGTGATTTGCTTTGCTTTGTGTTATAAGTGTGCTCCCAAAATGATGGTGTGGAAGGGAACACTTAAAAAATTCTTAAAGGAACTTACCAATAATACATATTGTTATCTATTATAAATCCTTTTTTAACTAATCCACTTCTTATACAAAAGTATATTCTCCCATTGGGTTGGTTTTAAGCAAGGTAACATTGTGTGTAAACCTAGGCATTAAAAGCTTACTTCTATGTAATATTTTAAATATCTTCCTTTAACCCTAAATAACTAAAGAAAATAATAAAATGGAGGGCAATTACAAAGCAAAGCTCCCTAATAAAAATCATCAACCTACATATGCAACATCTCCTTAAGGATACTTGCAAAGGGGCACCTGGGTGGCTCAGTCAGTTAAGGGGCCGACTCTTGATTTCAGCTCAGGTCACAATTTCAGGGTCGTGGGATCGAGTCCCATGGCAGGCTCCGTGCTCAGAGCAGAGTCCGCTTGAGATTCTCTTTCCCTCTGCCCCTTCCCTCCCCCCAGCTGTGTGCACACGCACACACACACACGCACACCCCTCTCTCTCTCTCAATAAATAAAATCTTTTTTTTTTTTTTTAAAGGATACTTGCTAAAAATACTGATGGCAGACTGTACAAAGATATTTCTTTTTGTTGTCTTGTGGGAATGAAACCAGCACACACAAAACACTAGCTCCCTGTAAGCAAGCACACTTAATGCAAGAGGCAATATGAGTTCGCCAAGGCCTTTTCAATAGTCAAGCAGAGGATCCTTATTTCAGAAATGACAACACGAAGGCCCATCGAGTGTTACGGAGCTCACTCTAGGTTACAGAGACGGATCAGGAATAAGAAGCCCACTATTCCCTGTTCCTCACAGCTCCACAAAGTCTCCCCCACCCCAGTGACATGACACCACCCTGTATTTGTTATGTGTTGATCATACAAAAGCCTTGATCTTACTACTCTAACCCCAGAATATGTCACCCCTTATGTTGCTGCGTAATTTTGGGAAATACGCCATCCTATTTTGGCAACTTGATGTAAGATTTTCTGAATTTAAAGAAAGAGGGGTCTGTGTTCTGTCTTGGTACTAGAAACAAAAATGCCTCCTCAGTCTCGGCAAGGCATGCAGTTAAAAATAACCAGGGTCTGATTCCACAGCGAAAGAAAGCAACATGAGAGGTGGAGAGTAAACAGGCTTTTCCTTTTTAATAACCTGCTCTAAGTCATCGACTTCCTGATGTAGATTTGAAAGGGAAGCCCAGGAAGGAGCACAGCCACTCCTCCACACGTTTTTGAGAGACTGTAATTTCAGATGACTAATTTAGACACTAACACTACCTCAGTACACAGTCTATCACTCCACTTTTAAATGATCTGCAAGGAACGTACAAACCCTGCTAAGAAGTCCATCCCTGACAGCAGGCTGACAAGTGTGGTCTGGCCCAGCAGCACCAGCAGCACCTGGGGGCTGGTTAGGAATGCAGGACCTCCAGCCTTGCCCCAGACCCTCTGGATCACTAGCATCCATTCGAAAGAGATGCCCAGGTGACTTGTGTGCATGTTCAAGCTTGAGAAGCACTGCCTTAATCCTGGCAACTACCTGCACTGTCCCAAGGAAATCCCGGGATGCTACCTCGAATTTCTTCCCAACTGGCACTTTAAGACCTAAGGATGTTCACGGCATTCCATATTATCTCTTAGTTTTCTATCTTATGTTCTGGCAATTTTGATTTGCACACTGGTCTGGCTTTAGCCAATACGAAAACAAGAAAGCAGGCACCTGGTTTGCATGCAAGAAAATGAGAGAGAAAGAGAGGGATCTGTGTGAGAGAGAGAAAGAAAGAGAGCGAAAGGCGGACAGGTTCAGGGTGGGTGCCGAGGCCAGGAACAGGAAGAGGAGAGAAGGGAGGGCACAAACGTGATTATTTCTGCCCTGCACTTCACCTTGGGCCCCCTCCCCACAAGCACTAGGAAATTCAGCCACATCTTACAGGCTAGAAACAGAAGACTGGCATTAATCTTAAATTTAGCTTTTACCCTAATGTCAGTGATAATGAATCAAAAATGGAAAGTTAGAAACTGAGGAATTATCTCTCTTTTTATCATTATCTGGGGCAGAATTACCCGCCTAAAAGGACAAACTATAAATAGCAGAAACCTATTTTATGTATGATTGTAGGATCAATTTAATAGGATTAAAAATCTGCTCTTCTCTGGGACTCTGACTGTATGGATGTCATGCTGAAAGACATGGGGACACAAATTCTAATCACTTAGAAGAGTGTGACAGATGGAGAGGAGAGCCCTCCCTCCAGTCTAGCCCTTTCACTCACGAGGGGGGAGAGCCTCGGGCAGAGGGTCCAGCTGCCATCAGCTTAGTCATTCCAAGAAATGGGAGAAATCAAAGTAGACAGTCCCCAAAAGTTCTTCCCTTTCAGCCCGAAAACCGTTAAGATTCTAACTTATATAATCATGGTCCCAACATTACTACGTCTCGTAAAACTAGGACAAACAACCCACAGTTGTTCTCACCAGATGCAGGCTTCAAATGCGTTATTTGTTCACTTTGGAAAACAGCAAAGCCTTCTTCAAAATACGACTCTATTCACACTTACGCAGGTTTCTTTACAAAAATACAAATAAAATATGCATGGGCCAATACATCAATCCTGTCATTGTTTAAAATTAGCATGACTCTTGGGGCGCCTGGGTGGCTCAGATGGTTGGGCGCCTGCCTTCGGCTCAGGTCATGATCCCGGGGTCCTGGGATCGAGCCCCGTATCGGGCTCCCTGCTCGGCGGGGAGCCTGATTCTGCCTCTACCTCTACCGTTCCCCCTGCTTGTGCTCTCTCGCTCTGTCAAATAAATAAATAAAATCTTTTTTTTTTTTTTAAGATTTTATTTATTTATTCGTGAGAGACAGAGCGAGACAGAAAGGCAGAGGGAGAAGCAGGCTTCCCACGGAGCAGGGAGCCCGATGTGGGACTCGATCCCAGGACCCTGAGATGATGACCTGAGCCAAAGGCAGACGTTTAACCATCTGAGCCACCCAGGCACCCAAATAAATAAAATCTTAAAAAAAAAAAAATTAGCATGACTCTTGCATTAATTTCTTATCTGAGAAGATCTCAAACTACACAGTTAAGATGCTTGAGGTTTTTTGTTTTTGGGGTTTTTTTAAAGATTTTATTTCTTTATTTGACGGAGAGAGAACACAAGCAGGGGGAAGGGCAGAGGGAGAGGGAGAAGCAGGCTCCCCCGAGCAGGGAGCCTGACACGGGGCTCAATCCCAGGACCCTGGGATCATGACCTGAGCTGAAGGCAGATGCTTAACTGACTGAGCCACCTGGGTGCCCCGAGATGCTTGAGTTTTGCAGAGGCAAGCTGGCTTCCATCCCCCAGCTGACCATAAGCCAGGAGGCCATGCAAGGTTAGATCTTGATTTCAGATGCTCCCTTCTCAGATCATCCCATGCACTGCCGTCCCTCTCTATGCCCGGGCTCTCTGTTTATATACTCCAAACAAAGTCACATATTTGCATACTGGACTACTGTTCCCCCACCCCCAATTAGATTTTCAACTCCTGGGTGCAGGGGAACTGGTTGTCACTGCTGCATCCCCAGGCATCAAACAGTGCCTAGCACAGAGGGGTGCTCCATGAACACTGCTAAATCAGCAAATTAAGGTTCTAATACTGGGCACTTAGGCTGTTGCTTTATTTTTTAAAGAAGCCCCAAATATTGTCAGCATCACAAAGCGACTCTTGAATGAAGTTATGAACAACAACAAAAGATGAAAAAGGAAGAAAATGAGAACTGATTTCAGTTGCAATAAGAGGAGGAATAAGAGGGGGCGCCTGGGTGGCTCAGTCGGTTGAGCGACTGCCTTCGGCTCAGCTCATGATCCTGGAGTCCCGGGATCGAGCCCCGCATCGGGCTCCCTGCTCGGCAGGGAGTCTCCTTCTCCATCTCCCATTCCCCCTGCTTGTGTTCTCTCTCTCTCTCTGTCAAATAAATAAATAAAATCTTTAAAAAAAATAAATAAGTAAATGCAGTTATGTTCTTTTTCCCTTAAAGCTAGGGACAGAGATTTAAACTGGCCTGCTTTCAACCATGTACAAAGACAATAAAGTAGTTTTTTTTTTAACACTCTACTCAATATTGTGATTCTTTGTCAGGTATAATCAGCTAAACAAATAATGGACTTTTCTAGGTTAGTTCACATAAAAATCAGAAATAGTTCTGAAAGGAAGGAAGAAAGGGAGGGAGGAAGTGGGGGGAAGGGAGGAAAGAGCAGAGCTATTTTCACAGTGAAAACCAATACTGGCAAGACTGCAACTGATCCATCTATGATGTATCAGAAAATCCATATTCCTTTTTAGTAGTATTAGCCCCATCACACAGCACACTGGGTAGCAAAGTCCAAACCTGGTGCACACCCACTTAGAGCCAGACATAGGAACACTTTTCCTTCTGGAAAAAGGTTCTCAATTAGAAGCCTACAGTTTAATTAAATTGCTTTTTATAAGACTCTCTTGCTGGGGCTTGTATCATGCTCCTGGGGGTGCTTTCTCCTAACTGGCCTTTTCTGATCTTTATCCTAAATTTTTCTCTCCTTGATCCAGTGTTTACACAGCTTAAGCTTAGCGTTGCCCTGAGATTTATTAATAAAAGCACACTTATGTCTATGGAAAAGCATTGGGAAGATTAAATGAGCCAATAATAGCTTTTAATAACTATCATAATAAAAAAACTAAATAGGTTCCACACTCAACTTTTTATTTTTTCCCCTCAGAAATTCCTCTTCTCCCTGTCTTTCCCATTTGATAAACGGCAACTCCATCATTCTGGTTTCTCAGGCCAAAAACCTTTGTCTCTCTTGACTGCTTTCTCTCATAAGCCCAAGCCAAACCATCAACAAACCCTTTTGCTCTACCTTCCAAACAGAGCTAGAATATGACTACATTTTACCAGCTCCTCAGCTAGTATATAGACCAAGGCACCACATTTCTTGCCTGGACTACTGCAAGAGTCCTACCTCACCTCCCTGCATTTACCCTTGCCTATCCCCATAAAACCTCTGGGGTTTTTAAAAAACATTTAATTTAAAATTTCCTCAGCTCAAAACCCACCTCTCAACTCTCATGAAGTTGGTGAGATTACAAGCATCTTTTATTTTCTCCTTCCTGCTTTAATGCATGGACAATAAACATATTTTATTGTCCCTAGAGGGTACAGCCACAGGATTTTTAGTTTCTGCTTCCAATAAACTAGTTAGAAAAGTCTTGAGAGATGAAGATTCTCCGAAGTAGAAAGGATTTACTTAAAATGTAGAACTATGAAATAGAATATAAATTCATTGTTAAGAAAGCAAGCAGTTATATGCTAAGAAATAAAAACAACCCATATTTAAAATCGTCATGTATTAACTACCTAAATGAAGACAATTTTGCAGTAAATTCCCTGCACATCCCAGACCTTCAGAAAACATGAAAACTGACTAAAATTCTGCCTTTATCATAGTGGTGAAAGGAATATTTCCATTTTCAACCACTTCAAATAGCAGTAATCTAAAGTCAGATTGTTCTGCTTAGTATAACCGATACTCAGTACTGCCCATATGGCTGAACAACCTCCATTTCCCACCACATTCATGGTTAAGAAAAAAAAAAATCTGCAGACAATGTGAGGGGGAGCATATTTGGTATCTCATAAGTAGGCACAAACAGGTACACAAATACCCCCTCCGATTTTGGCCTGTCTTCCTCCCTGCTGGGATAAGAGGTGAGAAAAGCCAAAGCACCAGCTAGACGCTGGCAGAACTGCACTGCTCGGAAACTCACCCGGGTCTGCAGGGCCCCACACGGGCCGCCCCGCGCGGCGATGGCTAATCCGTTCGCGCTTCTCAGTCTTTGCACGGGACGCAGAGGGTGTCCCGCCCGACAGCAAATGGCTTGGGATGGCCACTTGTGTCCCACTGTACTCTCGTCTTTAATGATTTCCAGCACATTTATCATAATAGCATTCCTCCTAGTCTTCAAAGAAAGGATTATAACCCCAATTTACACACAGCTGAACATGTTAGCCATTTTGAGGGAGTGACTCTCCTGTCATTTTCTGAAGAGCCAGTCAGGCTTAAAAATAAGAGTCATCCAATTTCCCTTGCTTCTCCATTTCGAGCAAAAGATAAAAGGGAACACTGTTAATATAAAGGGACACAAATGTATCAGCAAACAGAACTCATGGGGAACTCAAAATCCCCTCATCATTGAACTTGAAACTGAAATATTAGAATACTTCATGAGATCAAGGCCAGCCGTCTGGTTAGCAGCAGAGCTGGATAATCATTTTTAAACAGTAAGTAAAACATTCAGGAGAAAACTGAAAAGGCTTTCTGTCCTTATATGAGGACTTTTTTTTTTAGGTTAAAAAAAAAAAACCCACCACCACCAACAACAAAACCCCAAACAACTGAAAAACACAGACTACTATATTGCAAGCCACTAGCCCACAGGCTACTTAACACAAAGAATTAAATGTCCACACAGCTCCTTTTATCAAACTCAGTGTGATATCGGCTTCCACACACAAGACTGGTTTGGAAAAAAGTGGTTAAATCAAACAACTTCTTTTTTTTCCCTGAAGGTGGGAAGGAGGTTTACCTCTGATTCCAAACATCCATTAAACCTACTTTCCTCTTAAATTGCTTTTTACACTTACCATTTCACCCCACGCATCATGGGTAAGAGTACATAGTAAAGTAGAACAATCTGAAGCAATTCTGAAAGTGAACAGGTCACAGACTTTCATTCCTTCACCTACCCAGCCATTTATGTATGTGTGTAGGTATGTATCTATACATACAGATATGTAGATATATTCTATGTTGGTAATATATACTACTATAATGACAAAGTAATATAGGGGCGCCCAGGTGGCTCGGATGGTAAAGCATCTGCCTACGGCTCAGGTCATGATCTCCAGGTCCTGGATGGAGCCCCACATCAGGCTCCCTCTCCCTCTGCCTCTCCCCCTGCTTGTGCTCTCTCTGTCTCTCTCTCTCGAATAAATAAAAAATCTTAAAAAAAATAAATAAATGACAAAGTAATATAAAAATAGTAAGATATGTTACTAAATAGCAATATAATATATAGTAACATATATAACTACATAGTAACATCATATATATTGTATATATTATTATATATTAGCAATATGCATTCTGTGTATATATGTATGTTAATATGTATATTATGTATACATATATATGTATATGTTATACACACACACACACACTATGTCAGCGAGAAGAACATGGGGTTATCATAAAGGTATTTACTCAGTTGCACATTTGTACCTTCCCTCAGAACTCAGCCTGGAGTCTGGCACCAAAAGAGCCTCCTGTGGCCTGAAAATACATTGCGTCTCTTGGACGCAAAACGAGCAGCCTAAGTAGCTGCTTTACTGTGGTCAAGGGACCTACCCTTTTGTATAAATATACACTCGTCCTTTCTTTAAACTGCAAATAGGTAGGGGTAGATAAGCTTTACTTTCTAGCAAGAGCAAAAGTTATCTCCTTTCCCTTTCTCTCAAAGGGAACCAAACCCTGGGAGATAATTTATGGCTCAGAGCCCTAGTTGACTGGTATGACCCAGGGAAAATTCCATTTTGAGAAAATGTACTTTCCTTAAATACTCTGAGACAGAAAGCAGTCAGGTCTCTGATGAAGCAACTAGACTTTCTCAGGATTAGGTAGAAACTTTTAGAAAATCAAGGAAAATTAAAATACGTAAAGCCAACACTTTGAAATCTTTACCCTGAGCAACACTGAAGGCTAATACTATGCCTGTTCTAATGAAGATAATTTTATATGAATCATCCACTTTTGACCAGATTTGAGGCTATAAAAATGAAAAATCAAATTGTAAACTTTTCAATCCAGTGGCAACTGCTTGCTATTAAACTAGTTTGCCCTTATAAACTATCAACTCTCAGCTACACCCCTTGTTAAATGTTAATAGCCACCTAAAGTTCTCTTTCATTAACTGAAACACAAACAACTTTAACATGGGTGTGACAACACACACTAATAATTTCCCACTTTTTATAAAATGTTAATAGCAAAAGGAACTCTCACTGAGACCGAACCTGAAAATACTTGCCGTATTGGAGACTTTGGCACTGATATTTTCCTGACAGTGTATTTCCAAATGATAGCAGAATTTTACATCGGAAGAGACTTCAGGGGTTACTTAATCCAGCACCTCATCTTAAAGATTAGCTGATAGGACCAGAGCGTTGAAATGTCCGAAGTCACAGAGTTAATATGTAGAAATAATATCCGAGGACCCTGAATTCCCAGACCACCACACTATCCATCAACCCACCCAATCTTTTACCACTAGTGTAATCTCAACAGAACTTTTTTTTATTATTATTTTTTAAAGATTTATTTATTCATTTGAGAGCGAGAGAGAGCAAGCATGAGCGGGAAGGGCAGAGGGAGACAGAGTCACAAGCAGACTCGCCACTGAGTGAGGAGCCCAACACAGCGCAGGGCTCGATCTCATGACCCTGAGATCATGACCTGAGCTGAAATCAAGAGTCAGGTGATTAACCGACTGCACCACCCAGGCACCCCTCAGCAGAACTTTTCTTTGCCCCCATCTCCCACGCAGCCACTGTCTCTTCTAGCAAGTCCTGGATACACTCCAACAGCTCCGTGGATGGTTTTACTGCTCTGGGAACTCATCGCCTACAGCCCATTGGCTTCTCCTTAAAGTAAACCTCCTCTGCTTCATAATCCAGAATGTTGCCTAGGGCTATGAATGGAAATTTGCCTCAAGGACTTAGGAGAAAATTCCAGAGCCTGGTGAATTACAAAAATTACCAGTTCAAAGTTTGTTTTCCCTTTTTATTAAGCTTTGCTTGTTTTCAGGATTCCCCACTCTCTCAAAAAGAAGCTGCCCTTTGCATTTGTGCTATGATTTAGATTTGGGTGTCTGATTCCTAGGCACTGGATTTACTGTCGGATCCCAAAGACTGATGCTTAGTATCCTTAATATTTCTGGTCCTTAATATTTGCAAAGTTTCTGTCATTTGAATGAGAAGTATACTGGCAAGTGAGGAGGACACTGGGCCTCAGACAGACACACGATGAGCAGTTAGCAAAACTCCTGCTCCGTGAATTCACAGATCAGTGCAGACTGCTCTTAGAAGTAAGGTCTGGGGGCGCCTGGGTGGCTCAGTTGGTTAAGCGACTGCCTTTGGCTCAGGTCATGATCCTGGAGTCCCGGGATCGAGTCCCACGTCGGGCTCCCTGCTCAGCAGGGAGCCTGCCTCTCTCTCTGACCCTCCCCCCTCTCATGCTCTCTATCTCATTCTCTCTCTCAAATAAATAAATAAAATCTTTAAAAAAAAAAAATAGAAGTAAGGTCTGGATGCCACAAAACAGCCTCTCAAACTCTGCATGTGGAGTTGCAGTCTAGACAAAGTGATGGATTTGCTTGGCCGTTTAACCAAATTCAATACACCACGTAGTACTATAAAATGGAATTTCAGTGTCTTGTTCAACAACCAGGGAATAACAAGTTTAAAGTACTTATCTACTGTTGCAAAACGGGACTAGAAACAAAACTCTATTCTTCCATATTATACCCCTTCCCCTTGCTTTATTTTTCTCCTTCCATTCGCCAAGTAACACTCCAACTAAAGAATGGACTTAAAATAAAAACAAACACGGGAAGTTAATTTGAGCAAAACACTAGCAATAATGTTAAACTAAGGTACATGGAAAATAGGAAGTTTCGATGCCTCCCGTGAACAAGGTTTTCTGGCACTGGTGACTTCAAGAACAATCACCGTGTCCTCCATTCTCAGTAAGACCACGGAGGCAGAGAATAAATATTTTCTCTGGGCACAGTTGAAGCTGCAATGTAAATTCCCGGCCACCAAGTGCATCCCTACAAAGGACTGAATGCTCCTCAGAAACCCTCCTGAGGGGCCCAGAAAGTGGGGGTGGGACGCCAGCTTCCTCTCAAGGGAGCCAGCTCCAGCATCATGCAAGCCACCCCCCTACCAGAGATTCTCTTCCAGAGAGTTGAGGTGGCCGGAGTGCCTGGCACGCACACATGTGATTAGCATGACTACCGAAAACATACTACGCGAGGTTTGCTATCTAGTGTCTGCTGCTTTCAGTGGCTTCAGAACCAATGGGAGCATTTTGTTTCTTTGCAAATTCTGTGTTTTCAGAACACCAGCACACCCTCATTAAGGCTGAGATTTCAACTTCTGTGGCCATTTGCCACTGATGCTCTTAATGACCATACATTGATTTGGTTCTCAAGTCTAGAGAAAAAAGCTTTCTATTTTTGCTTTCCCTAATAGAGTACAGCCAACAGAACACACCCCACCATGCAAAGCTCTAATTTGGCTGACAGCCGAACAAAGTCCGCTAAATGGTTTCTTATATTAGGCTGTAATTGTTTTTAGCCCTACTGAGTCAAATTTATATTCTGGGAGAAGGGCATGAGTCCTCACTTCCAAATACTTAAGGTCAGGACTGTTTATGTTTCCACAAAAACATTTATACCCAGACCTATTTCAGAGTCTTACTTCGTGGATGGGAAGATGGCCTAAAAAACCAATATTACCCAAAGGAGGCAGGAGCTCCTGATTCTATTCTCAGCAGCAACCACTGCCTGAATCAGCCTGTGTCTCTGCTCTGAAGCCCCTGATTTTATCCCTACATGCTCCACTTTCTCCTACCAGGAAAACGGGGAGATCACTCATGCTTATGTAGTTATACTCTGTATATACACTGACCCACATATACATACTCACACACCCCGCAAAAATCTGGAGATTTAAAATACCTAGCATTGTCATATCCTGCTCTGATCCCCTCTAGCTCAACAGATGACAATCTCCGTTCCTGCCTGTCCCTGCTCACCTCTCAGGAAGGAAGCAGGGTGCTGGAGAGCTGCAATGAGAGGAACAGAAAAGGAAAAAGGGTGAAGGGGGCCAGTACCTGACTCAACCACAGTTCCATAATCCCAGACAACTATTTCATTTGGCAATATGCATGATCTTCCAAGATGGTGGCTCAGGAACATAAAAAACTTGGATTAGGAGTGCCTGGCTCATGGAAGGCAAGGAACACTAGCAAACCCAATAATTCAGGTCCTCGCTACATTATTTCTATAATCAAGGCTATCTAGTTGTTGCAGGTGAAATGGTCCATCTTCACTAATACTACTTGTGAAGGAGGGCAATTACTCTTATTTGCAATTTCCATCCTACAGTTCATGGACGTGACCAAGCCCCCTAAACACCTTGATTTGCCTTAGTTGTGGTCATCATAGAATTATACCATTTCGGTTCAAAAAAATAGTTTCTAAGTAATGGACATTATAGAGGGTTGCCAGATGTAGCAAATAAAAACACAGGATTACCAATTAAATCTGAATATGGCATGGGACATACTTACCTGAAAAAATTATTTGTTGTTTATATAAAACTCAAGTTTATCAATATATGTATATATTGGACTTACTTAGAATAAAACTAGTTGTTGTTTATCTGAAATTCAAATTTAACTGAGCATCCTGTATTCTATCTGGCAGCCCTAACATTGCACTAGGCCCTGGAGAGTAAGATATGGTATCTGACCCCAGGAGCTCACTGTCTGGTGAGAACCAGACCTGAACAAGAACAATACAGGTTACAATGGAGGATTGGAGGCACTTACCAGGTACTTTGAAAAACACAGGCAAAGGAGCCACTAAATCCTAATTTAGCACACCAATAAATTCTCTACCTTTTGTAGTAAAAAGAAATACTATGGAATTTTTTATTCTAGAATTCTCTATCCTACAGCTTCTATAATCCTGATTCATGAACTTGCTTAAGTGTTCCAAGTGTTCTTCCCCACCAGTGGGACGTCACCCATCATTCCTCCTTCAGGAGTATTATCTACAGCGTTAAGAAGTAATCCCCAGGGCGCCTGGGTGGCTCAGTCGTTAAGCGTCTGCC
>NC_058404.1:26326310-26404570 GCF_002201575.2 Neomonachus schauinslandi
AAAAAAAAAGTAATCCCCAGGGCGCCTGGGTGGCTCAGTCGTTAAGCATCTGCCTTCGGCTCAGGTCATGATCCCGGGGTCCTGGGATGGAGCCCCACGTCGGGTTCCCTGCTCCATGGGAAGCCTGCTTCTCCCTCTCCCGCTCCCCCTGCTTTTGTTCCCTCTCTCGCTGTGTCTCTCTCTGTCAAATAAATAAATAAAATCTTTAAAAAAAGAGAGAGTTTGCCTCTTTCAGATACAACTTAGAGGACAGTCTTCACCATCTCTGTTGAAATGAGGGATTCCCCACATACTACTCATGTACACAGCTCTGAAAGTAAGATTTTGGGCCCATATTTGGAAAACTAACTCTCCCTTTTATATCCTGAAGTCTTTTTTTTTTTTTTTTTTTTTTAGGGAGTCAGCCAAGGCACAGAGTGGATGGGTCAGGTGGGGGCGAGCAGGGACAGTGCTGGAGTGACCTGCCCCAGTCCCACGTGATTCTCTCTTGATGGTGCTAGGCGCTCTGGCAGGTGTCATCTGCCCAGCCTGGCACAGATATGCCTCCAGCCTACAAGTCACCTGAACCCCCTTACGAAGGGCTACTTCATTTCCCCCTTGATATCCAAATCACAGGAGTAAAAGCAGAAAGGAAGGTAAAAAGAAAAAGAAGCAAAAAAAAAGAAATAGGTGGTATGTACCTATTTCCTGCTGGAATTGCCTTAGACTATGGTAAAGAGGACACGAGGGCTGTCAGGTGCATTAGGTAAGGCTTTGGGGTCCACTGGTGGAAAACCCAGAACATATCAAAGACAATAGTTCAAAGACTTAAAATTGGGTAATTAGCTTAACATTATTTTACTTACAAGGTTTCACGTCTCGGTGTTAAAAATACTAACACTTTAAAAAATAAAATTCCCTTTTATTCCCAGCCCATTCATCTGTGCATCCCCAGCACTTAACAGTGTCACGGCACACAGCACATGAGCCATGATGTCTGATAAACCGATGAGCTCAGGGATGGTACCCGTGAGGTTTCAGCCCTAGCAGCCAGGGTCCCCATCACGGGCACCCACTGGGTACTGCACACAGGAAACTCTGCAGCTCCAGGGTTCTGTTGATACGCTTTCCTAACAGCCAACATCATTCTCTAGGTGATGAAGAGAAATAAGTATATTCAAGTTCTCATCTTTCAAGGCCCGAAATTAGAACTTACTCAAAACCAGACACATTTACAAGTCAGAAAAGCAAAAACACGATTTCATAATGCATCAAAAAAAAAAAAGAAAGTCAACCTGTTTATAATTTTGTTTTGGAGGCAGTACAGAAGGAAACATTTTGGAAAGCACTGCCAAAATCTAAAAAGAAAAAAAAATTGTAAAAAAGCCAAAAACAAAGTCAGGCCGTTAAACAAAAAGGGGGGCGGGGACTGCATTAATTCAAGGCAATAAAGATTTAAACATAAAGTTTGTGAAAGATTTAATTCCAGATGTGGCCCCACTAGTTAACTATTAAACAGTCAACTTAACTTTCATTGGTTGGGATAGGTTTGCTTCTAATTTAATATCCCTTTCAGATCTCTGACTCCATAATGAGATTCTGTGCAAGCCAAAATATGCCAACTTTTTCTGACTTGAAATAAACATGTGAACTTTCTGGACTTAGGTACTTTCTTTTTCCTCTTATTTAGCTACAAATAATCTAGTCATCTCAGCCACATTCAATAAGCAATGTACAAATAAAAACATACACATATTTGTATATAATATATACACATAAGTAGTATATATATAACATAATATGCATATAAATTAAAAACAAAAGTGAGTACAAATAACTGACAAGTGAAATTAATTAAAATAATGAAATTAATTTTAAGAATAATTTTAATTAAAAATGAGTTCAGGGGGCGCTTGGGTGCTCAGTCATTAAGCGTCTGTCTGCCTTCGGCGCAGGTCGTGATCCCAGGGTCCTGGAATCGAGCCCCGCATCGGGCTCCCTGCTCGGCGGGAAGCCTGCTTCTCCCTCTCCCACTCCCCCTGCTTGTGTTCCCTCTCTCGCTGTCTCTGTCAAATAAATAAATAAAACTTTTTTAAAAAATGAGTTCAGGGGCACCTGGCTGGCTCAGTTGGTGGAGCATGTGACTCTGGATCTCGGGGTTGTGGGTTCGAGTCCCACACGAGTTGTAGAGATTATTTAAAAATAAAATCTTTTAAAAAAATGAGTTCAAAATTAATCAGTCTTCTGTTTTGTGAGCTTCTGTTCGAGCCCCACATTGAGTATAGAGATTACTTTAAAAAAACTTATCAAATTGTACACTTGAAATATGTGCAGTTTATCGTAGGTCAACTGCACTTCAATAAAACTATATGACTTTTAACTCTGTTAACCTAACAAAAGGTGACATTTACAAACTAATTTTAAAAGTTGCCTAAAACCTAAAGCCACTTTTCCTCTCTAGTTAGCTGGTACCATCTGCTCATCTGCCCCACTTACTGATATGTACCCAAAGTTACCAATAATCTATCAACACCAACTTTTGGTAAAACATTCTTTAAACAGACTGAGAAAAACTAAGATGATTCAAATACCTGAGCGGCACCAAGCAAGATGCTCTAATACTATGACCAGTGTATACTACTCTGGGTCAATCCCTCCCTCCAAGTCCGACCACCTTTGATCCGACCCAGAGCGATAGCCATCTGTCTAATACCTGGACACAAACTGGAAGGGGGTCGGGGGGTGACTAAGGAACCAGGAAGGAAAAGAAGGAAATGGTCTAGTAAGTGCTTACAATGCACCAGGCATTGTTACGCACTTTTACACACATTCTCTTACTTACTCTTTACAACAGCTCTATGAAAGAGATGTAGCTTGTATATACTGAAGGAAACAGGCTCAGATGTCTCCACGTCATTTAAACATAAATAAGTCAAAGTGCTTTTGTTCACCCTCTTTTTATTACCCTTTGATATGTAAGAAAATTCTAAATGGCCCATCCATTTACAGATTCAATATTGAACTGTTTATTGGGACCTAGAGCTACAAACTAGGTCTATACTACTTAAAATGATTATGGGGGCGCCTGGGTGGCTCAGTCGTTAAGTGTCTGTCTTCCGCTCAGGTCATGATCCCAGGGTCCTGGGATCGAGCCCCGCATCGGGCTCTCTGCTCCGCGGGAAGCCTGCTTCTCCCTCTCCCACCCTCCCTGCTTGTGTTCCCTCTCTCACTGTGTCTCTCTCTGTCAAATAAATAAATAAATAAAATCTTTTAAAAAAATGATTATGTGATACCACGATTACTATATTAAAATGATTATGCCTTTTGAGGTGATAAATATGTTCATTATCTTGATTGTGGTGACGGTTTCATGGGTATATACATACATCAAAACTTATATTGGGGCACCTGGCTGGCTCAGTTGGTAGAGCATGCAACTGTTGATCTTGGCGATGTTAAGTTCGAGCCCCACGTTGAGTATAGAGATTACTTTAAAAAAACTTATCAAATTGTACACTTGAAATATGTGCAGTTTATCGTAGGTCAACTGCACTTCAATAAAACTATAAAAAGAAAGTTTATGCCATGGATGAGAGCTAAATAGATATAAGGAAAGTGAAAATATCCATAACTGATAAGGTATTTTGAGTCAAAAAAGCTATACAATGAATACAAGCAAGATTCTCTATCAGCATTTCTCAAAGTATATCCTATATAACACCAGCTCTAAGGGATGTTAGCAAGTGTTACACACACACACAAAGGTTCTGGGGTGACCTAAGTTTGAGAAATGCTCACCATGTTTCTTAACTGTGGAACTTCTCAGAGGCTTTCTCCTATGCTGAGATAGTTGGTGCTTTTCAAAAACAGCTCTATAAAAATATAGCTTTTCTGAAACTAATTTGACCAGAAAACTTTTTTTTTTTTTTTTTTTTCCCCAGAAGCTCTCCTGGGATTGCTAATCCACACAGTGCACTTTGGGAAATGCTGCTCGAATTCACAGGCTCGTGGGATCTGGACTGGCTGAGAGTTTCGAGAGCAGCGAGGCTGGGCTTCTCCGATCTCAGCCCCAAGTGTAACTGCAGCTGTCGCTCGCTCACGAGTCCCCTCCTCCTTCACAACAACGGGGGACAGTGAGCACAACTCAGGCAATAGAGAACAAGGAGGGTGTGAGCAGAGATCCCTAAGTCAGGTCCTGCTGCAGAAGTCCTCCTGATCCCTTCTAAATTCACGTACTAGGGCTGCTGTAACAAAGTACCACACATTTGAACAGGAATGTACCGTCTGACCATTCTGGAAGCCAGAAGCCCCCAATCCAAGTGTGTGCAAGGCTGGTTCCCTCTGAGGGCTGGCAGGGCAAACCCTGTCCCAAGCCTCTCTCTCTCTCCTTGGCTTGTAGATGGCTGTGTTCTCCCTGTGTGCTTGTCTGTCTCCAAGTTCCCACTCTTTATGAGGACACCAGCCATGGTGGACTGAGCCCCTCTAATGAATTCATTTGAACTGGATTACCTCTTTTCAAGAGTGTCTCCAAATAAGGTCATATTCTGAGGTACCAGGACTTAGGACCTCAGCATAGGAATCTAAGGGGACACAATGCAACCCATACCACCCTTCAATATAGTGCCCAACTGGCAAGAGATTTTGTGAGACTTCCAGTTTACAGATATACCCTATGGAAGTTGTAACCTGCCAGATTTTGTTATCTATCTGAATATCCTTCTGTATTCTCTGACGCTTTCATTGATACTACGGTTTGGTAAGCTATCTTTATTCTGTTATAGAAATAGATCATAAAAAATGTTTCCTTCATCTGATATCTGCATATGGGTAACTTTTACCCTGTTTCTGTTAATGATCTACTGAGCCCACCCTATGTCGGGCACATTATTCATCAACCTCACGTCCCATTAAAGTCAGTATTTTTTCATATTTAAAGAGAAGGGGGGTGGGTCGGGTAACTTACCCGAAGTCACACCACTAGCAAGAAGCCAAATGTTGGGATGTGCATCCAAGTCTGGCTCCGGAGTCCCCCCCTTTCCTCCCCACCACACTCCAGTTCTAAATCTGGGATGGCTGCATTACCTCCACACTTTTACTGAGGTTTAATTCACTCAGCAGGGAAAGAAGTAGTCTTGAGAGCGGGGGAAAAATCAAGAGCTCTATTTTAGACACGAGATGCCTATTAGATATTCAAATGCAGGTACAAAATAGGAAGCTAAATACGCTGGCCTGAAATTCAAGGGGTAGTTGGAGCTGGAGATCCAAGTTTCTCGTCCATCTGCATATGTATGGTACATGAAGACCAAGGAGTGGATGACATCGCTTCCTGATACTGGGCACTTGTCCGCAAACTACGTGCAAACAAGCCACCTCTTCTTTTGTATGATCTGTGAGCTCAGAGACGTTTGCACATTTTTGAAATGGTTTGAAACATGAAAAATATTTCAACACATAAAAACTGTCTGAAATTAAAATATCAGAGTCCATAATAGTCTCCCTGGAACACAGCTACACCCCCTCAAATTTATGGGACACCAACAACTGCTTTTGTGCCACAGCGTCCGAACTGAGTAGCTGCGACCACACGAGATGGTCCGCAAAGCCCACAAGACTTAGTATGGGGCCCTTCACAGCAAAGTTTGATTTCCCCAGAGAGAGAAGAGAAGCCTAAGGCAAGACATATCCCTGGTGGCCTGCAACACGAGGACACTGGGGCGAGGAAGCACGCCCAGCAAAGGCGACTGGGCAAAGCAGATAGTGAGGCGAGAAGACCACCGCGCGTAGGATGATCCCCAAAGCAGCAAAGAAACAGGAAGCCAGGGCAAGGCAGTGTCTCCAGAAGGATGGAGGGAATGACAGTGGGGTCCAGTGGGAAGAGGACGAGGCCACTACCACATGGGCATCACTGAAGACCAAGACAAGAGCAGCTCTGGAGAAATGGTGGGGACAAAGTCTGACTGAAAGAGCTTCAGAGGGGGGCACCTGGGTGGCTCAGTCGGTTAAGCGTCTGCCTTCGGCTCAGGTCATCAGCCAAGGGTCCTGGGATCGAGCCCCGCGTCGGGCTCCCCGCTCAGCGGGAACCCTGCTTCTCCCTCTCCCTCTGCCGCTCCCCTTGCTTGTGCTCTCTCCCTTGCGTGTGCACTCTCCCTCTCAAATAAATAAATAAAATCCTTTTTTTGTTAAAAGAAGAAAAGGGGGGGGGCTTCAGGGAAAGAATGGGAAGCGAGGAAGTAAATATGGAGGATGAACAATGTTTCTGAGGAACTTTACTATAAACAGGGTGGAGACAGCAAGAGAGGACCATCAGGTAAAAAACATGCTTTGGTTGTTCAAGAAAGGAGGTATTACAGGCGCACAGGAATGATCAGGTGGAGGGGAAAGTGAAGCTCAGGAGAGCGGGGAGCACTCACTGTAAGAACCGAAGGCTTCAGAGGAGACAAGCGTAGAAGGCGTCCCTGAGTAAGTGGCTGGGACACGGGTGGCTCGTCTATGGGACAGGCAAGGCCAAGACAGGATATGGGGACAGATACACTAAGCTGGCAGATATAGTGCCAGGAAGATGAGGAAGTTCTCATCCTACTCCTTTTTTCCCAGTAAAATAAGAAACAAAGACATTAGCGGACAGGGGGACAAAGGCTGCTGGACACTCACGGAGAAGAGAAATAAGAAACTGTCACCCCTGAGAGGGAGAAGGTAAACCGACGAGGGTTGGGTAGCAGGACTGTCTCACATTCTCAGGGGACACTTGAGAGGTGATGTCATACATTTAAGGGGAAACTGTGCAGCGTGGTTGCTGGCCTTCAGCTACGTTCCAATACTGAACAGCAAAAAGATCGTGTGACAAGGAAGCGGGGCTGAGGGAACTGAGGTGAACAGGTGGGGTGAGGAAGTGGAAGACAGTGTCAAGGCGGTCAGGTCCACACACACTGCAAGTCCCAGGGGGATCAAAGAATGTTTAAGCAGATCATGCAAATAATTAACTCAATATGCCCTATACATGTAGGTCTTCAAATATTACATTTTTCAAAAGCCCACAGCAGAGTCTTGTCTAGAATCCAAGCTGGGATCTGGTGGGAGTTTTCTCGAACAAAAATATGATATCTCAAAGAAGCGGTCACCCCTAAGCACCTACCAATCAATCATTTTCTCCGGTCAGGGGAAAGGACTCTACGAAGGTCCAATATCATTGACTTCGCATCTTCTCTGTGAAGCCATGAGTGATGAGACACGTGAGCAAAGCAAAGTGGGAGGAAGGGAGCAGGCTCTGGGGAGGAAGCAGATGCGGCCCAAGTGGGAGAGAAGGGAGAATCCGGAGGAGAAAGGGAGGGAGATGAGGTGAGAAAGAAGGAAGGGAGGAGATGGTGACAGTAATGATTAAAACCACTTAAAAAAAGCAGGGGGGAATAAAAGAAGTGATGAGTTCTACACACGGTGGTATCAAACATTGTTCATCCTCCGTATGACAGAGAAGTCATCAGCACTGGGGCTCCAAACTCATCAAACACCAGCTGCCCCTTCTTCCAACACACTAACTGTCATTTTTTTTTTAAAGATTTTATTTATTTATTTGAGAGAGAGAATGAGATAGAGAGCATGAGAGGGGGGAGGGTCAGAGGGAGAAGCAGGCTCCCTGCTGAGCAGGGAGCCCGATGCGGGACTCGATCCCGGGACTCCAGGATCATGACCTGAGCCGAAGGCAGTCGCTTAACCGACTGAGCCACCCAGGCGCCCCTAACTGTCATTTTTAAACATTATTTTTATTAAAGACAGTGTGTTAGTTTCCCAAGGCGGCCATACAAAATACCACAAACTGGGTGGCTTACACAACACAAATGTACTGTCTCATTTCTGGGGGCTGGAAGGCTGAGACCTAGGGGCTGGCAGGATGGTCCCAACTCTGAGGGCTGACCCAGGTCCCCTCAAGCTTCTGGTGGTTGCTGGCAATCCCGGGTGCGCCCTGGCTTCTGCTGCCCCACCCTGACTGATACCCACCTTCGTATCCACACAGCGTTCTCCCTGTGCGCATGTCTGAGTCTACATTGCCCGTTTCTAAGGACATGAGTCACAGTGGATTAGGACCGACCATAACGTTCTCATTTTGACTGATGTCCCTCTGTAATGACCCTATCTCCAGGACCTCCACATTCTGAGGTACTGGGGGTTAACGCCAACTTATCTTGGGGGGGGGGGGCCACAATTTAAGCCATAACAGACAGCAAGGCTAGTTAGAATGCAGATAACCTAAGGGCAGATATCCGTTTTCAAAGAATTGCCTCCAGAGATGGAGGGATTTTATACACAAAGTACATATTTTACAAATTTGGTAGGGACTAATGTTAAATGTGGAACAAAACACAGTTTTGTTAAATTTTATGTCAATGTATGATTACACTAGAAAGAATCTCGGGGTGGGGCGCCTGGGTGGCTCAGATGGTTAAGCGTCTGCCTTCGGCTCAGGTCATGATCCCAGGGTCCTGGGATCGAGTCCCGCATTGGGCTCTCTGCTCCTTGGGAGCCTGCTTCTCCCTCTGCCTCTCTCTCTCTCTGTCTCTCATGAATAAATAAATAAAAATCTTTAAAAAAAAAAAAAAAGAAAGAAAACAATCTGAAGCTTAATTGTTAAAAAAAAAAAAAAAAGAAAGAAAGAATCTCGGGGTGCCTGGGTGGCTCAGTCGTTAAGCGTCTGCCTTCGGCTCAGGTCATGATCCCAGGGTCCTGGGATCGAGTCCCACATTGGGCTTCCTGCTCAGTGGGAAGCCTGCTTCTCCCTCTCCCACTCCCCCTGCTTGTGTTCCTGCTCTCGCTGTCTCTCTCTCTGTCACATAAATAAATAAAATCTTAAAAAAAAAAAAAAGAAAAGAAAGAATCTCTCAAAGCAAAGGAAGTAGTTTTGGAATTAGACTTACTTTCTTTTTTTTTTTTTAAGATTTTTTTTTTTTTTTTTTTTTTTTGGGGGAGAAAAAAATGGGAGAGAGCAAGCACATGAGAGGGAGGAGGGTCAGAGGGAGAAGCAGACTCCCTGCCGAGCAGGGAGCCCGATGCGGGACTCGATCCAGGGACTCCAGGATCATGACCTGAGCCGAAGGCAGTCGCTTAACCAACTGAGCCACCCAGGCGCCCTGGAATTAGACTTTCTGCATTCTGGCGTTTCCAATGCGCAAGAATATCTAAGTGATATTATCCTGAGAAAGGAGGAAGGGGAGAAGAAGAAAAAAGAAAAAATTCCATATTGCACCCCCCACGCTCCTGCCACAACCTAGAAAAGTAATTCCTAACATATAGATGTCTTTTTTTATCATAAGCTGAAGATTTTCCTAAATTTGGGGCGATATAAAATATAAATTAAGCATCAGTTGTACCCCAAGGCCCTTTTCAAGAAGAAGCCTTTGGGACAGAGGGAGGGCATGATTATAAAGGGGCAGCGGGAGAAGTTTTCTGGGGAGTAATGGAATTTTTCTGTATCTTGCTAGTGGTGGTGATTATATGAATCTATACATGAGTTATAATTCACAGAACTGTATACCCAGAAGAGTTAATTTTACTGTATCATAATTTTAAAAAGAATATTTAATGAGGTGCTTGGGTGGTACAGTTGGTTGTGTGGACAACTCTTGGTTTCGGCTCAGGTCATGATCTCAGGGTTTTGAGACCGAGCCCAGGGTGCAGCTCCGTGCTCAGCATGGAGTCTGCTTAGGACTCTCTCTCTGCCTCTCCTTCTGTCCCTCCCCCTGCTCAAGCACTCTCTTTCCCCCTCTCTCTCTCAGATAAATAAATCTTAAAAAAATAAAAAGAATATTAGCACTTGGTGTCTATTTTTCAATAATTTTAAGTGACATCTGATATTAATCCCATTTTTTCAGATAAGGAAAATGGCAGCTTGAAATTAAATAACTTGCTCAGAATTAAAACACCTTACATGGAGGATGCAGGATTTGAAACCATATTTGGCTGGCTCCAAAGCTTCTACTCTCTTCTACTGTTCCAAAATACCACCAAAAAAACCACTGAAGGACTTCATTTGGATATGCCTGCCCCTTCTCGTAGCTGCAAATCCTTGATCAAAAGGCTATTGTCAGAGGGAACACACACACACACACACACACACACACACAGACCTGAGATTCCATAAAGAGAGCACAGAACAAAACATGGAAACCCATCCTACTTCCATAACATCGTTTCTTGGGTACACTCTCTTCTGTGGCAGATGTCCAAAAACAACAGCCTATGTGCTAGGTGTCAACAATCTCACCTCAGTTGCTAGGATAACTCCATTCCACATAGGAAGAACCACCTGCCCTCCCCGTCCTCTGCACTCAATTATTAGAAAGAGGAGAAAACATCCCAGTTAGGAAACATAAAGCATACATTCCGCTCTTCTCTTCCATTTTGCTTGAATGGGTCTCCTCTTAGAAACCTAAGAAAACAGGGCATCGAGGTGACCAGACACTGGTCACTGTTGTATTGAGTTCTCTAAAATATGTCTTTTGGAGTTTCCCAGGGTTCTTCATGGATGCTGAGTGTGGCCCCTGTCACCATCTTAGCAAACAATGAAGTTTAGTCATAGAATGAAGTGACAGCCACTTGTCCAATGTCTTCTGCACTCCAAATGAAAGACTAGGAAGACACCCAGAAGCAAATCTCCTTAAGCACTCATCATCTCACTTAAGACAATGGCTCAATACATTCAACCAATAACTAATGAGTCAGTAGGAGGTCATGCACTAAGTAAGGGCAAACTGTACCGATTCCTCTTGAAAACTGTTAAGGGAAGCTTGCTCTTGACAGAATGCTCTAGTTTCAGGCAAACCGAACTGCTGGTCTTGTTTCCATTTTTTTCTTCAGGTTCATATGTATATATGTTCATGTATACAAGTCCACAGCCCCTTATTTCTTCTGTAAGAAAACCCAAATACCTTTTTATAATTGCTACAACGGAGACAATGACAACCAAGAGCTGTATTTTAGTCTCGTCTGTGACTATGACAAAGTCTACACCTGACTTAATTTCGTCACCTAAATTCCTTTGGGCAGGAGCAACAAATTCATCTGTATATCCATCCACTGTAATTCCAAGGTCAAAGCCCTCAAAGTGGCAGAGATATATAAAGTATCTACTGAACTGAATTAAAGCACAATGAGGTAAAATAAAAACGCATAACTTAGAACGAAAAACTGAGGCTTGTCTTACAAAACCCTTGGAATTTAACCACTGCAACATAGTCTTAAGCTGTAGCCATTGCCAAAAGTCTTTCTAATGAATCAGAAAGCAAACAAAATGTCTCCTATTAGTTGAACTGTATGAAATTGCTGCTTTTTTGCAGGTCAAAAACACTAGATATCAACAATTTCCTGCGGTTCAACCTAATAAAGCATAATCAACCACACAAGTTAAGGTAGAAAACCTGGATATATCTTCAGTAACATGTTTCCCTGACCAAAATATTCACATATAAAGGATATGATCACAAGGCATATAACTGCGTTCATGTGAAAAAACAGTGTTGTTTCTGGAGACCTAAGGAAATCATTTTAATCAGAACTTACTTTTGTAAGTTAAAGCTTTAATGAGGTCTAATTTCCATAAAATAAAATTCGTTGATTTTGAGTGTAGGATTTGATGTGTTTTGACAAATGTATCCACTTTTGTGATCACCACAATCATGGTGTGGAATATTTCTATCACCCAACAAAGGTTCCCTTGTAGCACATCCCCTCCCCACACCACTAGCTTCCTGTCAATGTAGCATTCTGCCTTTTCTACAATTTCCTATAAATGGACTCATACCATATGTGCTTTTTTTTTAAGATTTTATTTATTTGAGAGAGAGTGCACACATGATGGGGGGTGGGCGGAGGGAGAGAGAGAATCTCAAGCAAACTCCCTGCTGAGCGTGGAGCCCTACCCCATGACCCTGAGATCATGACCCCAGCCGAAACCAAGAGTCAGACGCATAACCAACTGAGCCAGCCACGCGCCCCCAGTATGTGATCTTTTGTGTTTGGCTCCCTTCACTTAGCACAAAGCTTTTGAGATTCATCTACGTTGTTTAACTAGTAGTTCATTTCTTTTTATTGCTAAGTAATACCCCACAATTTGTTTATTCATTCACCAAACAAGCTGTTTCCAGTATCGGGCCCTAATGAAAAAAAGGTTATGAACATTTGCATATAAATCTTTTTTTAAACATAGATTTTCATTTCCCTTAGAGTGAATACACAGGAATGTAATTGCTGTATTGTATGGGTAAATAGTTTTTTTAAGAAACAAACACAGTTTCTATATATATACAATGGAATATTATGCAGCCATCAAAAGGAATGAATCTTCCCATTTGCAATAATGTGGATGGAACTGCAGGGTAGTATGCTGAGCGAAATAAGTCAATCAGAGAAAGACATGTATCATATGATCTCACTGATATGAGGAATTCTTAATCTCAGGAAACAAACTGAGGGTTGCTGGAGTGGTGGGAGGGATGGGGTGGCTGGGTGATAGACATTGGGGAGGGTATGTGCTATGGTGAGTGCTGTGAAGTGTGCAAGACTGTTGAATCACAGATCTGTGCCTCTGAAGCAAATAATACATTATATGTTAAAAAAAAGAAGAAGAAGAAGATAGCAGTCAGGGAAGAATGAAGGGGGGGAATCGGAGGGGTAGACGAACCATGAGAGACTATGGACTCTGAAAAACAAACTGAGGGTTCTAGAGGGGAGGGGGTGGGGGATGGGTTAGCCTGGTGTTGGGTATTAAAGAGGGCACGTACTGCATGGAGCACTGGGTGTTATACACAAACAATGAATCATGGAACACTACATCAAAAACTAATGATGTAATGTGTGGTGATTAACATAGCATAATAATAAAAAAAAATGAAACAAATAAAAATTCATGGCAATAAAAAAAAAAAAAAAGAAACAACCACAGTTTCACAAAGTGATTATACCATTTTGCCTTCCCAACAGCAATACAGGAGAGCCTGACCTATTACACATCCTCACCAACACTTGGTATAGTCCGTCTTTTTTTTTTTTTTTTTTTTTTAAGTTTTTTTTTTTTTTTTTGACAGGGAGAGAGACAGCGAGAGCAGGAACACAAGCAGGGGGAGTGGGAGAGGGAGAAGCAGGCTTCCTGCCGAGCAGGGAGCCCGATGTGGGACTCGATCCCAGGACCCTGGGATCATGACCTGAGCCGAAGGCAGACGCTTAACGACTGAGCCACCCAGGCGCCCTTGGTATAGTCCGTCTTTTTAATCTTAGCCATTCTAGGGGTATGTAGTGGTATCTCCTAGTGGTTTCAAGTTTATTTCCCTAATGACTAATAATATTGCTATCTTTTAATCTGCTTATTTGCCATTCATATATCCTATTTTGGAGAGTGTCTATTCAAATATTTTGCCCAGTTCTCAATTGGATTTTATTACTGTTATTGAGTTGTAAGAGTTTTGTTTTGAATCAGATATATGTTTTGCAAATATTTTCTCCTGAACTATGGATTGCCTCTTTATTTTCTTAACAGTTCTTCTGAAGACCAAAAGTTTTTCATTTTAAGTCTGATACATCAAAATTTTTCTTATATAGTTTTTGTGCTAAAAAAAAAATCTTAGCCTATCCAAAGTTTACAAAGAGTTTCTCCTATGTTTTCCTTGTAAGATTTTATAGTTTTGGCCCTTACGTTTAGATCCATGATTTATTTCAAGGTAATCTGTGTGTATGGTGTGAGGTATGGGTCGAGGTTCATTTTTATGAATACAGATGTCTAACTGTTTCAGCACCATTTTTCAAAAATATTACCCTTCCCTCTCTTTGTACTTTTGTCAATCAAAAATCAATTAACCATATACGTCGGCCTACCGTGTTGCATAGATTTGCCTATCCTTACACGAATACCACGCTATCTTGATTACTGGCTTCAAAGGAAGTATTTAAATCAGGTAGTATAAATCCTTCAATTTAAAATACCTATTTTTAAATAATTTAATAACTTGTGACTGATTCCCCCTAGGACAGTTCACTCCCGATGGACATATCCTAAGGCCTCTAACTGATGCTATTGCTCTTCCCTTCACCACCACCACCCCTGTTTCTTTAAGTTAACAGTGGCTCCCTCCATTCATATCAGTGGGACTTCAAAGCCCTTCATCTACTTCCTACATAGATGGGGCATAATGAATTCCTACCCAGTTGACCTTACCAAGAATGGGCTAAAGCTCTTTTCTTGTTCCACCAACCATGACCTCCTGGACTCTTGGTTTCTACTCCTTAGATTTTTCCAGACCACATTACCAAAAAGTTCCTGACCTCTATCTTGATCATCTGATTCCTACACCTTTGGCCCGTCTCAGAGACTCATTTCCCTGGGTGCTGGTCCTAAATCTGGACTGTGACCTGGTTCACTGTGAATTTGGACTTTACTTTTAACCAGCCATAACTACAGATGAATAAATCAATGAACAAAGTCCTTCCATTTGTATTCCCAATAGGCCTGCTGCTAATGGCCCTGAGGGGTATTCACTGCCCAACTCCAGGTGCACGGTTTCCACTGACGCAATGGAATTGTGCAACAAAACGACCCTGACCCCACTCCGCCACCTCTGCTCCCCTCCCCCACTCACACATTGGTAGATACAATGTCTTCATATTAAAAACTGCCAAGTGAAAATATATTTAATGTTCCTTGGGCCAAATTCATACCCTAAATATGAAAAGTTACCCTCATGTTAACTTTGATGTGTTTCGGGCAGGTCAAAATGAGGAACCATTCAAATAACTGGTTTGGTAAATCACTTTCAAAACTTTTCTTCCTAAAATACTCAAATATATATTTACATTATCTCATAAGAACCACAATAAGCATGAAATTAGCTATTCCCTTCCTGTGATTTATACCAGCTCTCTACCAGATGGTTTTGAAATTTATTTTCTTTATCATGTAAAATGAATTTTCCCAGCTGCATCCCAGGATAAAACCCGGAGGATCTGGAGTCACTCGGCAGTCATTTTACCTTTAAATTCACCTATGTGCTCTAGGTACTGCTTAAAAGAAGAAAGACAGGCAGACAGACAGACACAATGAAGGAAAGAAGGAAAAGAAAGAAAAGTAGGAAGTGAGTTATAAAGTTATATAACATAGCACTGAAGTTTTCTCATCCTAAAGATTACTTGCGATTTCTTTTGGCTTACGTATGAATCGCAGATTAGCTACTAAAAAAGGATATCTAGTTTCCAAACTAATCAATGAGGGTTCCACCTAAGGTTAAAAAAAAAAAAAGTTTCACCCTCAAAATTAGAAGATTAGACGCTGTTTCCTCATAAAGACCTAGCACCATTTGTTTAACAAAACTCAAAAGGCAAAACCTGGAAAGCTCCTGGGTACAGTGGTTAACTATGGGTAGGGAGACAGGGAGATTATGAGTTATCCAAACTCAGGTGGCATACTAACTCACCAGACCCAGCCCAGGAAAACCCTGGGGGGGGGGGGTTCAGGCTGAAAAACAGCACATGACACATGACATTCATTCCTCACTGGATGACTTCTCTTCATTTCAGAACGTGGCTGATGAATACAAGTTGGTAGCATTCAACTGTCAAATCTTAGGCTACTCGGGGTAAGCGGCCTAGGACTTCTCTGGAATTGCTAGTAATTGTTATAAAAATCGACTTGCCAATATTAAACCATACAGCCCCTTAGCCCCATTACTTTTTGTTCCCAAACTGGACATTCAGTATCTCAAAGGATTTAATTTCCAGAGTCCAAAAAGGCCAGAAGCCTGGTGTGTATAAAACAGTTGGGTGGGTGCCTGGGTGGCTCAGTTGGTTAAGCGACTGCCTTCGGCTCAGGTCATGATCCTGGAGTCCCGGGATCGAGTCCCACATCGGGCTCCCTGCTGAGCGGGGAGTCTGCTTCTCCCTCTGACCCCCCGCTCTCATGTGCTCTCTATCTCATTCTCTCTCTCAAATAAATAAATAAAATCTTTAAAAAAAAAAAACAAAACAAAAAAACAAACACACAAACAAAAACCCAAACACCAAAGGAAGCAGGACATAAAATAGTATAGCATCACATAAAACTCAGGCTGGAGGGAAGGACACTGAAATGTTAATAATGACTCTAGCTGGATGGTGGCATTATGGTTTACTTTTATTTTATATTTCATTTTGTCTTTCCAGATTGTCTATAAAGATTATGTATTACTTAGAACAAATTGATGGTGGGGGCGCCTGGGTGGCTCAGTTGGTTAAGTGACTGCCTTCGGCTCAGGTCATGATCCTGGAGTCCCGGGATCGAGTCCCGCATCAGGCTCCCTGCTCAGCAGGGAGTCTGCTTCTCCCTCTGACCCTCCCCCCTCTCATGTGCTCTCTCTCATTCTCTCTCTGTCAAATAATAAATAAAATCTTTATAAAAAAAATAATAAATAAATAAAGTTTCATTGGGCGCCTGGGTGGCTCAGTCGGTTAAGCGACTGCCTTCGGCTCAGGTCATGATCCTGGAGTCCCGGGATCGAGTCCCGCATCGGGCTCCCTGCTCGGCGGGGAGTCTGCTTCTCCCTCTGACCTTCCTCCTTCTCATGCTCTCTGTCTCTCATTCTCTCTCTCTCAAATAAATAAATAAAACCTTAAAAAAAAAAAAAAGTTGGGTGTCCTATTATTTCACTTGGGAAGACAAAACAACAAGGACAGGAGTTCTTCCTACGACAGACTAGAGGTCCTCCGTCTACACCGTTCCTCACCTTTGCTCGGGCTACCCTCCTGATAATGCAGGCACACAAAAGCACCAAACCAATCTCAAAAGGAGGTGATGACAAAGAGGCTCCAAGGCTGGGTCTCTTGGGACTTGGCTGGACAATTTTGGGAAAGCTTACCCACTGAGTACCAGCCTCTTTACCTGCATTTACAAACTGCACTTACCTAGCCACTTTACCTGCCCCAAGTGCTCTCCCTAACTGAACACTGTTTTTGCAGAAGATAAAACTCCGATGTTTAAATGGGGATTTAGAAGAGGAATCTATGTATGGTTACCTAGTAGAGATCATTCTCAGAGCTGGTAAGAAGGATCGGTGATAAAAGAGGCCACTGATTCTCTTCTCCAATCTCCTACATGGTCTCACACATAATAACTGCTTCATTTGTTTTCTGCAGAAAACAGAACTGCCTGAATGTGATGGAAAATGTTCATGTTACTAGTTGGATCTCTCTGGTCTTGTGAACTACCCTACTAAGCAACTACCTCGGGGAAGCCTAAAATAAAATCATGACATGAAATTCGATAAGAATTTACTTGCGTAATTAGACTTCTGTAGAGAATGGGGAGGTATTTATCTGACACCAGACAATTTTAAAACTATAATCCCATCATTTGCAAATAACTAAAAATTTAGAAGGTGACACCGAGCCAAAGGAGAGAGAGGACTCTTCTTAGCATACAGTTAAGCTACACATCATACAGTCATACTATGTTCTATATTGCTAAGATGCATTAGTATAATAGAGAAGGGGAAACAAAACAGGACTTCAGATTGAAGAAAACAAGATAATAAAGCAGATGGATGGAGCTCTTCAAGCCTGTACTAGCAGAAAATGCAATTAAACAAAGGCTATGCTTTTATTAAAATCACAATGGTTAATAATGCAGATAGACCCACTGAATTCTTCACCATGTAAGCTTTGTTACATTTTTATGGCACAAATTAAAAATTAATCTCACACTACTGAAAGTATGCCTTTAGCTGTTCCTAAGATAGCAAAAAACAAACGAACAAAACCCCAGAGGTTCCTAAAATGGCATAAAAATAAAAGGAGGTACATATGTACCTTACATGTATCACATAGAAAAAAATGTTAGAAAACCAGTGTTTCTCCTCTTTTATTATTAGTTTAACCCCAGGATTTTACAAGCAATGCAAACTATGATTACATGAGAATGAGCTAATAGTCATTCAAAAATTATGAGGTGAAGCCCAGGGATTGGATGCTCTCTCTAGAAGAAAAAAGACCGTTTACAACTTCCTTATTCACAGCACACCTTTCTCACTACTAAGTGGAATTCTAGTTTCTCCATGACCCCACTCAGCTGGAAGGAGTCTCTTCCTCCTCTGGATTCCCATGGCACTTTGTCTAGATTCACTCCCTGATCTACTGCAGTTGTACACGAACCTCATCTCCCTTTCCAGACCAAGGTCCTGAAGGACGTCTCTTAGTGGGATTCCTGCCAGATCTTCCCGGCGCCCCTACGTTGTTGGAAGGCCACAGTGAATTTCTGCTGAGTGAATGTGGGGTGAAGTGAACGAATATCCTGACAAATGCCTACCTACATGTTAACTCTAGATGTTATCTCATTTCTCTATATTGCATGAGCACGGTGTTGTTGCTTTTGGTTAATGTTGATGAAGAGTTAAATGATTTTTCTTGGAGGGGCGCCTGGGTGGCTCAGTCAGTTAAGTGTCTGCCTTCGGCTTGGGTCATGATCCTGGGTTCCTGGGATCAAGCCCCACATTGGGCTCCCTGCTCAGAGGGGAGCCTGCTTCTCCCTCTCCCTCTGCCTGCTGCCCCCCCCGACTCGTGTGCACACACACACTCTCTCTCTCTCTGTCAAATAAATAAATAAAATCCTTTTCAAAAAATGATTTTTCTTGGAAAGATTTTCTTTTAATTTAGTATGAGCTAAAACCATAATTAACCATGGAGGTGACCAGCCTCAACCTTCTTCAACTGACAGTAAATTGGAACTGACTAATACATCGGAACCAGCCCTCAGTAGACGTGAACTTCACGGGGTGACCACAGGCCTCAGGCTTGCCTTGATGTGGAGCCACCCGCAATGATTCAAACCTTCGCCTCGGATCATCCCCGCAAGTGATCATCTTAGGGAAGAGGAGACAGCTCACCAACCCACAATGAAATACCAGGGTAGGCCCTTTCTAATGAATTCCAGGTGAGCCAGCTGTGACACCTGTGTCCGAGAGGCTCCACCCTCATAAGGTAGAGAGCCACTTTCCCTACAGAAAGCAGGTACGGATGACGAAAACAAGCCATGTTACAACTGGCTTCTGCTTTCAGTCATCAGTACTTCATGTGTGAGATTTAAACAGTACCTTTGATATCCTTCTCCGATCCTAAAGAAATCTTTGCTAGGGGAGGGGTAGGGGGGAGAAAAAGCACAATCTAATTCTCTGCTGTGTTTCATGGTGTTTAATCCTCTCTAATTGCAAGAGTCTGGAGAAAATTAGTGGGGGAACAGATCATGGGCGTGTTCTTAATAATTTATTCCATTTTATTTATTTATTATTAGGTTCAAAAGTAGTTAGGGCCCAACCTGCTCTTACACAGAGCATAAAGACCTTGGTGGGACTCACTGCCCTGATGAATTTAAAGAGGGCACAGCGAGGAGGAAGAAGGGGGCAAGAGGAGAACCGCTTTAGAAGCGCAGGGAGAGGTGTGCCTGCACTATGTTCTGCCTTTAGCCTGACCTACAGCTGTCAACACCGGGGGCTTCTCCTCCCACTCGCCCCACATCCCACCCTACTGCAGACCCAGTCGATAAAGAATAAACAAAGCACAAACAAAAGCAACTAAGAGAAGAGGATGGCAAAAGGCAATCAGCCTGCACCAAACAGATCTCCGTAATGCATTTGCTTTGACCTCTTCTTTTGCAAGCACCACCACCGAAAATAAGCTAGAACAAAAGATGATTCGTTATGCGTGGCCATAAGGAACTCCAGGGCATGCTGCATACATAATTCATGATGCAAAGCAAGCTGCCATCAGCATCATTTGTCCTCTCAATATTTTAAAGTGGTGAAAGGTTACTAGATATTTATAGTCTCTTATTTCTGCAAGACCCTTCCAAATTCATGAACAAATGGGAACTTTATTTTTTCTGCAAATGCCATTACTTAAGAACCAAAGACTATAAATTCTTCTAGGATTCACTTGGTATCCATCACACGAGGGTGGGTAAACAACCGTAATAAGCCAATTAAGTCAGCAAGCAACATGTATCAGTCCTGTTGAAATTCATCTTCTCAAATCACTTCAGCTCTCTGTTTCACAAACACCTCAGTGTGGTTCCAGTTCATCCCATCCCATTCACCCAAGTCAAAGGGAAATGCTGTATACCTCACAGACAGGAAACACAAGCCCAGGAAGATTACCTGACACACCTGAGCCCTCAGGGCCACGCAGAGAGGCCTAGAACTCAACCTCATTAACATCCTGGACAGTTCCCGAGGCTCCCCAAGACCTCCATCACTTACTGTGGGATTTACCTCAGAGCCCACCCCCTCCCACTGACTGCGTTCTTACTCCATTCAAGCCCATCTTCCATGTTGCCCGGAGCAGTCTTACAAAAGGTGACCGTGACCCTTCCCCATCTGGCCCTTCAATATTTCCCTCTCACCCTGGGGGGAGGAGAGGGGAATAATCAAATAAATCAAAACATTTTAGCTTTAGGGGCGCCTGGGTGGCTCAGTCGGTTAAGCGTCTGCCTTCGGCTCAGGTCATGATCCCAGGGCCCTGGGATCGAGCCCTGCATTGGGGAAGCCTGCTTCTCCCTCTCCCACTCCCCCTGCTTGTGCTCTCTCTCTCCCTCTCTGTCAAATAAATAAATTATTAGAAAAATATATTTTAGCTTTATATTGAGCTGCCAAGAATTCTGCCAAGAATCTTAGCTAATCAGGTAGACAGGCATGTGCACTATGCAGTGAAAGAACTGACCCCCAATAATCTGTCCCACCTTCTTCCCCCCACCCCGACTCTAGGACACTTCCGTGGCCCTGGTGGTTGGCAGAAAGTGCCCTAGCACCACCTCTGCTCAGCCGGAGACCAGTCCTCAGGCATCCAACCCCACCCACCTGGCTCCTGACGGGTCCCCTCCTCAGCCCCCTCCTGGCCCCAGGAGATGTGTTCATCTCGGCCCTTACCACACAGAACCTACATTGTACATTCGCACTTGCTTTGCCCGCCTGGACTGCAGCTGCCTGGGATCGGGGCCTTCTTCACCTCGGACTCCCCAGCACCTGCCCGATGCCTCATCATTGCAGACGGCCAGCTCATGTTTCTGGGCCAGCACCATAGGGTTGAACGCTCATGCTTTTCCCACACGTTATTCCATGTTCCATTCAACCAACCACCCACGTTTGACAAGTGGAAAGCTAGCATCTTCCTGAAAGGCATTTCAGGGTGGTGACAGAGGCCATGTGCTCTGGAGGAGGGGAGCCTGGGCCCTGGCACCTACTGCGTACACCTGGCTAAGTTACTCAGCCAACGTACACCTCAGTGTTCCTCACCCAGAAACAGGGATCATGAGCCAACATGTATTAAGCACTTACTGTATGATAAAAAACTTCTCTGGATAGTTGGCATCCATTAATTCATTTAATCCTCATGACATCTAAGGAGGCTGTGAGAGCAGGAACAAGTGCTAAGGAAAGGTTAGAATGATTTCTCCTCCTATACCCAGGAAGAAACTGAGGCTCAGGGCAGCTCCCCAGAGGTGCAGGCTTCTTTACTCCTTAATCCGCTGGCTTTGAAAGGTAAAAGATATGAGGCCTCTCTCTCTCTCTGATGCTGCATTAGCATAATGCAAGAAAGCTGCATGGCAGTATTCATCTCTAGCTAGAGTTAATGGGACCCTTGTCCTGTGTCACCCCCCACAGGACACTGTAGACTCCTTGGGGGTAAAGACCTGTCCCATTACGGAAACAAGCTACGTTGGGGGGGGGGGGCGCGCAAGAGGTGAGGAGCTATTCATACTTTAAGTAGCAAGCACCGAGATTCCAAGCGTTGTAATATCATCTGCGTGATGCATGTGCCTGCCTCCTTGCAAGGCCAGAGAGCATGTGTTCTCTGGATGTGAACAAAGCCATCGACACACCACCAGATTCTTCAAAAGCAAATATTTTTCTACAATCGCAGAACCAGGATTCTTTTCTAACAAAGAACAATGTGCGCCATTCTAATTCCTGATTCTTGCCCCTAGTTTACAGTGGGCTCTGATTTCAATGGAAATCCCCCCATGAATAAAAGTGGCTCAAATCACAAAGGGCACAATAAATCAGAAGATTTACAGACCGTGAATAGGGATGGCCTGAGTATTCCAATCTGCACGTGGACTACCTGGGGCCAGGTATCCAGCAGTGTATCTGGATTGGCAACAGTCACCTGGTTGTTGTTTTATTTGTTTGTTCATTTGGCTCGGTGAGAGAATTTTCATAGCTCTGGTCATCAACAAGCTATAGTCATCCCTGCTATTTGGGTAAGCTTGTAATGCTGCACTAAGTCACATAGACAAGGCTCAGAGGAAAGAAAAGTTTTCAAGAAGTAGCTGAGAGGCTAACAGATCTGATAAACTCTGTCTGCCTGCAGTAAAGCCTGGCCCCACAGCCTCCAAGGCAAATTCCTGAAATGACCGAACAGAAAACAAGTGAATTTTCCTTTTCTCTATGCCAAGGAAAGAGATGGAAACAATGTAGTAATCAGAGAGAATGCACATTATGTTACATAGTAACCAGAGGACATGCCTATGTTTTTCTTGAGGAAGGGAAAATGCATACATAGTCCAAGAGGCTTAATAAAAGAAATAAACTCAAAAGAACACCTGCCCTAATCTGGAGAGGGTTGGGCCACTCACCAGCCAGCTGGGGGTGAGCAATATCAGCAACAGGGACAGACGCTTCCTAGAAAGGCTCTGCATCCCATTTGCTGTTACTGTGGCCTGGGCACAAAATAGCCCAGCTCTCAGCAGACCAGTGAGCTGTTTAAGCATTGGAGTGACCTTCTGGAAAATTCGTATCTCTCTTTTCAGTTCTTCCCTATGCAATTCATGAGCAGCAAGCCCCGCTAATGAAAAGTACCAGAGCAATGCCAGGCCAATGTGCAGCAAAGGTATATCAGGAGCATCCCAATGAATATATATATTTAATAACATGTTCAGAAAATGTGGCATACGCTTTCCCTCATACTGCCTGCGTTGATTTGGACATTTAATGTGAGACGGAAAATTTTAAAGACCAAACCTTTCAAGGAGCCCTGTTAAAAAATCTTTCTCTAAGAAAATGGAGATTTTGTTAGCATTAAACAAAATATACAATTAAGTATCTCTTAAACACACCAGGTGCCTGGATGGCTCGGTCGGTGGAAGCCTCTGACTCTTGACTTCAGCTCAGATCATGATCTCAGGGTCCTGAGATCAAGCCCCTCATCCAGTTCTGTGCTCAGTGGGGCACCTGCTGGAGATTCTCTCTCCCTCTCCCTCTGCCCCTCCCCCCTAAAATAAATAAATAAATCTTTAAAAAATAATAATAAACACAAAAGCAACTCTAACAGGATTGAATTCTTTACTGTTTTTACAGGTCAAACATTTAAGCATGCTGGGCTAGACCCATTCTTTATTCATTACACACACAGAAGAGCAAACAGTTCATATTGTCTCTTAAATTCTGAACCCCTACTGGTCCCAGGATAAAACATCCAGGCACATCTCCTGTGCGTAACAACCAAGCTGAGGTCTAGAAAATACGTTACAGAACTCTAGGACAAGGGGACAGGACAGAAATGAAAACCGTCCCGCTAGCATGGGCAGACTTTTCTTTAGGTGACAATTGGGGTAAAAGGAGAAGCAATGTTTTGGATTAATGAGATACAGTTCATAATCCACTTTTTTTTAATTCCCCACATGGACACAGCATTATTCTTTTTATTTTTTTTTATTTTTTTTACATTTTTTTATTCTTATATTATCCCCATACATTGCATCATTAGTTTTAGATGTAGGGTTCCACGATTCATTGTTTATGCATAACACCCAGTGCTCCAGGACACAGCATTATTCTTGCTGCCAATATCTTACTTTGATCCGTGGCACATTTATTTGTGGACATGCAAGGTTTGTCAGTATTGCTATGTCTAAACATGACATCACATTAAAATGGATGAATTAGGGGCACCTGGCTGGCCCAGTTGGTAGAGCACGTGACTCTTGATCTTGCAGTTGGAAGTTCGAGCCCCGTGTTACATGGAGAGATTACTTAAAAAATAAAATCTTTTTTTTTTTTTTTAAAGATTTATTTATTTGACAGAGAGAGATAGCGAGAGAAGGAACACAAGCAGGGGGAGAGGGAGAGGGAGAAGCAGGCTCCCCTGCAGCGCAGGGAGCCCGATGTGGGGCTCGATCCCAGGACCCTGGGATCATGACCTGAGCCGAAGGCAGACGCTTAACGACTGAGCCACCCAGGCACCCCAAAAATAAAATCTTAAAAAATAATAATAAAACGGATGAATTAGGCTGTGAAATGCATAATCATGCTGACTGCCTATTCCAGTAGGCATCACAAAAGCCAATTTAAAAGATTATCCTTATTTTAAATCACAAAGTTAAATTTTTACAACTCCCAGGCCCCTTTTCAAGTCCTAACATGTTGACTCACATATTTGTCTTTTTCTAATTGCATCTCAACAGTGTTCTAAGCACAAACCTGGATTACTAACCCTGAAGGAAATAAAGTTGAGTATCTCTTGGGACACCCGGGTGGCTCAGTCAGTTGAGCGTTGGACTCCTGGTTTCAGCTCAGGTCATGATCTCAAAGTCCTGGGATAGAGCCCTGCATCGGGCTCTGAGCTCAGCAGGGAGTCTGCTTGAGGATTCTCTCTCTCCTTCTCCTTATGCCCCTCCCCTGCTCTCTCTCAAATAAATAAATAAATCTTTTTTAAAAAATTGAATATTTCTCAAAATTCTGGAAACTGGAGAATTTACTTAGTGTAAAATTTATAAAACAACCTTGAGAGAATCAAAGGTTTTTCAGTATACGACCAACCAAACAGGACAGCCATTGGTAGAATAGAATTGATATACAGACATATGTCTGTAACGACTCATATGAGAGCATCTCCAAAGTATCTTTTTAAGTGGCCAAATGCAAGGTGCAAAACAATGAGTGTAGCATTATCTCTTTCAGTTTAAAATATATGCAAATATATGCTTTCTATTCCTTGGAAGAAATCACAAGAAACATTTTACAGAGGAGAACGAAAACTCAGAGTGAGAGGTTATGAGAGATGGGATTTTTCTTTTGAACATACCATCCACATACAGATATTAGTTTTTTGTTATCGGCAGAGGTTATATGGGTGGAGAGATGATGGTTCCCTGTGAGTCCTTCTGTTACTTCTCTGTATTTAGAAAAATAATAATGGTATTTCATTTGATCATGAGGAAATGATCAACATACTGTATTGGACAAAATTTGAAACATCAAAACATCAAAAGTTTTTTTAACCCTGAAAGGGGAAGTACACTAGAAAATAAATACCTCATGTGCAAGAGACAAAAGGTTATTATCTTGAATATTGGCAAAGAGTTAATATAAATTGAAGTCTGTGGTTGTAATAAGAAATCACTGTGATTAAAAACAGAAAAAGAAAAGTACCACAAAGATGATGCCAAAAGATGTTATTAAGCAATTCACAAAAGAAACAACAAAATTAGGCAACATTCATAGAGGAAAACACTCACGTTTCATTAATTAAAAGTTTTAACCATCAGTGAGATACTGTTTTCCATCAAATGTTAGTGCATTTTTTAAAAAATATTTTATTTATTTATTTGACAGAGAGAGACACAGCGAGAGCAGGAACACAAGCAGGGGGAATGGGAGAGGGAGAAGCAGGCTTCCCGCCGAGCAGGGAGCCTGATGCGGGGCTTGATCCCAGGACCCTGGGATCATGACCCGAGCCGAAGGCAGACGCTTAACGACTGAGCCACCCAGGTGCCCCAAATATTAGTGCATTTTTGAGATGATACCCAATAGTGAGGAAGTACAGTGAAATCAATCTGGTGTCCTCAGCAGGTACGAATATGAATTGTGACCCTTCATGGAAAGCAGTGGAGACATGTACTGGACCTTAGACATTCCTTGCCTTTGACTGAATGATTCCACTTTGGGGATTACTGCCCAAATAAGAAAGAGCTTTTGTGAAGAAATACCACCGTCAGAGAATTATACATAACAACAAAAAACTTGAAACAACTTAAGAGTCCAGTGGTTAAATAAAGGTAAAAATCCCTTTGATGTATTGTTGTGCAAGCATTTATAATTGCTGTGTAGATACCAATAACATGAAACCATATTCATGATAGCTTACTTAGGTTAAAAAAAAAAAACTATTTAGGGGCGCCTAGGTGGCTCAGTCAGTTAAGCGTCTGCCTTCAGCTCAGGTCATGATCCCAGGGCCCTGGGATCGAGCCCCGCATCGGGCTCCCTGCTCCATGGGGAGCCTGCTTCTCCCTCTCCCCTCTGCCTGCCGCTTCCCTGCTTGCGTTCTCTCTCTCTGTCAAATAAATAAATCTTAAAAAAAAAAAAACTATTTCAAATATTTATTCAATGGGATTGTCCCTACCTGTTTTAATAAATTTAAGATTAAGGGGGAAAAAAACTGAAAAAAAAAAGAAGAGTAATTTGTGTTAAGTAATGACATTAGACATCAGTCATGAGTAATTCTTTTCCTTTCCCCCTTCAAATTTGTGTATGTTTTAATAAAGGGAGAAAAAAGCACTTTCAAAAGAGCATCAGGTATTTATGACTAGGAATCACACTGTACTTACACTCCTTCCACAAAAATAAGAGGGGTTTTATCCATAAGCTTATCAGATTTTCAAATATACGTTTAGACTTGTGCTTTCTGGAATAACTATAGTAAGAGTTACGGCAGCTAACATCTACTGAGCTCCTGCAATACCTCAAGCATTGTCCTAAGCAGTTTATACGTATGAACCTGAGCCTCGGGACCACCCTATGACATGGAAACTATTATGATGCCCCAAGTCAAACCCCTAACAAGCGGGGGGAACGGGGAATCCAACCCAGCCCTCCACTCAAGAGCCCTCGCATCTAACCACCCTATTATAATGCTTTTAAAATGCCACACGAAATTCCAAGTGTTTCAACTCAAAATAGAAAGTAAATACAAACAAAATACAAAGTAGACATTTAAAATATCTTGCGCGTCCTAGGATTTCAAGGAAAATGTAACTGAGGTATATTTTGATCAAGTAAGAGGCAAGGAAAGACAAAGTAGAATGCTACAACTAACAATCTGAGAAACTCTGTCCGAGTGTGGGAAGTGATGTCCAAACAAATGAGATGCATGAAATATGGTATTCCATTACTGCAAAATTAAAAACAAAAAACAAAAAACACAGTATATTCAGTCAGTGGTGTCACAAAAAAGCACAAAGATAAGACACTGAAATTTAGTCCACAATCAAATGCTAATTGTGTGAGGGCCAAACTGGCCTCTGTTGCAAGATCTGTTATGGTAAGATTTAGAGGAAGGAAAATCGATGTTCTCGGACACATTCCCAGGGATTACGGAGGCATGCGGCCATCTGCCTGTTAGAATAACCAACTCTCCTTTTCTCCCCGTTCTCAGAACTAGAGAAAAGTGGCCAGCGGCAGGCTCAGATGAGGATCTACCGGACAGGTGTTCTGTCGGCCCGGCAACAACTTTATTGTAAGTCTGAGCAAATCATTGGAAACTGCCCTCCCATTCTCCCAGCCATAAATCTCTTCCATGGTCTCAAGACAGCATTGTCTGATGGAAGAGGAACGGGCTAGGATGATGCTTCCAACTCTAGGGTATGGGCCGGCGGCGGTCCCTGGCAAACTTGTGTCAGTTCCTAAGTGTAACCTGAATGAAGAAGCCTCTTCCATCATACGATTGCTAAATGCTTTCATGCACACGCCCACCCCCAGGCACGGCTCGCTGAACCATCTGTATCAGCCTCCAACCCCAGACTTTTTAAATCCCATTCTAATTTGAAATACCCTCCCCACCTCCTTCATGTGGTTAACTGGAAATCACCCTTTAATGCTCAGCTGCACTGTGGTCCTTCCAGGAACCTCTCTGAGATCCCATTTCTCCCCAGCACCTGACTGTGACCCCGCTGATCTCCACGTGGGCGGGTCCCATGCATTAGCAGACCCCACAGGCCCAGCACTCAGTGCTACAGACTGGACATGGAGGAAAGAGGAGGAGCGAAGAGGGGACGTGGTGCATGTAGGAAGCAGTGGGCAGCCTAACCCTGAGGGGTAGAGCAGGACAGTGGGTAGGAGCAGAGGGGCAGGGCTGATATCCCAGAGCACTGTCACTCTGGGGGCAGTCCCTTAACTTTCTAAAGCTCAATTTCTCCACCTGCACATGAGGACAATGATAATACCTACCTCCCAGCGTTGCTGGCAGGATTAAACGAGATCATCCATAAGAAGCACTTAGCACTGTCTCTCCACCATGGTGGGAACGCAACAGTATCCCTGACTCCCACAGTCTTCCCAAGCCGACACCCTCAGAAAGCCTGGCGTGATGATTAGTACAGTAACAGCCTTTATGGCATGAAAAATAAAAATCTTACTGAAACAACAAAAAAGTTGCTAAGTCAAACAAGAGTCCCTGGGAAAATATCATTTTTTTCTGATTTTATTATTTTCTCCAATACTTTTTTTAAAAAAAACTTTCTTTTCAAAAAAAAGGAAGGAAAAAAAAAGAAAGTAAGTAAAAAAAGAGGCTTGTTCTGCTACGCCCAATTTCATGACTACTGTAACGCAATACTAATACAAACACTTCATTTTCAGGGTGGGAGGATCTAAGAAAATTAACTCTTTAATTCTCTCAACATTTAACATGCTGAGAACAGAAAGCCACCTCCCCAAAGCTGCCTTCAACAAAGAAACCTGTAAGTAGCAGCCATGTATTTTTATTATAACAGTATCCAATTTAATTTGTACCATCTTTGGAGGCAGTGTTCGTAAATCTTTGCTGTCAGAAATGACTGATCACTTCAATCCCTCTCAAAAGGAAGCAAATCCATAAATGGTTCTGAGAAACGTGAAGGCTCCTGAACAGAACGCGCTCAGGAAAGCGGATTTGTTTTCAAAGTGTTTAGAAAGCCTCACCTACAATGCATTTTCTTCAAGATCTCTCTCCAAGATCTGCCTGAGATTTCTTGCAAATGATCCAAACTGAAAATCAACGGAAGAGAATGGCTTGGGCACCACTTTCCACCTACTTCTCCATGTCAAGCAAATTCAAAGTGGTAGCTGACTTTTCTCAGTACAATCACATTTTTTTTTCAGGAAAAATCAAAAGCCAGGTTTTCTTTTTCAGTAATTAGTCAAACCTGCAAATGAATTTCTCCGTATGTAGTCGGATTCCACATATACAAGAATCAAAAATTAAATCAACCAAAATCCCAACTCAGCTCCCCAGGCCATATATTTTATTTTTATTCTCCTCCAACTCCTAGTTCAGTACAGACTTCTGTATACAGCAGGCATTCAAGTGATTAATGACAGAATCCGGCTAATAAACTTATGGTACGCTTGTCTGTCTAATCTGGTAATAACCTAATTTTGCTTCAATGCAAGTCCATCCCCTTGACTCTCCTGCCTATGGTCTTGCCAATCATTTCAGAGCTCTACTCAAAATTTCTGTAGAAAAACAGCACTGCGGGGCGCCTGGGTGGCTCAGTCGGTTAAGCACCTGCCTTCGGCTCAGTCATGTTTCCAGGGTCCTGGGATGGAGCCCTGCATCAGGCTCCCTGCTCAGCAGGGAGTCTGCTTCCCCCTCTCCCTCTGCCCCTCCTCCGCACTCAACGCTCTCTCACAAATAAATAAATAAAATCTTAAAAAAAAAAAAAAAAACAGCACTGCACGGAAGACGACAAGTGATTACACAGTACTTATATGTGCTTCTCTTCTTTGTATTCTTTACGGTCAGCCCTCCATTAAATCACAAATGCCACAGAAAAGACCAGAAGGCCCATGAGCTACTTTCTATCCTCTCATCAACACCAAGTAAGAGGATTCTCTCTGCAGCCATATTAAAAGATGCTCATCGGGGTGCCTGGGTGGCTCAGTCGTTAGGCGTCTGCCTTCGGCTCGGGTCATGATCTCAGGGTCCTGGGATCGAGCCCCGCATCAGGCTCCCTGCTCCGCAGGAAGCCTGCTTCTCCCTCTCCCACTCCCCCTGCTTGTGTTGCCTCTCTCGCTGTGTCTCTGTCAATAAATAAAGAAAATCTTTAAAAATAAATAAATAAATAAAATAAGAGATGTTCATCAACACAGCTTCTCAAGGCCCAGCGTAAAAAGAAGCCCTACTCTTCTCAAGTCATGCCTCAGAAGGAAAGTTTGCCACAAAGAGCCTGGTGAGAGAATTGTCCAGTCCATTTGCCCCAGAAAGGAAGCCACCAGCCTCCTCTGCTCCTTGCCTCCAGAAGCACTTGACTTAAGGTGTGAGGGCCACGACAATGTGAATGCACTAAATTCCATGGAGTTGTTTACTTAGAGGCGCTGGGTGGCTCAGTCGGTTAAGCGACTGCCTTCGGCTCAGGTCATGATCCCAGAGTCCCGGGATGGAGCCCCGCATCGGGCTCCCTGCTCGGCGGGGAGTCTGCTTCTCCCTCTCCCTCTGCTTATGCTCGGTCTACCTCTCTCTCTCTGGCAAATAAATAAATAAATATTTTTAAAAATAATAATAAATAAACAGATGATAAAAAGAATTAATTTCATGTTATATGGATTTTGATTAAGGAAAAAAAAGGAGGAGGCGGGAGAGGAGGAAAACGAAGGAGCAGTAAGCCACTCCACTCAAAAGACAGGAAGATCCCCACGAAACAGGAACCTCCGAAGAGCAGTCTGAACAACCCCAGCTTTCTCCTCCTTGCGCTTCTCCCAGGTGCCCTTGTGCACAGAGTTGCAAGGGTTACGGAAAGAGGCAGAACAGCCCGGGTGCCCGGGGCTGCTGTCTGGGGCAAGAAGTTCCTCCCTGAAGAGAGTGAGACAGCCTCGGGGCTCCCAATGCCCTCTGGAAGCCACGGCCAGTGCCCAGCAGTGGCCCGCGACCTCCGTCTTGCTCATTCTCCCGCCACTCCCACTTGCCTTCTCCTTTCGTGTTCTTTGCCTTCTGTAAATGACAAGGCTAAAGAGGAAAGAAGGTCTGCTGCCGGTTTTTCACTCATTCACTCTTTAAGAAACCAAGCACCAGAACTGTCAGCTAAGCGATTATGTTGAGAAAGGAAAAGGGAGAAAATGTTTTCAGGCTTCCAGTGCCAAAAATAAAAATAACTACGAAGTGTTCCTCCTCCCTCTCTACAAAGAAGTCAGGCCTGCTGGCCCTGGTGCTTGCGAGCTGTCATCCATCCGTAGCCCAGCGTGCACACGGGAGCACGTCTGCATCCGGGACAGCCTGCGACTCTTCCAGGCTCCCGGGAACTCCATCCCGCAACCCCAACTCCGTGCAGAGCTTCCGGGAAGCAACAGCATGGGGAAGAAGGCGAACAGCTGGTACAAACCACAGAAAACCTCTTCCCTGGACCCCCACCACCACACCTGCCCTCTCCTCACCTACACTCTGCCCGTCTAGGGGACAAAGTCAAGGGAGGGTTGGGGATGAGCTAAAAGGAGCAGGCTATGGAACAGTAGGGGGGCCCAGGGGGCGGTGGCAGAGCTCACTGACTGACTCGAGGAGAGCAAATGCGAGATCAGGGGGAAGAGGGCTTTCTGAACCCAGCTCCTGCACTTCATTCACCTTGACTTCCCAGGGAGCCCCTCCTTTGCCCACCCCTCCACCATTTCTGTCCAAGCTCGGAGATGTCTGTATATAGGAGACAGGAATAAAGGCACCAGAAAAATCGCATGGGCAAATCATATACGTTTACGCTTGAAGGCAAAGAACATCATAAACAACCCAAACAAAGCACTTTGCCAAGGAATCAATTAAGAAACACTAGAATTTCTTGAGTTCTTTAAAAATAACCAATCTCTACGGAAACATCCCCCCCCCCCCCCGCTTCAATCTTCTCAGCCCTGCGCCAGGCACTGTCCAGAAGTGCTGGGCCATCACAGGGAACATCAGAACTCGGAGGAAAGGATGTAACCACAGAGTCATACGGCCATACCTTACATGGGATAGAGTCTGCGGAAAATGTCATCATACGTGTTCTGGGGCTGTCTGGCATGCCTGCCGATCACTCTGGGTTCTACAGGCTGTGCAGACCTGAGAAGCCAATCGGGGATCAGAGGGCAGCTTCTTTAATGCTAGAGCAGAACTGGGGAATGCAGGCCCAAATGGGGCCTCGTCCTCCCAAGCTACTAAAGCAAAGGTAGCCAGCCCCCAGAGGAATGTCAGCCTGACAGCCACCCAGCCACTGGTTTTGCCATCCGAGCGGCTGAACCAGGGACAGCGGAAAGCTGGCTGGGCCCGCCACCAGCGGACCCTACCCGGTGTCCTCTCCACAGAGCCTGGAACCACGAAGCAACTCTCCACCCCAGGGCACAGGAGTGTAAAGATGCAGGAGCCAAAGGAGGGCAAGAGAGGTCAGCACCTGCCCTGGGTTTTTTTTTTTTTTTTTTTTTTTTGTAAAAAGCACCCTAATAGTTGGATGACCAGGTCCTTAATCAAAACAGGCTCCCATGGAGAGAAGCAAGTTAATGGGTGAATGGAGAGAGCAATCAGAAATGTTCACAACAATACCAGCCTGCACCCCTCTCCTGTATTACAGACCAGAAGCCCCACCCCCTCACCTCTTCAGAGACACAGAAAACAACTTTTCCTCAACACATCTTCTCACCTAATCCCCCAAACAACATTTTAGGTGGTAAAATGAAGTAAATGATTAAGAACAAAAACAAGTGAGGTTTACTGGGGAGTAGATGAGCAGGCGGCAGAGCATGACATAAAACATCTGCTAACAAATAAGAAATACTTTCTCCGAGGATAATGCTAAACTACTTGTGCAGAGATGGGCTTGAGATTCTATTGTAGAGTTTAAAGAAGAGGCACCTAATACTTAAAATAATTTAAATACTCCAAAGGCCTTTCAAGTCTTTGAATTCTATTATGCATGGTATTTCTTTCTCCCACGGCATGATTAAGGTTTTGATTTTTATATGAAACAAAGCCCACGAGAGTTCAAAGAGGGCTGTTCACAAAATAAAAGCCAAGAGGCATCAATGTTAATAAAGCTAAACTAAAAAAGATATTTAATAGCCTTTGTGAAATTAAAAACAATGACTAATTCAATCCAAACAACTAGGTCATGCTCAAATTCCAGTAACTCTAAAACTGAGCTATAATAAGGCAAGAATTCTCCTTTGCTTCAGTGGTCAAAATGAAGGGCCCATTCAAGGGAAAGACCAGTAATACAAACACAATGGAAACACCAGAGGGACATTTGCGGGGTGGAAGAGAGAAGTTGGGACACGGGACAAAGCAAGATGATCACTACTGGGCCACCTGGGATTTTGACAGAGTATGTGAATAACAGAGGAAAAAAAAAAGGTATTTCTCACAAAAGACCAAACAATCATTCAGCAAACATCTGAGCTCTTACAAAAGCCACAAAGCCTCAGGCGGGTCTCCTGCTCAGACGAAGTGAGTGAACAACCTAATCAAAGAGATAGTATGACATCCAGAAACACCAACAGAGCGAGGCAGAATATGCTGACTGCCTCAGAAGTACACAGTGTACAAGAAATGGAACAAGGGCAAAAGGCACCCGGGAGACAGAGAAAGGCATCGAGTCACCGAGTGAACGAAAGAGACCAAATATGACGGCGACCATATGCTAATTCTGTCTACTGCTTTGGGTTGCTTCCTAATTATTCCTAAAAAAAAAAAAACAACCTTTAATGATTTGGAGAGTAGGATATTTAGTGAAAAATCACATGCAAGCCAAGTTCAACTCACTAAGACCCACTCTTCCAATTTAAAAACCCACCTCCCTCATTCCATCCCTTGAATGGACCGGCGTCTTGCTCGGACCTATATCCAAGCTTCCACATCTGACTCAATATGCCACAACATCATCCAACCTCAGGAGTGTTCAGCTCCTCTGGTCTAGATGCCCTATTGGTAGAAAAGAACAAAAGCATAAATAAATATTCCACCGGAAGAAACTTACTCTAGGACAAGAACATCCCACCAAGTAAGGAGGAGGATGCCTGGCTGGCAGAAACTGGCAGGAGGTCAGTACCTGGAGAAAGCAGGCAAACACACCTGGCACTCAAGCTCTGTCTAACCTCTTCTGAGTTTCCAAAAGCATCTCTTTGTCACACAACCTTTTCGGCTTAAATCAGATAAATAGATAATCTAACAACATGAGAAGATCTTTTTTTACTAGAATTTTTTTTTTAAGATTTTTATTTATTTGAGAGAGGGAGCAGGAGCAGGGGGGAGGGGCAGAGGGAGAGGGAGAAGCAGACTCCCTGCTGAGCAGGGAGCCCAATGCGGGGCTCGATCCCAGGACCCCGGGATCATGACATGAGCCGAAGGCAGCCGCTTAACCGACTGAGCCACCCAGGCGCCCCTCACTAGAACTTTGAAAACCAAGTGGTCGTTGGCTGAGGGGTTTCCAAAACATCACATTCCTCTTGTAAACCAAAATCAGAAAAGAGAAATCCAGCATTATATCTCTCTAGGCCAACTGCATGAGTGCAACTCAGGCCAGAAAACGCAGTGTCCTTTTGACATTGAACAGGACCAATCAGGCTCCTCACCCCCCCACCCCCCAAAACACCTTTAAAGATAGTAATGCAACTTTACATTTCTTTTGTATAAAATCAAGGGAGATAGGAATTTGATAATTATTCTTATTTTAATGTCCTAAAGTTGAAAAAATTAAAAATCCACTTTTTTACCACTGAAAAAAATAAATGAATTTTTTTTCCCCCCAGTAAACTTTATTTTAATGGGTGTCAAATTTCTCTGAGTTTTTTGCTCAAGTCATTTCTATTAAAAAGTACCAATTTGGGGGCACCTGGGTGGCTCAGTCAGCTAAGCATCTGCCTTCGGCTCAGGTCATAATCTCAGGATCCTGGGATCGAGCCCCACATCGGATCCCTGCTCAGGGGGGAATCTACCTCTCCCTCTGCCCCTCCCCCACTGATGCACACTCTCTCAAATAAATAAAATCTTTAAAAAAAATAGTTTGCGAGGGAACTTGATACTTTAATTGCATGTAAAACTAAGTAACAAACTGTTTCAATGTCTCTAAAATACAAAATGACCTCTTAAAAAGACAAAAAGGCTACCAATAGACTCAAAGGTTTCTGCTGGCTGAAAATACATTTTAATAACCTAGGTACTCAGGGACACCTGGGTGGCTCAGTCTGTTAAGTGCCTGCCTTTGGCTCAGGTCATGATCCCAGGGTCCTGGGATCGAGCCCCACATCGGGCTCCCTGCTCAGCACGAAGCCTGCTTCTCCCTCTCCCTCTGCTGTTCCCCTTGCTTGTGCGCGCTCTCTCTCTCTCTCTGTCAAATAAATAAATAAAATACTAAAAAAATAATAACCTAGGGACTCAAACATATTTTTAAATGTATGCCCTAACTAACGGAACACTCAACATTGTAATTCTGTTCCTACACTGCCTTCTAGTTATTTACTATTTTAGCTCTTCCAAATCTTTCAGAATTGTGATAAATACTATCAAATGATGGCTGTTACAGAAACATCTGAAAGAGGAAAATGTGTTTTTTTCCCATCTTCTGTTACTTATTTTTTTACTGAGATGTATTTAACATATAATATCAGTTTCAGATAAATAACATAAGGATTCAATATCTGTGTACACTGCAAAATGATTGTGATGCTAAATTTAGTTAACATCTGTCACCATCCAGTTACTTCCCTGTCTTCTTAATGTCATGAATGTACCTCAATCATCTTTTTTCCACTACTCTGTGCCCTTTGGTACTTGTCAAAGAAATATAATCCTAAATGAAGCAAAAAAGATAAATTAGTACTCTGACCATAAATAAGACAAAAATGCACAATCTCTGTTACAAGAACAACTAATGACTTATTCCTACTCGATATGTAAGATAATTTGACAATTTTCACCATTTATCCGTTTTTTACACTGAGAAAATCATCTTTTCCTTACAGCCTAGATTGCAAACCAGGTGTGCCTCCTTTGAAAGACAAACAGGCAAAACAAAAGCAAGAGAATGGGCTCTCAGTGTCTATAGCGTGGCACATGCTTGTTGGTGGAATTCATGACTGTTAAAAATAAAAAATAAAGAGCTGAGGTTAGGAAAAAAAATTCTGGCCTTATGTTTACTCCTCAAAGTTCTTGGAATTCCCCTACACAGATCTCTACTTGTGCAATAATCTGGGTCTTTCCCTTTGTCGATAATAACAGATGTATTAATGCTCCATCTTTAGATTATGAATCAGCTGTAGGTAGCTCCTTCACTAAGTGACTCTGTGACTATGTAACTCTTAACCACTTTATTCAATCTAGTAACATAATAAAGAAGTATTTGCTTTCGTGAATAAGGTACAAAGGCAAATATAAAACAAACTAAAGAGTCTACCAAGTCACAGACAATGACACGACACCGGATAATCACTCACAACGGACAGCTCAATTGACTGGTAACTGAATATGGCGGCTTTTTTCAAGCTGGAGAATTAAACTCAGTCTAGATCTAGGGCAACAGGGAGATGTTACCCTTGGAAATACTGGTGTCCAGTTGCTTCCTGATACTATTACGAGCTGCATTCAGACTAGGACAAAGATCAGAGTGCCCTGCAGTCTTTCATTTCAGCACTGCTCAATGCACCCTGGGGGTGGGGACCAAGGGGGAAAACTGGCCATGATGCTATCACTGGGGCTTGTCCTCAGGTCACTTGGAATGTTGTTAACCATGCCTGCCCCCCCAAAATCAGAGTTCTTTAAAGAATGCTCCAGTGTGAGAAATGGACACATTCCCAACTAAAGACTTAGGATATCAATTAACGTAGCTCAGAAAATCCCAGACTACTTAGTCCTGGAATTCACCCACTCACCTATAATGGTTTAAAAAAGTGAAACAGAAAAAAGTCTGTTGCAAAACATTCCCCGAAAGAGAAAAAGGAAAACACACACACACACACACACACACACACACAACTCTTGTCAGCATCTTTTCCCTTCCATCTCTTAAAAAATATTACCAAAAAGCTCCACTCTCTAACACTTAGCAAAAATCAAACCTTTAGACCTCTATAAAGCACGAAATTGGCAGGAAATACCCAGGAAACTCCCCGGAGAGATTTCAGTAATCCATCCTCCCTGCCTTCCAGTGTGCTGGGTAACCCTGATCCCAGCACTCAGTCATGCATTTCAGACTGAAATTTTTGTCTTTACTAATCCATCATTCACCCTGGTTACAAAACATTCTTCTCTAGAATTTCCTAAGAAAATTGAGCAATAATGTTTACATCATGATTACACTGAATTCAAACAAAAGATGGTGACAATGACATCCCAAGCTGAGAGCACCCCCCGGAGATGTGTCTAAGATGCGCAATAACCCAGTGCTCAGCGTGAGGCTCGTGTCAGATGCGACCCATCTTCTGTTCAACCGGCTGAAATTCCTTCCATGAAAGGTAGGCTCAGCTGGAAGAGGGAAAGGAGATCCAAAATCCAAAAGTGGGACTGGAAACCACGTTTGAAGTCTAGGTCTTTTTATTAGGAGAGTACGATACTGGGGACCATTTCATTTTGCTCATGTATTTACTGTCTTTTGCTTATCCCCCCACCTGCCTTGTATTTACCCTGGAAAACTTTCCTGGGGAACCTGCGAGGTTAAGCAAATAATCAAATAAATGAAAAACAAGTATCTTCAAAGAATGCATCTTAAACCATTGCCACAGAAGAACCACATCCCTCTCCCCACTTACCTGGGAAAGCGTGTGGATTGGGCGACCCTCTCTTAAGGCACTTAGAACAGAGAATGTGCACGGTGTAGTGCAGTCCAGGCCATTCCTGAAGTAGGACATTCAGTTCCTCTACCAAGGGGGTTATGGCTTGCCATGCCGTCCATATATTTGGTAAGGATGCGTGGCTGGCAATGGACAGAGTGTCTGGCTGCAGGACCCCCCTGGCAGGTCTGTAACTGACCACCACAGGAACCTTCCCTCGATATGCAAAGATCTGAAGTTTCCCATCCGACCTGTGCACCACATGGCTGTTGATCTGGACGCTGTAGCGTGCGAACAGGCCGGGTGGAAAGGTAAAGGGGAAACTATATTCGATCTGCAACTGCTCAGCCACGAAAGACTGCCCGGCCAGGTTGGTCCCATTAATCCAGGCCTCTGCATGGGGCACCTCGTTCTGCACGTAGCACGGGAACTTGTACCAAGCCGTGGACCCATTCAAGGGCTTGCCCTTGGGTTTATTGAGGCAGTAACAGAGTCCCATCTTCTCCAGCAGCTCCAGCAACAGCTGCAAGTCCTGCGGGGCCTGGACGTGAGGCTTCAGCAGCAAGCGAATGACGTGGGCTGGCAAGAGCCCGTGAAGCAGAAAGCCCTCCACGTAATGATGGAGCTGGGTGGCCCGGAGCAGTTCCTGGCCCGGGGTGGGCGTCGCCATCGCTGGGGTGCTTTCGCCCTCGCCCTCGCCCTCGCCCTCACCGCTGGTCCCTAGGAGCAGCTTGTGCAGCAGCAAGGAAGGATCCCTCTGGAAAAAGACATTGAGGATGTCAATGAGGCGGGTGAGGTTGTGGAAGACGTGCTCCTTGAGGGCGGGGCTGTCCTCAAAGTAGAGCAGCTTGCCGCTCTCGTGCAGGTAAGAAAGGGCACTCTGCAGCCGGTCCTCGGTCAGACCCGCCTGCAGGCCCAGGCGGGCCGAGTCCCACCAGCTGAGCCACAGTCGCTGTGCCTGAGGCGGCTGGAAGTGCAGTTCCTCCAGCACCTGCCAGGATCGAGGCAGTACTCTGTGTAAATTGGGGAAGATCTCCCTGTGCTCCGCTACCGAGAGCAGTTTGTCCCGAAGCCGCTGTAACTGGCGAGGGTCCCTACAGCTAACAGGCAACACCGGGGAGAGGATCTGCAGCCGGTGGTTGAGCAGGTACTGAAAATGGGCCTTGCGCCGCCGAAGGTTCTTGTCTGAAACCCCATAGTAGGCTGCATGGGGGCTGGCAGAGCGCAGCTCAAAGTCCCGGGCCAGTGCCTCGTCCACCACCCGGGCCAACCGGCTCAGCCCCTCTGCGTCATGCTTCTCCTGCAGGGCGATCTGGCGGTGGATGTCCAGGCACTTCTCCTCCAGCTCCCGCTCCCCACACAGGTCTGCGTGCGTGCCCACGATGCACACCACGGCATGGGGCACGCGGGCCCCCACCCGATGCAAGAAGGAGCCCACGGTGGTGGGAAAGCGGGCTGGCTCATAGGTGGCCAGGTTCACCACCAGCACGTAGAGGGCTCCTGGGGAGAGGAAGAAGGGCTGGATCACCTCGTAACTCTCATCACCAGCTAAATCATACACGATGAACCGCAGTCCCCGGGAAGCATCGGCCGTCCAGCTGGTCACCTCGATGCCTTTGCTCACAGGAGGAGCGGAAGGGGGGTAGCTCTTTTCCTTGTCCCCTCCTCCTTGGTGTCCCTCCACTCTCTCCTCAGTGAGGCAGTGACGGAGCAAGGTCTTCCCAGCAGCCTTGTGGCCCATCAGCAGCAGCTTGAGGCGGGGCTGCACGGCAGGCTGGGAATGGGCCAACTCCTTCTGGTAGGCAGCGATGTAGGGGATCCCCTTCATGCAGACCTCGTAGGGGGGCTGGATCAGCGGGTTGTCCTTGATCTTCCACAGGCCCACCCTGGAGAGCTGGCCAAAGTTGTCTGGCAGCACGGCGATCTGGTTCCCTTGCAGCACCAGCTCCTCCAGGCCGGTCAGCTCCACGATGGAGTCGGGCAGGTAGCGGATCCGGTTGTTATCCAGCCAGAGGGTGAGCAGCCGGCCCAGGCCCGAGATCAGGGATGGCACCGAGGTGAGCTGGTTGCGACTAAGGTAGAGCTCCTCCAGACCAGCCAGGGGCAGCAGCGCGGCAGGGAACTCCTCAAACAGGTTGGAGGAGAGGTTGAGCATTTTCAGTCGCTGCAGGCGGCTGAACTGGGCGGGCAGCGCCTGCAGCCCGTTGTTGTCTAGCATGAGGCTCTCGAGGCTGGCCAGCTCGCAGAAGCCACTGGGCAGGGTGCCAAGCTCGGCGCCACTCAGCCAGAGGATCTTGACGGCGCGCAGGGCACTGATATCCTCAGGCAGGCCCCGCAGCCGGTTGCCGGACACGTCCAACTCCTCCAGGGCCGCCAGCTGCAGCAGCTGCCGGGGAAAAGCAGTGAGCCGGTTGTGGTCCACGTCGAGCGTGCGCAGGCGGAAGAGGCAGGAGAGGGAGTCGGGCAGGTGTGCCAGCCGGTTAAAGCTGACATCCAGCTCCTCCAGGTGCGCCAGGGCACCCAGCTGGGCGGGCAGGGCGGGCAGCTGGTTGTGGCTGAGGTTGAGCTTGCGCAGCTCCCGCAGGGCACTCACCACCTCCGCGCCCAGGGCGGTCAGCCGGTTGTGGCTCACGTCCAGCTCGGTGAGGTGCTGGCCCAACTCGGCCACGGCCGGGGGCAGCCGGGCGAAGCGGTTCCTGCGCAGGACCAGGACGCGCAGGCTGCCCAGCGCCGAGCCCAGCCCGTCGGGCACCTCCTCCAGGCCGTTGTTCCCCAGGTTCAGCACCTCAATGTCCCCGATGTTGGCCGGCAGCACGAGCTGGGGGGCTTCGGGGCAGTCGAGCTGCTCGGCGCCCGCCCCCGGGCAGCCCCCGGCCGCGCTGAGCGTGAGCTGGCGCAGGTTGGTCCGCAGCTTTCTGGCGCGCAGGGCGGCGTCCCGCCACAGCCTCACCGTCTTCAGGTGCCCACTGTCCTTCCCAGCCATGGCGGGGCCCCGGGCCGACACCCACACGCGGGCGCCCGCAGCTACATGCCGCGCTGCGGCCGCGCGGGCGCCAGTCTCCCGGGCCCTCTCGCTCCTGCCTTCCCACCAGCCCTCGGCGACCGGCGGCCGAGGCTCCTAGCGCAGCCAGCGGCCGGGCGCCCGCAGCTGGGGGGCGGCGGCGACGCGAGCAGCTCCGGGGGACGCCGAGCGCGCGGCGCGGGGGGAGGCGGCGGCGGCGGCGGCCGGCCGGCAGTGCAGCTCGCATTCTCCTTGCTCCCCGGCCATGGGCGCGCCGGGGCGGCAGGGCCGCCGCCCGCCGCGCCGCGGAGGATGCCTGCTGCTCCTCCTCCCGCTCTGCCCGCCTCGCGGCGGCGCCTCGGTGCCCACTCCGGCCCCGCTACCCCCGCCGCCGCGGCTCCGCGGCCGGCACCGTCGTCGCCTCCGTGAGCCCCTGGAGGAGGGCGGCGCGCGGCTCGGCGGCCGGCATGTTGTGGGCGCAGGGCCGGGGGCGCAGCCGGGAGGAGGGGGGGTGGGGGGGCGGGCGGCGGCGGCGCCTCCTTGTCTCCGCTTCCCCGGGCTCGGGCGGGAGCGCGAGCGCCGCGTCCCCGGCACTGGGAGGGCGCGATCGGGAAGCGGCAGCGCCGCCCGGCGAAGCGGCCCCCACGTGACCGGCGGAGGCGCCGCGTGTTCCCGGCACCGCCCCAGGGGCGGGAGCCGCTGGCGAGCGCCGGCCGCGGGGCTGAGGGCACCCCGGGCGGGTGCGGGCCCGGACCGTGCCCTGCGCTTGGCGGGACGCGCGCGGGGAGCCCGGCGCCGGCTACGCCGCGGAGCTTCGGCGATGTCCCGCTGGGGTGCGCCTGCTTCTGGCTCTTTGTTGGCCCTCCGCCCCTAAGGATTTCTTTCTCTTCCCTGCTGTGTCGGAGCCGCTGGCTTCCCTTACTCATTTTTTACAGCCCTTCTCGTTCCACTGGCCCTATGTCCACGCCGTAATGGAACGCGCAGAATTCAGGGGCCTGGGTTTCATTGCAGGAGCTTAGAACGAGAGTGTGACTAAACAAAAGAAGGACTAGAGCAGGCAACCATTCATTCATTTGGTAAATATTTACTGAGGCTCTATTTTGTGCCAGACCGACTGAGACCGACGTCCTCAGTTCCGCTGGGGAAGGCTTTGAGCAGGCTTCTGGCCGGCTTCGCTGTGGGGGTTGGGGCTGGGGAGCTCGCAGTGCCAGGGCTTTTGATGTGGGGTAGCCCATTTATCCTCAGAACAACGCCGTGAAACAAATCCCATATCCCCATTGTACAGTTCTTTTGCTGTTAGTTCAAGAAAATGATGCTCAATTTTAAGGTTTATTTTTCCTCTGTGAGGACGTTTCCTTCAGATCACATCTACACTAAATAAATAATTTCTTCAGAATTTACCAGAACCCGGAAACCTATTAGGTGTCTGGATGTCGCCTCCATCACTGCTTCTAAACTGGTTAATGCTAAAGCAAACAGTTTTCAGAGACGCAAGACTAAATGTGATTGGTTAACTGCACCACTGAGCACACTGTTGCTTTCCCTTCACGTGAGCTTGTTGTCATTCGGGGACCCATATTTGGTGCGGTTATTTCAGTAGTAATAGTTTGTCTCTTCAAAGAGAGCTGCCGGACATCTCCGTCTGGAAATCTGCCCCAGGGATGGTTATCCAGCCTTGGTCCCACACCTTGTAACTGGAGGATGCTCCTGGGGCCAGGCTGGTCCCAGAAGCTCCCACACCACAGGTGAAATGTGGATAGTGAACAAGGAGAGCTGAGCTGGGTCCTGAAGGAACTTCTTGGGAGATCAAATTGCTCAAGGATTCCCCCAGCCTCCCACCCCCATTCACACCAGGCCCTGCAGAAGTTAGGGATGGCCCCTCACGTCAGGGTTTTCCTAAAAGCAAAGGGCAAATCATCTCAGTCTGGAGTAGAGGGATTCTGATTATTCAAAATTTTCTTGCCTTCGATATTTAATGTCATGGACCTAATCTATAAACTTTGCAAATCTTTTCATTGACCCTATTTTTCTTACTCTAAGGTTGTTTTCATTTTGGGGGCTGCCATGATTATAATAACATTCCATGCAGATGGGCTTCCTCCCAGAGTGCAGACTCTGCTGGGCACCAGTCTTTTCAGTCATTTTGGGGAATGGGAGAGCACACTTGAGGAGGCTGGGTCTTAAGCAAGGCCTTAAAGAGGTGGCTTGCTAGAGGAGAGGATCCTGGGCACTCAAGCAAGAGTCTTCTACTTAAATGTCTGTCAGTAATAGTCTAAATGGCCCTGGGGGCAGTGGTACCCCTCTCTTCCGCCCTGCTAAGCCTAGCAACTAGCTAAGCTCCAAGTAAGCTCTGGTTTCTTTCACTGTGTCTTCAACAAACTCAATTTTCCTCCATCTTTTTTTTTTTTTTAAGATTTTATTTATTTATTTGACAGAGAGAGACACAGTGAGAGAGGGAACACAAGCAAGGGGAGTGGGAGAGGGAGAAGCAGGCTTCCCACTGAGCAGGGAGCCCGATGCGGGGGGGGGGGGGGGGGGGGTTTCAATCCCAGGACCCTGGGACCATGACCTGAGCCAAAGGCAGACGCTTAACGACTGAGCCACCCAGGCGCCCCTCCTCCAGCTTGATGGATTTTTCTCTTGACCTTGCTAACCCCCTAGCTATTGTCTCACTGCTTTACTTCTTTGCCCTGTCAAATATCTTACATAAGTGGTCTGGGGCCAGTGGTCAGGCTCCTCTCCACTGGTTCCCTCCTTGGGCCCCATAATCTGACTTGCATCCCCACCGTGCCAACAGCATTGCTCCCTAAAGGGGAACTTACCCTTTCTCCTTCCTTGACCTCCCATTGAGAAAAACGGTAAGCAACTCCCTTAGGAAACTTTCTCCCTTCTTGGCCCATAGGATATTTGGTGTCACGTTAAGTGTGGGGTTTTCAAAAAGAGCCTTATAAAGGCTAATTATTTCCTAGTAGGAATCAAGTTTGCAATTAGAGTAAGTGCTATGAAATGACCCACTATGACAAGTACTTGGACAAACCTGCTAGGACTTGCTGAGATACGGATAGCTTCTTATGAAAATATTTAGTCATTATGCTCTTCCTGTTTGTATTTATATGATTCTATTTATATTAAAAATGCTTAATTTGGAAAATCATCTAAGTACCCTTTTCCACTGAATTTTGGTTTTATCGACCACAGCTTAATCAAGTATTTTAGGATAACCAAATGTCCCAGTGTGCCCAAGCCTGAGGGGGTTTCCCAGGGTAGGAGACATTCTACACCTAAATCCAAGGCAATCCTAAGAAGCCAGCACAATTAGTTAACTTACTTGGTCTTTCAAAAGAGCCCTTTTTCTTGCTTTCTTTTTACCTTTCAGGAGTTCAAAAAGTACAGCTTCCCAGAAATGCAGCATTTTCCTTGCTTCAGCCACTTTAGATTTTCAAAATAGTTCTGATTTACTTAGTAAATAAATGCTTATTGACTTATCAGCGAGGACAGTCATGAGCTTGACGTTCTAACTAACTTTGGAAACTACCTGTCTAGTCTTGAAAGGTAATTTGGCTATCCCTTAAGCCTTCAGCGCAAATGAGACCTAGAGAAGTGGGTTACAGCATTTACTTAGTTCTCTCCCTGAAGTCTGGAGAGGCCGGCATATGCTGCCTTTATCATGAAAAGAGGGAAGGGCTTCCCACATTCTCCTTTCTTATAATTTTAGATCCAGCTAATGTTTGGCTTTAAAAAACCAGTAACAGCAAAAATGCTCCTTTGTGCCTGGATAAAGGTAAGTAAGAGAAAAATCTCACCTCCACGATTTTAATCAAGCCATATTCTTCTTCGCTTGATTTTGTTGGAGATAGAAGTGGAGGAAATCAAGGGAAGAACAGAAAGAGGCAAAGTAGGTTTTAGGCTTGTCCTGAAGAAGAGGATTAGAAATAAACCTTGAGGGGCGCCTGGGTGGCTCAGATGGTTAAGCGTCTGCCTTCGGCTCAGGTCATGATCCCAGGATCCTGGGATCGAGCCCCGCATCGGGCTCCCTGCTCAGCGGGGGTCCTGCTTCTCCCCCTCCCTCTACTTCTCCCCCTGCTCATGTTCTCTCTCTCTCTGTATCTCTGTGTCTCGAATGAATAAATAAAAAAAAGAAAGAAACCTTGAGAATTGACATAGGAGGGTTTAGCCACAAAGGATCTTGGAAGTCATGCCATCTCTTTGCTACGGGGCATGACTAACCAAGATATCAAAGAATAATCACCCGTATCAGTAGCTAATGTGTATTAAAGGTTGTCTATGTGCTCAGGCACTGTGCCATAAGCTTTTCATGCAGGCTCTCATTTGATCTTCACAATAGCCTTGAACGGTGGGTTCCATTTTTCTCCTCATTTTACAGATGGAGAAAAATGAAGACAGAGCTATTGAGTGGTGCAATCCAGACTCCAAGGAAGGCAGAGTCCAAAACTCATGTTTTAATCACTGTGCTATTTCTTGGGAGGGGAATGGGTCTTGTTCACTGTCAGCAGACTGTGTATTTTAAGCTATAGAGAAGTGGTACCAGCTGGAGAAATTGAACTTTGCTCTTAAAATATTGAAGAATGTCATATTGGAATACTGAATGCTTGAAACAAACAGTATCTCCAAACTACAAGAAATGGGTTTAACATCTGTTGTTAAATGTTACAGCAGGAAACAGAATTTCTCTGCCATTTGTAGATAAGCTGTGTTTGATTTGTTTGTCTATTTGGAGAGAAAGGATTTAATACAAGTGTCCATAAAAACCTATACTTCAAATAGAAGGCATTTCAGAGTCTGTCTTTTGGGAAGAGCATTAAGCAAAAAAAAAAAAAAAAAAGTAAAAAAATGAAATTGTCAAGCTAAGATTAGGTACAAAGAATCTGACATCCTTTGTCTTTTGTTTAGGGGGAAGCTATCCGTATCTCAGCAAGTCCAAAATTGAAGTTTTCCTTATCCACTTTAGACTCACCATCTGATTTGAATGCAAGCCAGTTTATATCAGCATTGGCTAAGAAGGCTGAGTGGTCACTTAACTACCAACAGAGCATAAAAAATGTGTTCAAGAGCCTGACTCCCCCAGAGAGCAAAGGCAAAATTGTACCAATATGTCTGTTGTTTTTTCTTTCCCCTGCACTACAGAAAACAAATTTATCTTGGAATGGGCAGCATTCAATTTAACATTGGCTCTCTTTGTGTTTCCAGGTCAAGCGGGAACACATATGCTCCCTACTGAGGAAAATAAACTGCAATGTATTTTTAGCATCCGTTGGAAGTACTTTCAGCTGAAGAGATTCTGCAGGATCCAGACAATTTCACTGAAGGCCAAAGGATTGGCCACAATGTCACCTAGAATTCTAGAACTTGCCCTAGGGGTCTGTAAGTAGCAGTGCCCCTGAACCCCTCACCCCACCCCCCATCATTCTCAATGCCAATCCTGTTGCAAACATCCTCTTTCAGAGAAAAAGAAGGAAAATCATTCCAGAAAAAGATAAATGGAAAACATCTGTGAAATAGTCATGACAAATGGTGCTTAACTATAGCACACTTGGCCCTTTGAGATGAAGCATGTCCAGGAGGAGGGAATAGGGAGCATGTGGAGCAGAGAGGGTGTCCCCCACCCCTTTTGTGCCTAATGCTGAAGGTTAGCCATGAACGGGGAGCTGCTATATGGTGCATCTTTGTGAAAGGTGCCTCTGGGTGCCTTTGTGAATGGTAGAACAAGGCAGCACTCCCGCAGACATAGCAGCTCCCTGGCGTGCTGAGTGACAGATGGTTTCAGCTTCTGGGCCCTCCCTCCAACGGTGGTGCGTGCAGCCTTGGCAGTGGAGTTTCAGTTACTAGGCTGAAATGCAAGAAGTTTCCTCATGGGATTTGGCAACAGTGAGACAAATGGTTTGAGACTTTGCCTCTGTCTGCATAGTTTTGAAAAATATTTTTCATTTTTTTTTAAATTTTATTATGTTATGTTAGTCACCATACAATACCTCATCGGTTTTTGATGTGGTGATCCACGATCCATTATTTTCGAATATTTTTCATTTTTAAAAGCAAATTTAATTGGGGCATCTGGGTGGCTCAGTCGGTTAAACATCTGCCTTCGGCTCAGGTCATGATCCCAGGGTCCTGGGATCGAGCCCCTGCTTGGCAAGAGCCTGCTTCTCCCTCTCTCCCCATTCATGCTCTCTTCTTGCTATCTCTGTTGCTATCTCTGTCTCTCTCTTTCTCAAATAAATAAATAAATAAATAAAATATTAAAATAAATAAAAGCAAATTTAGTTAACTGCTAGCTTTTCAATAAATGATATGGAAATATTGCATCCTCCTTGTGAAACATTCTATTTCTAAAATAAATACAGTCCACGGTGACATCTACAATGACACAGTAGAATATGTATCATAAAGTACAGCATACCATCAAAAATGGGAAGTCTTCCCAAAGAACTATAGTTCTGATTATTATTATAATAAAGCCATGTGTTTATTAAAAAACAGGGAAGCCAAAGTTATCATTTATGTTCTTCCTGAAATTTTATTACTCCTGTAGCAAAAAGGAGTTTCTGTTTCCTCTTCCGAAATACAGAACAATAAAACCCGATTCCCTACCTACCCTACCTCATCCTATGAAATGGTGAAATGTCTTGGAATAATGCTATGTAAATATAAGGAACTATGGTGTGTTGAAATATAAGCAGTTGGTCGTGGCTTCGTTATTCACCCAACAAATATTTCCATAAGGCTCTGTGCAGGGTGCCTGAATACAAGATAACCTAAGAAGACTTCTGTCTCTCTTGTCTTCATCAAGGTTGCCTTCAGCTCAAAATAATTCTTGTGCTGAAGTGGCATATTCTGCTCCCCTTCAGGACTGAGAGTAAGAAAGTCAGTCTTTTTTTTTTTTTTTTTTTAAGATTTTATTTATTTATTTGACAGAGAGAGAGCGAGAGCAGGAACACAAGCAGGGGGAGTGGGAGAGGGAGAAGCAGGCTTCCCGCTGAGCAGGGAGCCCTATGTGGGACTCGATCCCAGGACCCTGGGATCATGACCTGAGCCGAAGGCAGACGCTTAATGACTGAGCCACCCAGGCGCCCGAAAGTCAGTCTTTTTATGGGCCCAGATGTTAAACTGGAAACCATGAGCAGCTATCCCTAGACTATCAGAGGGACTTGGGAGGAGAAGAAAGCCAGTCCACCAAGAAAGAAAAAGGCTGATGTGAAACGATAGCAGATATAAGAGAGAACATAAAATTTCTTGAATTTCCAACATTTTGGTTTCTTGCCTGGTATTCATGAGTCTTAGCTACATTCCCTGCCCTAAAGGCTTATAATAAATCCCCTGCTTTTGCTAGAGCACCTTCAATTGGTTTCTCTTTGAAACCAACAGAATCTTAGCCTAGAAATTTGTATCTGGAAGTGAGTTGGCAAGTTACAGACCACTGAAGGAAATAGTCACGTCAAAGCAGAAGGGGTGAGAAGTGAATAGTCCTGGAAACAAAGGAGAATATGTTAAAGTGTGTTCAGTTCTTGCAGCCTTTCAAGGAAGTGCAATGAGAGCAAGAAGGAGATAGGCTTTGGGCCAGGGCTGCTGGAGAAAAGCAGAGTAAGAATACAGTTGTGAACCAGAAGGCCTTCTGACTGTAGCCAGCCATCTCAGACTGCTCAGTCAGTCTGAACAGCATTTACAAAGACAATGTATGGATCAGTACAACCAGATTCTGGGTTAGGACTGCTTTTGAAACTAAAATTGGGGGGCGCCTGGGTGGCTCAGTCGTTAAGCGTCTGCCTTCGGCTCGGGTCATGGTCCCAGGGTCCTGGGGTTGAGCCCCGCATCGGGCTCCCTGCTCAGCGGGAAGCCTGTTTCTCTCCCTCTCCCACTCCCCCTGCTTGTGTTCCCTCTCTCGCTGTGTCTCTCTCTGTCAAATAAATAAATAAAATCTTTAAAAAAATAAAAATAAAAAAAAATAAACTAAAATTGGTGGGTTGATCGAGAAAATGTACAATCTCAGCAATTAGAATGGAAATATCCATGAGAAACCAGAGGTGCTGAAGACTTCCAAAACTTTAGCTGTAACTCCCCAAATGCTCCGTGTGTCCCCTCCATTCAGCCTCTCAGATAAATACAATGAGGGCTGTCCCCACTGTAAAGTAGTTCAGCTCAAATAAATCTGCAGATATGGGGGGACGCCTGGGTGGCTCCGTCGTTAAGCGTCTGCCTTCGGCTCAGGTCATGATCCCAGGGTCCTGGGATCGAGCCCCGCATCGGGCTCCTTGCTCGGCGGGGAGCCTGCTTCTCCCTCTCCCTCTGCTGCTCCCCCTGCTTGTGCTCTCTCTCTCTCTCTCTCTCTCTCTCTCTGACAAATAAATAAAAAAAAAAAAATCTGCAGATATGGGTGCCATTTCATGACACATTAGAGGAAAAAGTGCCATCATAAGCTAAAGAAAATGAAATACAGGAAATATTTCCAATACATATAACGATTAAGTTATGTTCTAAAAGAAAGTCATGCAGAGGCGCCTGGGTGGCTCAGTCCGTTAGGCATCTGACTTTGGCTCAGGTCATGATCTCAGGGTCCTGGGATCAGCCCAGCAGACTCCCGGTTCAGACTCTGCTCCTCCCTACCCCCCACCCCATGCTGTCTCTCAAATAAATAAATAAAATCTTTGAAAAAAATAAAATAAAAAATAAAAATAAAAGGAAGTCATGCAAAAAAGTACATATATTTTGTTCAAGCGATCAGAAAAAGCACTTGTTGGATTTATGTTATATTTCCACATTTCAACTTATGATTTGTTTGAGAGCAAAGATGTTCATAAAGAAATCCCTCTCTGATCTGGAATATCAATCCAAGCTTCCTTCTTGGCCTTAACACAACCATGATCCAACATGTGCAGTTTCTCCAAGTTAATTGCATGAGACTCTTAGAACTGGGCATTTTTAAATACTTTTCAGCAGTATCAGGAATATGGTTGCCTAGTATTATAATACAATACATGTCCAGAACTCTCACTTCCAGCTACAGAAAAATATCTGAAGCACATGAAGCTCTGAAAATGCTGCCTTTGCTTAGCTTTAATCCTGGTAAAGAGAGTTTTCTGCCTCACCCCCATCGTCTGACACCACATTCTCTAGCCCCTCTTCCTCGTTCTACAGACAAGTGGGCAAATATGTAAAGGTGCAAGGTCAACAGCAGGTAAGGAAGCCAAGAGTCTCAAAGCATGAATTCAGCATGAGAGAAAGAGAGTCTGGGCTAGTGACCCGTATCAGATTTGCCTTTGGCCAGCATTTCAACAGAGGACAGTGCCTAATGTCCAAGGTAATGCAAATATGCTACCTGAAGACCCCACATGTGAGAATCTGAGGCACTGTCAGAGGCTAGCTCGGGACATTTAGGCCAATGGGGCTTCTCCTATCAATTGCATAAGTTTAGATGAACTCTTGCTTAGACATTTCATAACCAAGTGATAGCAAAAATCGCTTTGTAACTAGAGTGAACTCTCTATCCTACCTCACTCTGTAGCTGTGGGTGGGCCACATAGCCAAAATTACTCTCAACTCCATTAACCGTAAAAAGATGGAGTTGAATTACGAAGATGCTTAATTAAGGTATCAGACAGTCTAGGAACATATGAAATTATAAGCCAAATTATATGCATTTTTTTTTGAGAGAGAAGATGCATATTTTTTTCAGATTCTCAATTCCTGAATCCAAAGCGATTATGGCCCCCTGAGTTATATAACCTTTAAATTCCATTTAACATTAATATTCTATGATACTCCATTTATGCGTATTTTGGATAGCACTTTTACTTAGTGGTATTAAAGAACTAACTAGTGATTAGAGAACTGTATTTTATAATATGTTCAGTTTACTCGCACTTAAAGGTGGTGAATATTATTATGTCTTCCAACTATCATATTGGAATGTGAAGTTTTATTTTTTATTATTTCCTCTCTCATGTACATGGAGTTTTGCTACAGGAGAGGTTTGTTTATGTACACAGAGCTTCAAAATGCTAAAAACTTATTAAAATAGTTAACCAATTATATTTCACATAAATGATGGAAACTTTACAATTATGTGAAATTGGACACAATTTGCTAATTTAGTTTGACCAATTAAAATATTTTAAAATTAATATATACTAAGAGCAATTTTACATCGTATTATCTCTATATAATCCTGATGCTAAACTTAATATAATTTTTTTTTAATATTTTATTTATTTGACAGAGAGAGACACAGCGAGAGAGGGAACACAAGCAGGGGGGGTGGGAGAGGGAGAAGCAGGCTCTCCGTGGAGCAGGGAGCCCGATGTAGGGCTCGATCCCAGGACCCTGGGATCATGACCTGAACCGAAGGCAGACGCTTAACGACTGAGCCACCCAGGCGCCCCATAAACTTAATATAATATATATTATTTTTAATTTATTTGAGACAGAGAGAACGAGAGAGAGAGCACATGAGAGGGGGGAGGGTCAGAGGGAGAAGCAGGTTCCTTGCTGAGCAGGGAGCCCGATGCGGGACTCGATCCAGGGACTCCAGGATCATGACCTGAGCCGAAGGCAGTTGCTTAACCAACTGAGCCACCCAGGCGCCCCTTAATATAATATTTTTAAACAATAGGTTGGAAAAAAGTTGGGAGAAGTCATAGAACTGTATTTCTAAGACCCTAAGCCCACCAATATATAGTTAACCTTAATGAATTCCGATCTTTAGATTTTCATTTCCTGCTTGACATCAATAATGCAAAATACCTATTCACATCGGTCTCCCTGACGTTCCCTATTCTTTCAAGAGCCCACACTGGAAGTGACTTGATGATGATGCAGATACATGGCGTCTTGTTGCTCCGCAAGCCAACTTGCAGATGTATTGGGAAATTCTGTCTGGGATTGAACACGGGCCGTGTCTTTGCCAGGGGTGCTGAATCAACACGCCAGGGCACAGTTCTCTTTCCCGACCCACCAAACTGGGCAGACAGAGCCAGCCTTGCTGGTTCTGGACTCTCTGCAATGCTGTCTCATCATGTGACAGATATCACACCCACCAAACAAAAAAGCAGCTGGCTTCACAAACTGTGGAGAGCGGTTTGTTTTTATTTTCGAAGTAGTTAACTTCAGATTGTCTGAACTCCTATGAAGGTCTTAAAAAAAAAAGATTTTATTTATTTATTTGACAAAGTGAGAAAGACAGCACAAGCAGGGGGAGTGTCAGGCAGAGGGAGAGGGAGAAGCAGGCTTCCCGCCGAGCAGGGAGCCCGATGTGGGGCTCCATCCCAGGACCCCGGGATCATGACCTGAGCCGAACGCAGACGCCCAACCCACTGAGCCACCCAGGCGCCCCTCCTATGAAGGTCTTATAAAGGTTTAAATTCTGTCATTTGATTCTTAGATTCCCTGTCTCTTTGGATTTTGAAAAATATCACTACCACATATTTTTTGTGCAGCACTGTCCCTAAAGAATTTAGTGAATTTGCAAATAAAGACCGGAATAAAACAGTTAAGAAGAATTATGAGACAACTGAATACACAAAATATGGCATATACATACAATGAAATATTCTCCAGCCTTTAAAAAGAAAGGAGATTCTGACGCATGCTACAACATGGATGAAGCTTGAAGATATGCTAAGTGAAACAAGCAGGTCACAAAAGACAGATATTGCCTGGTTCTACTTCTAGGAGGTGTCTAGAGTAGTTACGTTCATAGAGACAGGAAGTAGAATGGGGGTTGTCACACTCCTGGGGAAGAACAGGGGGAGGAATTGAGAGTTACTGTTTAATGAATGTGAAATTTCCTTTTGGGAAAATGAGAAAGTTCTGGAGATGGTTGCACTACAATGTGAATGTGCCACTGAGCTGTCCACTTGAAAATAATTAAAATGGTAAATTTTATGTTTTGTATATTTGAACCCTGACTGCATAAAGGAAGTATTGTTCTTTTTTTTTTTAAGATTTTATTTATTTATTTGACAGAGAGAGACAAAATGAGAGAAGGAACACAAGCAGTGGGGAGTGGGAGAAGGAGAGCAAGCTTCCCACTGAGCAGGGAGCCAGATGAGGGGCTTGATCCCAGGACCCTGGGATCATGACCTGAGCCAAAGGCAGACGCTTAACAACTGAGCCACCCAAGCACCCCTAAAGACAACCTTTTAAAGATATATAATAAAATATTTATAGAGAAAATGGTATGACACCTGTCATTTGGGCATAGATGAAACAATTTTGGCCATGCACTGATTAAATTTAAAAAGAGAGAGAGAAAAGAGCAAAACTATAAGCAGGTATTGCTGTTAACCTGCTAAATGAAATAAAAATATAGATTATATTTTTTACCAAAGTGCATTATCCACTATATTATTTTCTTTACTTTTTGGTTTGCTGTCCACATTTACTATTTTTAAAAACTTTCCTTCTGGGCACCTGGGTGGCTCAGTTGGTTAAGCGACTGCCTTCGGCTCAGGTCATGATCCTGGAGTCCCTGGATCGAGTCCCACGTCGGGCTTCCTGCTCGGCGGGGAGTCTGCTTCTCCCTCTGACCCTCCCCCCTCTCATGTGTTCTCTCTCATTCTCTCTCTCAAATAAATAAATAAAATCTTTAAAAAAAAAAAAAACCAAAAAACTTTCCTTCCTATTTTGATTGTGAATATCTTAATACGTTTTCCTTTTTCAGTACTATAGTCTGTAAGATATAAACTAGAAAGAATTCACTGTGTTATTTTCAATGATCTTTTAACTTAATCAATAAATCTAGTGATGTGTTTGAGAGCATAGAGAAAATACAAATTATTCCTTTGGAGTCTCATTCCAGTGTCATTACTTTTTAGGAGTCACTTTTTTCTTTGCAACTTTACTAGGCTAAAAATAATTGATGTAGCATCACCATAGAATCTGCCTAAACCCTAACGCAAACTTAATATTAATGTAGTTGAGTTTGCTCATCCAAACTGAGGGTGAACCTACGTATATATTCTCAAAAATATATACTTCCAAAGAACAACATTTGCAGGTTTTTAAAATCTAGAATATAATGGGTACTAATAAATATTTAACTAAGAACGCCCAAGGCTCCCTTTTTGGAATTCCTATGCTGACCTATAAGCCATCACCATCTACTTGGAACAGTAGTCACTTTGATCTTATCTAGGTACTTTGGTCTTATGATGCATGGGTTAATATTAATATATTAATTTAAAATAATCCTCCTCACTCACTCTGACCTAGATACAATAGCCTTTGTATTATTCTTGAAGATCCTGAGCACATTCCACTTACGGTTCCCTCTGTTTAGAAATCTCTCTCCTAGAATGAAAGAAAGGAAGGAAGGAAGGAAGGAAGGAAGAAAGGAAGGAAGGAAGGAAGAAAGAAAGAAAGAAAGGAAGGAAGGAAGGAAGGAAGGAAGGAAGGAAGGAAGGAAGGAAGGAAGGAAGGAAGGAAGGAAGGAAGAAAGAAAGAAAGAGGGGCGCCTAGGTGGCTCAGATGGTTAAGCGTCTGCCTTCGGCTCAGGTCATGATCCCAGGGCCCTGGGATTAAGCCCCACATCGGGCTCCGGCTCAGCAAGGAGCCTGCTTCTCCCTCTCCCTCTGCCTCTCTCCCTGCTCATGCTTTCTCTCTCTCTCTCTCTCTCTCTCTGTGTCTCAAATGAATAAATAAAATCTTAAAAAAAAAAAAAGAAAGAAAAAGAAGAAAAAGAAAATCTCTCTCTTAAGATGTTTGCATGAACAACTTCTCCCCTTTTTCTTATAGTCTTTCCTAGAGACCATCTATAACCACCCCCATTAAATTGGTTCCCCTCTGCTTAACTCTCTATCCCTCTACATATCCCCTCCTAACTGTTCCCTAAGCACTTATCACTACCTGGTATGTGTTTGTTTGTGTGTGTGTTTGTTGTCTCTTTCCCATGCAAGAATATAATTTCATGAGGACAGGGAATTTTTTTTTTACCACCTAGGTGGTGACACATAGTAAGTCACAATTGACTATTTGTTGAATCAATGAATGGACAAAGGGTTGAAAATGAACATATGGTTAAGGAGACTAACGTCTAGGTAGAACAATGAACTTCAGTCATATCTTCAGCAACCTCCATAGGAACTCTCATGGAATTTAATTAAATGTATTTTTCACCTTCCATGTGCCTTGTAAAGAATTAATTCTTTTAATTCCTCCATGAAATAGATGAGAATATACTCCATTTTACAGATGGGAAGACTAAAGCATGGAAAAACTAAATCCCTAAAGATCAATGCATGAGTCAATCTTAGAGCTAGATTTAGAGAATTTTGGATATTTCGTCTTTTTTTTTTTTTTTAAAGATTTTATTTATTTATTTGTCAGAGAGAGAGACAGAACACAAGCAGGGGGAGAGGCAGGCAGAGGGAGAAGCAGGCTCCCTGCCGAGCAAGGAGCCCGATGTGGGACTCGATCCCAGGACCCTGGGATCATGACCTGAGCCGAAGGCAGCGGCTCAACCGACTGAGCCACCCAGGCGTCCCATGGATATTTCGTCTTGAACAACTGACTCCCGACATCATTTAATTTTAGCTTGTGCTTATTATAATTCATTTAAAAGCATTTACTATTCCTGAATTTGAAAGTCTCTCAGGTAAGAAACTGATTTGTTGTGACAGCAGGTGACTCAGTTACTGTAAATGTTCTTTCAAGAACTTGTTCTTTAATCCATATCCAGTAATTCACAAAGTAAGTTGCTGTCTTAGCAGAAATACATGGTTTGTAAGTAATTTACCAATTAGTTTCATCATGCTTGTCTCCCATTTAATTTAAAATGAATTCTACAACCCCAAATCTATTGCAAACATGAGGGAAATCCTTTATGTGGTATCAGTAAGAGATTTTCTCAAGTCTAATTTTACTTTTGATTCCTCAAACATTACTACAGATGATTTGACCCCAAAATTCAGTGTGCCAGGTGGATCACACACTTTGTTTTTTATTGAGAAGTCCCTTTTTAAGTAGGGACAGTGGCTCCCAAATTTGACTGCATTTTGAAATCACCTGAAAAATTTACAAATATTGATACCTGAATCCCACCCCCAGAGATACTGATTTACTCGATCTGGGGTGTGGTCTGGGCATTATGATTCTTAAAAGCTTCTGAAGTGTAGCCAAGATGGAAACTTCTGTGGATTTCCTGACATGACCCAAGAATGAAATCCAGGAAAGAAGCAAAGCTAGAGGACCGTGGATATTAATGGTTTCTAGATTTCTCTGTAATGCCAGATATTTTAAACTATTTCAGTATCTTTAGTATCTTACTGCGTTTTTCACTCTGGGGTTATTTCTTGGAAGGATCTGGTTTTACCATCTAAGATATAAATTTTTTAAGATTTATGTATTTTAGAGAGAGAGCGCATGTGTGGGAGGGGCTGAGGGAGAAGGAGAGAGAATTTCAAGCAGACTCCACCCTGAGCACAGAGACGCACATGGGCCTCAGTCACACAACCCTGAGATCATGACCTGAGCCGAAATCAAGAGTTGGTTGCTTAACTGACTGCGCCACCCCGGCGCCCCAACTATCTAAGACTTAAGTTAAATTGGGCTAAGATGAAAAGGATGTCAACAAGATGACAACAACTGGGATAAAGTGTATCAAAAACACTCCTTAAAATGTAGCAAGCTATACAAATGTAAGAAACAATTAATGTTCTTCCAAATGCTGACACATTACATGAGCTATATAGAACCAAAGGCCATTTGTATATTATAAATGTGTATATTATGAAGTGCCTTCAAAATAATTCTTAGTAATAAACAAAATTCACTCAAAATATGTCCACATTTATTTGGGAGACTTTGTACATTCATCATCAATTACTCTCACTTGCAAGACAGTGAATTTAGTTTTTCATGCCTGCCTTAAAGTTTTACCAATTCTAATACCTACAGCTTAAAGGAATATAGAACCCTATTGTAACCCACTAGTTTACAGTAACCAATTCAGATGCCTCCATAACAGAACCATTATGAAGAGTCAGACCCATAGACGGTGTTTATTTGTTTTCTATCACGTTCTCACACTTGGAACTTCTTTGGTTTGCTTGCTTGCTTAATTGTGAATGGTAACAAAGGTGCCATAGAAAAATAGCAACAAATGAGGAAAGAATTACCGAAAAAGAAATGCTTTTTTAAAAATCAGCAAGAGGGGTGCCTGGGCAGGTCAGCAGGTTAAGCATCTGACTCTTGGTCTCAGCTCAGGTCTTGATCTTAGGGTCGTGAGTTCAAGCCCCACGTTGGGCTCCAATGCTGGGTGTAGAGCCTACTTAAAAAAAAAGGGGGGGGGAGCAAAAAAATCAGCAGGAAAAAGGCATGAACTCAGCTGTGTAAGAGCAAGAAGTAGAAACCCTGCCTTGATCAGTGGCTCATCTTGTTGGGTGCTCCTAGAACCCGGTTCCCCTGAGTACCCCCCTCCCTTCACAGGCTGTGGGACTCGGTTTCCTGTCACTGGATTACTTAAGCTCTTTGAAAGAGTTGTTTTTCCCTACTTTGCTCCAGGCTGTTGGGCTTGCATTTGGTGTAGGTTCTCTGAAGCAATGAGGCTGGTGTTATCATTCAGCACTCTGATTTAAATACTCTCTTAATTCCTCCTGTTTAGTCTGGCTCATTGGGTGTTGCCCATAAAAAGTTTGGCTTCTGTAATCACAATTAGAGCAGGGTGATGTGACTAATCAGTCTGTTCGCTGCATCTCTATCTTCTGTGAAGTGAGTCAGTTTCAACATTAGCTTTGTGCTCCCATGGCACTCCCTACTCTCTAATGTTCAAGTCTATATTTGTTCCAGACTCTAGATGTTTAAAAAAAAAAAAGGAGGCTGTTTGTTTTCATTCTTAAAACATGTTCTATACTCCCTCTCGGGAGTGGAACTAACCCCACAGGAATTTGGAGAAATTCCCAGAGTGCTAGCTCACGACAGAGAATTTCCAGGGCAGGGAGCTGTTTGTTCCCCCATTTGGGGAAATTGTACTGATAATACAACTAGTGCAAGTCAACACACACATAATGAATGTTTACCATGTGCAAAGCACTTTTCACATATCGTTGTTTTAAAATAAGGTTTCTTTTAGGGCGCCTGGGTGGCTCAGTCGTTAAGCGTCTGCCTTCGGCTCAGGTCATGATCCCAGGGTCCTGGGATCCAGCCCCGCTTCGGGCTCCCTGCTCGGCGGGAAGCCTGCTTCTCCCTCTCCCACTCCCCCTGCTTGTGTTCCTGCTCTCACTATCTCTCTCTCTGTCAAATAAATAAATAAAATCTTAAAAAAAAATAAAATAAAATAAGGTTCTTTTAGAGCAGTTCTAGAAAAACAGCAGTTTGCAGAAAAATTACGGACAGTAAATTTCCATATATCCCATACCTAGTCTTCCCTATTATTAGCATCTTACATAGGTATGATATATTTGTTACAATTGATATAATAATATATTGATGATAGTGTATTAATGATTCATAAACTGATGCATTATTATTAACTAATATTCATGCTTTATCCATATTTCCTTAGTTTTTACCTATTGCCCTTTTTCTGTTCCAAGATCCCAACCCAAATGCACCATTACATTTAATGATCATATCTTCTCAGGCTCTTCTTGACTATGAGAGATTCTCAAGTTTTGAGGAGTACTGGTCAGGTATTTTGCTGAACATCCCTTAATTGTGATTTGTCTCATCTTTTTCTCATCAGAATGGGGTTAAATGTTTTTGAGCGGAAGACCACAGAGGTAGAATGACATTTGCAAAACATAATGTCAAGGGTGTATACTATCAACATGACTTATATTGTTGATGCTAACTTTGATCAAGTGGCTGAGGTAGTATTTGTCAGATTTCTCTACCATACCTTTCAAGTAACTTTGTCCTCTTTTTCCCCCTTTTTATTCTATATTCTTCGGAAGGAAGTCAAAATATGCACAGCTTATACGTAAAGAGTAGAAAGTTATGGTCCACCTCTTTGAGGGCAGAGTATCTGCATAAATTATTTGAACTTCCTATTAATTCAGTCATTTATTTATATCAGAATGGATTCAAGGATTTTTACAATAATACTTTGAGTTATAATCCCCCAAATCCTTCTTTATTTATTTTCTTGCTCAAATTTTTCCAGTTTTGGCCATGGAGAGCTCTTTTATTTGGCTCCTTGTCCCTTTAACATGCTCCTTCATTGCGTGTGTGTGTGTGTGTGTGTGTGTGTATGTGTCTTTTGAAACACTTCCTTAATTTCTGGGTCTACAAGATGTTCCAGGTTCATCTTGTATATTTCATGTCCCAGTCCTAGAACCTCCTATTTCTCTAAGGAACCTGGTTCCTTTTATTGGAGAATGGTATTAGGAATCAGGTTCTGGATGATGGATATGATCATTGTTACTGGAGTGTCTTTGCTTCTCAGCTGAAAGGGAAAGGGACTATATGTGCATATACTAAATCAGATATTTGCACATATGCATGAATATTTCTATATGTAACTATTTGTATCTATATTAAGCCAAACATGAGTTCATAGAGATGTCTCCAACTTCAGTCCATTACCACATGGATCATTCTAGTCTCCTCCCTTTGCTCCAACAGTGAGATCCTGGGCTCCTACCATCCCCCATCCCTGTATTTAATTGTTCAATTTCAGTATACATGTATAACAGTACCCAAATTGTTGGTAACATGTACCCCTGTGGAGGCAACTGTATCAACTACTTTTCCAGAGAGTCTGGAAGACATTTTTCTGGATGGCCATGGACCTGGTATCATACAACAATTCTGTTACTAAGGAAGAATGGGAGAATCAATAAGGGAACACAGTTAATGGTCTCCACCACAGACTGCATTGAAGTGACAGGTCACAAGAGAGAAAAATCCAGTGGCCTTATTTTGAATTTTAGCTGAGTTTCTATGAGAAAGTTAGTGGTTTTCTTCCTCAGACTACGACCTTTTGACACAATGCTCATTTCCTCCCTTGGCCACAACACCAGTTCCATCTTCTTTCGGCTTCCACAGCCATCAGCCATCACTAACAGCAGTAAGGGGAGCAACCCTATTGAGCACATTACAAACTGAGACATGAGAGGGCACAGCGGAGCAATGAGATGGCGAGGGATGGATAAATGGAAGTATCCACTGGTTGTTGGGCGGCGAAGGTAGCAGAGATTGCACCTGGGCGCTGACTGACCTAAAATACTAATATGACAAGGACAAGAAACATAGATGATGGGATGGCTTTTCCAAATGACCGGTAGTGAGGCTCCTTCCACAACTTTGACTAATCTGTGCCCCTTCATTGATCTATTATCAAATCAGTAGTCACTGTGCTATTTTCATCCAGTGGCAGTTGACAATTCTAAAAACAAACCCTTCCATACCCACTCTCCAGACCTGACCTGATACCTAGGGACTGTTATGCCAATATATGGGAAAGAACAAGCAACTCTGCACAGGGAAATCTAAAGTTTTCCCTACCACATGAGAAGATTCGAGACTAAGATTCTTGAAAAAAGAAAATGACACGGTAGGAAAGGGGGCTTTGGAGATTCACTCATCTGGGTTTGAATCCTAGCTCTGCTGCTGAATAGCTGTGCAACCCTAATTAAATCATTTGCTGCCATATATGTTAAATTGATAATAAAATATTAAATGTAATTCCTTAAAATAATATCAAAATGGTATATTTTATTAATATTTAAAATTATACCTGACAAAACCTGTAGAATCTTATGGCACAAAGAGAGAACCTTAATGCATGCAAATTTACAAATCCTTTAGGAAGTCGAGGGATCCCAGGATGGAATGCAGAATGTGACAAAACTGTCTGAATCACACTTGTATGAAACAACCTCACGCCCCGGGGTGGGAGGTGAGGGGAAAAGGTGTCAAAGAAAGTAACTTTGGAAATGTGTGGAGTGTGGCAGACTACAGGCAAAAGAAAGTGTACGTTCGGGGCGCCTGGGTGGCTCAGTCATTAGGTGCCTGCCTTCGGCTCAGGTCATGATCCCAGGGTCCTGGGATCGAGCCCCGCATCGGGCTCCCTGCTTGGCAGGAAGCCTGCTTCTCCCTCCCACTCCCCCTGCTTGTGTTCCCTCTCTCGCTGTGTCTCTCTCTGTCAAATAAATAAATAAAATCTTAAAAAAAAAACAAAAAAACTGCTTTAAAAAAAAAAAGTGTACGTGCACACTGTGCTTTAGTTGGAAGTGGAATATGAAGCTTCCTGTAACCGTCCTAAAAATGAGAGGGGCTGCCCTTCTCCTCACTTTTTTTCTTTCCTTGTTGCCCAGGTGGAACAACCATCTTGGACGTGAGGTGGAAGACAAGGGTTGAGGAGGCTGGAGACAAGAAGATAGAAGAAGCTTATCTTTTTTTCACAATTACAGAGCCACCAAGCCAGCTGAATTGACATAGAATGAAAAAGAAACTTCCTCCTTGTTTAACTCACTCTTAATTTGAATTTCCTGTCACAGATGAATCTAATCCCAACTAATACAGATTTTACTTGTACCCTTTCCGCCCTACCTTTTAACCCTTCAATTCCTGGATCCCTCAAACAAAATGAGGGTGCACAACTTTTCATGATATAACTCCCTCGTAAGTCGTTCTGTGGTATCCTTAAGCACCTATTCCGACCAACGAAAGGGATGCGTAAAGTGGACTCTTGCTCACAAAAAGATGTGCTCTTGCATGGGATAATAACAATTGTCAGGAGCATAATTTGTATTAACTCATCATCCTCACAAAAGAGTTACTTAAATGGCCAAACAGTATACCTTTAGCTTCTGTCTCTTTATATCAAAAGTACATACTTAATGAATTTGGGGAGAAATGCCAAGAAGTATAGCCTTTAAAAATGTAAAGGTTAGGTAGTAAGAGTCGAAGATCTCTCTCTCCCCTCTCTCCTGGACTTTGACGTTCCACTGGATTTGGGATTTATAAGTCTGTTCAAAAAATCATGGAGCAGAAAAGGAAGACGGCAGTTAAGAGTTGCTAGGTGTCCATTTCAAAATGGTTACCCAGCGACCGCTGGAGCCGGAGGCTACAAGGAGCAGTGCCAGAGGCTTAGGGTGGAAAAGCTCACCTGAGCTACAAACTGACTCCATTAAACACTGTGTCTGTGTGGTTTTCTTTCTTTCTTTCTTTCTTTTTTTTTTTTAAAGATTTTATTTATTTGACAGAGAGAGACAGTGAGATAGGGAACACAAGCAGGGGGAGTGGGAGAGGGAGAAGCAGGCTTCCCACAGAGCAGGGAGCCCGATGCGGGGCTCGATCCCAGGACCCTGAGATCATGACCTGAGCTGAAGGCAGACGTTTAACGACTGAGCCACCCAGGCACCCCTGCGTGGTTTTCAAAATAAGAATCAGCTTTTGGGGTTATGTGGGCTGATGCCCAACTGACCATCTCTTTTGTTTGTCCTATCTCACCTTCTGACAAGGTCAGCGTGCTCGCTGTGTTTATAGAAAACCCACTCACGGTGTGAATAACATCTGACAGCATTTGAAGCCAAAACAAAATCTCTTTTAAAGTTCCTAGATGCCGGGGATGGCAGCTCTGTCAAGACACAGATTTAAAAAAAAAAAAAAGTCTGCTTTTAACAAAATTAATTTTCCTTAAACTCACACAATAAGGTTGAAGAGTTTAAAACAGTATTAAATTAAAAAAATTTTAAAGTATTCTAAGAATACTCTAACCTAGCCTCTCAAGTTTTCATCTATTTGTGTTCACTTCCAGGAAACTAAGACAAATACCTGTAAAGAGAGAAATGCAGGCTGTATTGCAGGAGTTGTGGTATTTGATATTTAGATTCTATCATTAAGCTGCACCTTTATTCCCTTTGTGTTAAGCCTCTCTCCTTGTTTATACCTATTTTCTATCTGTATTTCAAAATCGTAAAAATATTTCATCTGTATGATTACTTTGTGAAGTCGTTGGGGCTCTAACCTCTCAAAGAGAAAGCCTCTCAATAGAGTTTAAATACACATCACACATGCTATATAGGCAAGAAATGAAATTACTATTAAAAATAAAATTGGGGGCGCCTGGGTGGCTCAGTCGGTTGAGCGTCTGACTCTTGGTTTCGGCTCAGGTCATGATCTCAGGGTCGTGGGATCGAGCCCCCCTACTCAGTCTCCCTGCTCAGCAGGGAAGTCTGTCTAAGATTCTTTCCCCTCTCTCTCCCTCCACTACTCCCCCTGCTCATACGTGCTCACTCCCCCACCCAAATAAATAAATAAATAAATAAAATCTTTTTTAAAAAATTAAAATAATTCACAGGGATTCAAATAGTTATTTGTATACTAATGTTCATTGCAGCATTATTCACAATAACCAAAAGGTGGGACAACCCAAGTGTCCATTAGCAGATGATGGATAAACAAATGTAGTGTATGTAAAAAATAGAACACTTTGTTTGAAGAGAGCAACTCTTTGCAATTTGTTACGGTCTTTCCAATCTTGCTCTATGTATGTATAGTTTTTAAACCTTTGTGGTCAGTGTGTTGAATATTTCATGAGTGACCTCAGACAAACCACTTCAGTTTCACTCGTCTGTTTTCTTATCAGCAAATGGAGAGAATTGCTTCTATTTCACAAGGTTGTTGTGAAGAATAAATGAGGTAATGTAACATAAACACAATTTGTGAACTCAGAAGTATAAAATTACGAGGTATAATACGTGTGATTGTTTCTTATATGCTTTCCTATATATCAGTTTTAATGGTCACATATTATTCTAACTGAATTACTGCCATAGTTTATTTAACCGTTGTCCAGTTGTTACTCATTCTTGCTTCTTGGCCATCATAAATAAAGTTGATTATAAACATCTCTGCATGATTAGCATTTTTCCCTACTGAAATAATTCCTTAGGATGAATTCCTAGAAGCGGAATAAGTGGGTCCAAGTAGTTGAAACATTCTTCTTTAAATGATGTACATCTTCTTAGTCCAGAAAAAAAAAAAAAAAAACACTTCAAAACCAAAAAAACAAGTTAATTATGATGCACTGCAATTCAGATGAATTGAAAAACTAAATCTAATCCTGGCGATGATAACAACTCAGCACATATATAACCACATCAGCATAATTTTCAAATAATTACATTTCCTTCGATCCTGGAACATGTCCAATGGCTAAAAATCCTTTTTGGAATCTGGCAGGATAGAGCATGAAATGCCAAGACCGTGACCTGGTAACCTTCTTGTCCAGTTTTAGCAGCCTCTGTTTACAAGAGACCTCGTTTTTAGAGGATAAATTTCTTCCCATCAAGGCTTCAGGCACTTCTTTTTTTTTTTTTCCAGTTGATTCAGATTCAGAGCAAAGTAATTTTGGTAAAGGATGATTTGCTACATAGATTTTAGGTTAAAGTTGGGGAGATGAATTCTGTGCTGCACATATATAAAATATGAAAATATATTCTTCATGTTCTGTTCCAATTTTCTGGAAATACTATCTTAATATTTATAAAGTATATGCAGATTCCTAGACTCCTGAATATAAATGCTTTTACTCTCTATTATCTAATACATTTTTGGAGGCTTAAATGCTCAGATTGGCAAGAGTTCTCTCTGCCTAAAAGATTCTTTTTTGAATTGAAATTCTGCTTTCCTCTGGGCCATTTCTTTAGGGATGGCTGCAAGAGTCAAAGGAGAAATATCTGAGAAACTAATATGGTTCAGTAAAAACGTTCCCTATGAAATGTTGCAGGGGAATACTTACATCGTTAATTAAGGGGCCAATGTGATTGATCTTTAAATGATTAGCTCTCCAGGGCTCATTTTGTTTCTCTAGATACTTCTTTTTTTAAATGACTTGAGAGGGAGTTAAGAAAAGGTATAGTAGACAAGTACTGGCTAAGAGTTAGAATTGATTTATGGTTTCAGCTTTGCCACTAACTAGCTCTATGACCAGATCTAAGTTACGTACCTGTTTGAGCTTTAGTTTCTTCAACTACGAAGTTGAATCTAACAAACATTCTGTGGCTCCGTATGGAGCAAAGTCCTCCCCCGCCACCTCCCAACGAAGTCATCTTTTGGGGGCCAAATAACCAAGAAAAGTCTTCTCACTGTTGTGTTACTGCTAGCGCGTTTCATTTGTGCAGGTGTGGGTGGCGGGGTGGGTGAGAAGAGAGATTTCCACTTCGCTACGTATCAGCAGTTGAAAAACAGATTGAAAAAAACACTGCGCTCTCCTGTGTTTGGGCAAACAGGAATCAGGTCACCCTGACCTCATGGTCCCACAGACACTGCCAGGAAGCCTGCAAAGTCCATCCAGTGCTGCTGAGACAGCAGGTTTGGCAGGGCCGAGAGGAAGCTGGAAGGAGCAGGGCAGCAAGGTAATGCTGTAAAGGGGCGAGTGTGGGGCGCGGACTAAGTACCGAAATAACACCTGCCTCACTGGTCATTATTAGCGCTTTCAGAAATCCCTTGATGACACAATTCACAGCGCTCGAAACAAATAATACATTATATGTTTAAAAAAAAAAAGAAGATAGCAAGAAGGGAAAAATGAAGGGGGGGGAATCCGAGGGGGAGACGATATGAGAGACGATGGACTCTCAAAAACAAACTGAGGGTTCTAGAGGGGAGGGGGGTGGGGGGATGGGTTAGCCTGGTGATGGGTATTAAAGAGGGCATGCTCTGCATGGAGCACTGGGTGTTATACGCAAACAATGAATCATGAACACTACATCAAAAACTAATGATGTCATGTATGGTGATTAACATAACATAATAAAGTTAAAAAAAAGAAATCCCTGGATGAGCCAATAGAATTACCTAGGGAGGGGAAAAAATCCCTTTAACTTAAGCGAACTTCACTTCAGGTTCATTCATACTTGAAAAAAGTTAACTGCAATACTTCTACTTGTTGTTAAGGCATTAAGATTCCTTTCAGATTCAAATTCTGGCAGTGGCTTCTTTAGGTCTTCCTTCCATGTTTCTCCGGCCTTGCTGTTGAATCTCAGACCCAGGCTGGTTGGACCAACTCCTACAAAGTACCGTTGTGAGAGCTGAGTGAAAGCAAGCACCAGGTCTCCTTCCCTTCCAGTCCCACTTCCTCTGCCCAGCCCCGGGGCGTCGGTGCCAGCCCTCCTAGCAGCTTGGCTAGCCTGGCCTGCACACCTCTGCTAAAGGCCCTCACTCTTTCATCCATGCCTAAAACCTCTCTGACCCTTGGTGTATACCCTGCTCCTTCTCCCCACAAGCCCTTGGCTCCTGGAAGATGATTTGCCATGGGCTGCCAGTTGACCTTCCCTGGCTCTCTCTGCCTAGAAGGTTCTTGCCCCGTTTGTTGGTGTAGTAAATGCGTACACCTGCCATCCTTCAAGACTCAGCTACAATGTCTCTTCTAGGCACTGTACTGCTTCCTCCTTCCGCGGAGCTGCCTCAGCACCCAAGAAAATAATATACACACAGGACACTGAGTGTCTCAGGGTCATGCATTTTATTTTGGGTTTTATATTTTGAGCGCAGAATCAGGGAAAGGGGTACTCAATAAAATGCTGAATACATATTTAGACCTGTGTTTCAATAACCTCATCTTCAATTCCTGTTTAGAACAAGGTGGGGGGGGAGGGGTTTAAATGACAAAAAAAGTTGGGGGGGAATTTCTAGTAAACCATGTTTGTAAAATGGGACCAGATGACCCAAAAGCCCTTTCAGTTTCAAAAATCTTATCTAAGAGAAAATTCCCTCAACACCTCACCCGACACCCTGTCCCACGAATTTCTCTTATACTTTCTATCAACCATGGACTCATTTAGATTAACCAGTTACTCTTTAAAATCTTTATTACTTGCTAGGAAGGCTAAGTGCAATTTACTGTAAATAAGAATCCTCCTAGAGAGAGCTATGAAGTGGGGAGGGTGAGCAGTGGTGAAGCACACTTTGAATGCGAAGGCTCTTTCCTGGCATCCGAGTCACAGCTCCAGTGCTAATTAGTGCTCCTGAACTTCAAGCCACTCTTGGCCCAAATTCCTGGCCCAGGCAAAGCCAATCTCCATAGTGTAAAGAGCCGGGGCATCCTTGCCAGACAAAGCTAGTTTTAAATCTTGGCTCTGTCACATCCTGGCTCTATGATTTTGGGTAAGTTGTTTAACTATCCGAGCTTCTATTTTCTCACCCATAAAATGGTGATAACAGCAATAGAGTCCTCATAAATTGGTAAGAGGATTAAATGAAATGATGGGGCAAAGGTTGTCATATAGCAGGTGCACAGAAGTAGTAACTATTATATGTGTGCCTGCCTCCAGGGTCCTTAGACTTCCCGGGAGTGGGTGTGGATTGGTGGGTTACTGGGTCTGGCTCTGAACCGGAGATGGTGTGGACTAGGGGGTGGTTCTGGGCATGGGACAGGAGGTCTGGGGAGTATACTCGGTCAGGTATGGCCCAACATGGGATCCTGAGCTGTGATTTGCTAGGGCTGCCATTTTCCAAGAGCTCCAGGACAACCATGACCCACAGTCGGCCAAAGGGGGTGCTGGCTGATTAGATTCGGGGGGCTCTACTCCCTCTTCCAGTGGAAAAGGAAAATCTTTTCCATTCCCAACTCTCTGAACTAGGAAGCACACTGAATTTTATAGAGCTGTAAAACACACAGAAACTTTTATTTGGACATGAAATAAAATACCAGAATCAGTTTTGTACCTGCAAATAATCTTTCTCCTTTTTGGAAGTGAAGCCCATGGAGGGTTATCTCTCACATTATCTCTTTTTTTTTTTTTAAGATTTTATTTATTTATTTGAGAGACAGAGAGCACGAGAGGGAAGAGGGTCAGAGGGAGAAGCAGACCCCCCCGCTGAGCAGGGAGCCCGATGTGGGACTCGATCCCAGGACTCCAGGATCATGACCTGAGCCGAAGGCAGTCGCTTAACTAACTGAGCCACCCAGGTGCCCCTCACATTATCTCTTAACGTGGGGAATTCTGAGCAGCTACCCTTGAGCCCCATCTCAGACATGTTGAATCAAGATCTCTGAAATGGGCGTGGAGAACTGACCTTAAATCAAGTCATCCAGGTAACCCCGATGCACCTTGAACCCTTGCTTTTCCGGTGCAGTCCCTGGGCAGCAGCGTCCACATTACTCTGGAGCGTATAAGAAATGCAGAACTTCAGGGCACCTGGGTGGCTCAGTTGGTTAAGCGTCTGCCTTCGGCTCAGGTCATGATCTTGGAGTCCCGGGATCGAGTCCCACATCGGGCTCCCTGCTCAGCAGGGAGTCTGCTTCTCCCTCTGACCCTCCCCCCTCTCATTCTCTCTCTCAAATAAATAAATAAAATCTTAAAAAAAAAAAAAAAAGAAATGCAGAACTTCAGGCCCTGCCCAGATCTACTGAATCCGCATTTTTTAAAAAAGGGTGCTAAAATATTCACAGCACAAAATTTACCATCTTCGCTATTTTTTTTTTTTACTGTCTTCACTATTTTTAAGTGTGACTTCCAGTAGTGTTAAGTGCCTTCAGGTTGTTACGCAACCCATCTCCAGAACTCTCTTCCTCTTGCAAAACTAAAACTCTACACCTATTAAAACAACATCTCCCTATTTCCCTCTGGCAGTCACCCCGAATCTGCATTTCCACGGGATCCCCATGTGATTCATATGTCCATTAAAGTTCGAGCAGCGCGGCCCTACATATGAGAACCAGAGGCAATAAAATCAGGAGCCACCGTGAGTTTACTGAAGCAACCAGGCCCCCTACTTGGGTGAGGCAATGGAGAGCAACCTGCGGAGCAATGATCAGTTCCTCTAGACAGTTCTGGTGCGTGCTCACATTTGAGACCCACTGCTGTAGAGCACTGAGATGCAGCCCTGCCCACATACTGGAATCATCTGAGAACTTTAAAAACCCATGACTGAGACCCAGCCCAAATCAACTCACTCTAGAGGCAGGGCCCAGGCATCCGCATTCTTAAACTCTGCCGGTGATTCTGGTAACGTCGGTTTCAGAGCCACCAATCTGGAGGGATGAAAGAGGCGAATAGGATAAAGTGGACTCCACAACAGTGTGTGGCCATTAGAGGGGAATGATGGTATCAGGGAAGGCATCATGACTGCTTTTCCATTTTATAGCTGCCCAGCTACCCTGATAGGAGTGATTGCTCTGGGGAGCTTAAAAAAAAAAAAAAAAAAAAAAAAGCTGTGTTTGTGAAAAAAAAAAAAAAGCTATCTTATTAGAAGCTCTAACACTTTAATGCAAAAATCCCTGCCACCTCCTCTCCCATTACTTGTTATTATTTTGCTCTGTTTATTTTCTTAATAGCATTTGCTACAATTAGCAATTATCATGCTTATTGTCTGCCTCCTCTCACTAAAGCGATAGCTTCATCTCCGCAAGAGCCAGGTTCATGAGCTCCTGCTCAGCTACCTCTCCCTCTTACAGAGGCCTTCGAGAAATGCTTGAGCTAATGAAACACATAGACCAATCAATCCTGCTATGCCACCAAATCACTTCCCAAATCTGTGGCCCTAGAGCAACAGAGCGTGATATAGAAAGAGCGGAGCGGTCTTTGGACGGTGAAAGAGACTATTGAACTGTCAAGACCGAGAGGATCACGGGGGGGGGGGGGGGGAAGGGGGTTCTGCAAAAAGCTGTCAAGGTCAGTGGGGGGGAGTTTTCCCAGGTGGAAGAGGCCAGTGAAGGTAGCAGTACAGACTGATTCACCGGGTAGAATTCTTAGGTGGGCAGTAGGGACTTAGAGCTAGTGAAACCTCAATGTATCAATGTGACCTCATCCAGAACCTCCCAGCTGGGGAGGCTTGGATTACAATACAGTGATGCCACCCTTCTTGGAGAATTCTGTACGGAAATGGGCATAGATTTTGGAACAGACCTGCATTCAAATTCTGCTCCCTCTCAGGGCTGCCTGTTCAACCATGGGAAAGTACTTATCTGAACTTTAGCTTCCTCATCTGAAAATGGGATAGCAATATTTACCCTATAGTTTATGGGAAGCACTCCGTAAAGTGCCTGACACATAGCAGCGCTCAATAAATGTTAACTCCCCAATCTGTGATCCGGATTTCCTTACCCATTCTTTTTTAAACCCTTTCTTCCTTTAGTTACACTCTTACTGCCCATTACTAGAACCACAGGCAATCACTTATGGCACTTCTGTTCCGTGCCAGTGGTTGGGAAAAAAAAATCACACACTGACTTGTCGATGGTCTTCTAGCACTATGTTGAGAGTTTTTGTATATAGTGAATACATGGAAAGTTGAAGGATCTATTTAACTTATTTCTAAGGCCAAATGGAAATGACTTTTGGGACGAGAACCTTCTGTTCTTTCTGTCCTCCGGCACTGAATTCTGCAGTCAGACACAGAGCTGATACTCACTTTTCAGTTCTCAGTAAACAAAATGGTTCGGACAAGGAACAGTGGTTGCTCCTTGAAGCTTCTGCATCCTTCCAATCAACCTCTCCACAAATATGGCCCATTCGTGTACTGCTGACACTGCAAATCCATTTAAGCTCTTAGGATATACCGTACTGATTGAAACAGGTTTTACTCTTTTGTTCATCAGATTTTTATGTGCTTTAACTTTTTTTTTAATCTTTTTTTTTTTAAGATTTTATTTATTTATTTGAGAGAGAGAGAATGAGAGACAGAGAGCATGAGAGGGAGGAGGGTCAGAGGGAGAAGCAGACTCCCCGCCGAGCAGGGAGCCCGATGCGGGACTCGATCCCGGGACTCCAGGATCATGACCTGAGCCGAAGGCAGTCGCTTAACCAACTGAGCCACCCAGGCGCCCCATATGTGCTTTAACTCTTAATAGAATTCAAAGTATTATGAAAAGAGATAGAGCATCTTTACATCATCATGATGTTATTTATATTAACAAATGGCAGAGAATATAAATCCCCCCGCCCCGTTGAATCTCCCCTTTTCTTTTACTAACAGATCCCAAGTTTTCAGTTGATGCATTGAAGTCCAGTTAAAAAATGAGATTTTCTAGTCCCATTTGCAGTTGACTGGGTCAGAAGACTAGGTGGTTGCCATAGAGATGCAAGTAAGAGTACTATGTAGTACTTCTGAGGGAATCTCCTTATAAATAAAGTGTTATGTGTTTATTTGTCCTCATCGGTTGCCAGCCTGGAACGTGGATGAGAAGGCTGGAGCAGCAGTTACTTTCTTAGACCATTAGTACAGACGCCACACCTTAGAGATAGTAGACCTGACGGCCAGAAGGAGACTGAGTCCTTCACGAATTTGGAGCACTTGGCCACACCAACCCCAAACTGCTTACTTGTAAGATCCCTTTGCAAGAGAAAGTGGCCAACTGTTATATGCAAAGTATAAACTGTTATATTAGCTGAACCTAATTTTTTAAAACATTTTTAGGGGGAGGGGCAGAGGAGAGGGAGGGAGAGAGAGAGAGAGAATCTTAAGCAGGCTCCACGCTCAGCACATGAGCCCAGTGTGGGGCTCGATCTCACAAACCTGAGGTCATGACCTGAGCCAAAATCAAGAGTCGGACGCTTAACCAACTATGCTACCCAGGCACCCCCTAGCTGAACCTAATTTGAACTGATACAAGATATAGTTAAATCATGCTTCTTTCTTTTTTTTTTTTTAAGATTTATTTATATTAAAGAGAGAGAGAGAGCGTGAGCATGAGCGGGTGGGACAGAGGGAGAGGGAGAGAGAATCTCAAGCAGACTCCACGCCGAGCATGGAGGTCAATGCAGGCTCTATCTCAGGACACTGAAACCAGGAGTTGGATGCTTAACCGATTATGCCACCCAGGTGCCCCAAATTATGCTTCTTTCATATTCAGTTCACACACATGAGATTTAATCACAGATAATTAATGCACTGATTCCATTATGATCAAATAATTTATTGTCTACTAATTATACTGAACTGCTGACTGAGTGTTGTCTTTTGATTTATAGTGAAAAATAAAAAGAAAGGTTAAGATGCTTAAGAAAGAGTAGCTAAGGTTGCCTGGGTGGCTCAGATGGTTAAACATCTGCCTTCGGCTCAGGTCATGATCCCAGGATCCTGGGATCGAGTCCTGCATCAGGCTCCCTGCTCCTTGGGGAGCCTGCTTCTCCCTCTGCCTCTCTCTCTCTCCGTCTCTCATGAATAAATAAATAAAATCTTAAAAAAAAAAAGAGAGTAGCTGATCCAAAGTCAATTTTAGATAGCAGTCAATAGCCCTAAGCTTCTCTGGGCACCGAAGATTACTCCTTAAGGAAAAGATAGACAAAAAGCACCATAATCTATTTAAGATAAAAGCATCACTGTTGGTTTTGTAGATTTTAAGAGCTATTTTTATTTCTCTTAAGTTTTAAACAGATTTTAGACACATTTATTGTGCTAGACAATTTTCATCACTAGTAAGAAATAAAGTCTCATCCTAGAAACACACATTTTTTTGTCTTTGCTTGTTGTTGGAAAATGAGCAGAGTAGGAGAGAAACAGAGCATGGAGACTAAGGGAATATAACCTAAAGAGAAAGAAGTGGAAGATCATGAGGCCAGTCAGTAGGAAAAGTGGGAAAAGTAGAACTTGGAGGAAGATAATGATAGAATGTGTCCTATTGGCTGGCTGGCATAAAATCTCTACTTGAATAATGGATTTCTGTTTACCAAGGCCACGAATGACTTCAGTCAGAGAATAGGTGTAGAAACACAGGGAGGGTTGCCCTGGTTATGGGTGAGGGAAGGGATGACTATAAAGTAGGAAGCAGTTCTTTTGGGTAATAGAAAAATATAAAGTCTCCACACTCAAACAGTCCAAGATAACCATGATTGGCCATAATGTTTGTCATATATAAATATCAGGGAATGATCCAGGTTTTGTACCTCACACTTAATGCTGTTTTGGAGAACCTCTTTACAAAAAATACAAAATTAATTTCAGGGTCTTGAAAGAGAGTCATGTAAGCAAGAGCTCCTGAGCCATAAACTTGGTTAGCTTCACTGTAAATACAACTCTGGTCATTATTTATATTCTTAAAAACAATAAAAACAGGGACCATAATATACATACTCTTCTGTAAACTTGTTTCCACTCAACTATGTGTCTTGGGTACCCTTCCCTATCAATACATATGATTCTAGTTCATCTTGTAATTTTGTGGTTGTCCCAATATTCAGTATATACTCACTGAATGATATTTAAATTATTTCCACACTTTGATCCTCTCACTGGGGGTTGCGTTATATAGCAGAGCCTAGAGTATGATAATCCCTAAAGAAATGTTTGTCAAATTGGTGCATTGTCCTGAGCTATGTAGTCTCCGGGTGTGACAGAGTTAAAAGATGGTGATCTCTACTTTGAAGCTGCCCCTGGCTGGAGTTGTGACAGAGAGAACAAAGCCCCACTCTTCAGTTCCTCCCCTGTCCTTCTTCTGTGTAGCCTTCCTTCCTCCCACTTCCCCTGGCTGTCAACACCCAGCCTAGCTCTTAGTGAAGGATGGCAAACCTCACTTAACAGGTTTGGCCAGAATGTAAGTTGGTCTTTCAGGAATATGCTCTATGTTTCAAAGCACTTTTAACTTTATAGGGGGAAGTTTCCTGGACATTCATCCTCTGAATCAAGGACAGCAAAGTCCCAAACCTAAAACCTGAAGGACAGTGGCAATCTGAGGGTCTTGAGCACATTAAAGCTGTTGTGAATTTGAAAAACAAAGAATATTAAAAGTGAATAAAAATTTCACAAGATCAAGGAGCATGGAACTCTAGAAATAAGGTTCTGTTTCTATTCTTATGTGATAGAATGGATAATGAATATGTTGCCTTTAGCTGGGTCAAAGGGCATAATCAGTTCATTTATTTTTAGAGACATTCTCTAGAAATAATAAGCAGACTGAAAGTACCAGCAGAAGAAACAATAGGTTTAAAATCTATCATCCCCAAATAATGCATAGAGTTTTGATGTTGTTAATACAAAAAAAATATATGCCCATTTCCTTGAATAAATCCCTATGTGATTTATGGAAGATAGTGGAATATTTTCCACTATTAATTTCTCTTATATCCAGGCATGTGGTCTTCTAATATAAACTGGGATCACTCTTCTCTATGGATTCAGTCATATCCCCAGGCTCAGGAGGATCCCTGAGCAGGGAGCCCAATGCAGGACTTATTCTCATTTCCTTATAGTACTTACATTGTTTTTCTGATATTTACCTCTTTCCTATGGAGTCCTGACATTTCAGGAAAGCGGACCCGACCTTCAGCTCAAGAGGTGGGCTGAAGGCCACCAGCCCATGGCAATTCTTCGGTCAGTTCATCTGTTCAGAGATGTGCCTGTGGACTCAGCAATCCAATCAAGGGGAATCTCAGTCTCATGCTTGTAAGGCAGAGGCTGAGGTGCTCTGCTTCTTACTGGATCCAAGCTAGAGAACATATAACTCCCACTGCAGCTGGCAAAAACTAGTTAAACATTCACCACTTTTTCTGGACATACAGCTCAACGACATTTCCTGGCTCCCTTAACAGTCACGTGTGGCCATGTGACTGAGTTCTAGCCAATGGAATGTGGCAGATTGACATCTCACCTTTCAAGCCTGACTCCTCATAAGTGATCTTCCATTTTCTTTTCCAGTGTTCTCACTGAATGGAGAACCACAATGGAAGCAGCACTTGGAGGATAGCTTCCCAGGACGATTGTTTGCTGAGGAACACTGTACTAAACACTTGCATGGAGAAACAAATTTATACTGAGTTAAGTCACCAGAATTTTGAAGTTATTAAAGACAGTGTTGACCTTCCCCTATTGGTTCTCTTCCTTACCTCTACATCTTCCGTTTTATTATCCCATGAATCCTTGTTGTTGATTAAACATGTTTAGGTTGGGTTTTTCTATTACTGCTTAAACATGGTCGCTGATACTGATCCTGCCTTGCACCCCATCTTATGATGGCTCCGTGGCTTTTTGTTTTGCTGTTGTTGCTTATTTATTCCTGGTGTTCAATGTTACCCAGCCTAAGGAGAGTGGATCTTGTTTGGTTAATAGCTTAACTAGCAATTATGGTTAGGTGCTCTGCCTATTTTCTTTGTTCATTTGTGACTAAAATAGGTCTTTTTATTTTTTTTTTTTTACTGCAATTTTCTCTCCATTTAGGGATTGGGGGTAATCACCACAGGTTCTCTGCTGCTCCTGGTTAATTACTTAATGCTTCCTAATCACTTACTGAAGAACTTAGCAGCCAGATAGTTTAAAGAATAGCACAAGGTAAGAAAAAAATGAAAATTTGGACAGGAGCACCTCATCCATGCTTGCATCGCGCTTATACTTCTCTATGACCAGATCAAAGCATCCACATTCCCTGTTCCCACAATTTTCACAGGGACCAAGAGTATGTGATGTATGATATACTGTATTCTTACAATAAAGAAAGAAAAAAAAGTGAGCTACACAAAAGGAAATGTTATTAAGAAAATCAATAAGGAAGAGAACATACATTTATAGTATATACTGTATTTATTGAAAAAAAATTTGATGTAAGCAGACACACACAGTTCAAACCTGTGATGTTTAAGGGTCAGCCATATGCAAGTAGGATGGTGGAAGGTATGGGCAATCAGGGCCTAGAAGGGGCATCCAAGCATGTCTTTGAATTATTTATTCTTTTTTTTTTTTAAAGATTTATTTATTTATTTGAGAGAGCGAGAATGAGAGAGAGAGAGAATACATGAGAGGGGGGAGGGTTAGAGGGAGAAGCAGGCTCCTCGCCGAGCAGGGAGCCCGATACGGGACTCGATCCCGGGACTCCAGGATCATGACCTGAGCCAAAGGCAGTCGCTTAACCAACTGAGCCACCCAGGCGCCCTTGAATTATTTATTCTTATTAGGATATAAGTTCCTAGAGTGTAGGAACCTAATCTGTCTTTTTCACTGATATATCTTCAGTACCTAATATAGTATCTGGTACCTAAGCGATGCTAAATAAATATTTGTGGAACAGAAGGAATGCTTGGCAATAATGTCATCAGAAATGGATGTCATATAAATCACTTTGGCAGCTGTGTGGGACCCGGTAGGGGAAACCAGTCAGGAGGCTCATGCAATATTCCAGGTAGGGAATGAGACCTCAATATGGCAAATGAGAGCAGGATAAGGCAGAGGGGACATATTTGAGAAATGTTTATAAGGTAAAATCAGCAGGACTTGGTAATTGGATGGAGGAGATGAAAGAGAGACTAGGGTTACTCTTAGTGATAAAGAATACAGAGCAGAAGCAGGTTTGATGGAGAGGATAAAACAGAAGACACCCACGTGGCTAGGAATTGGCTTTTAATAAAATCTTTCTCCCACTGCCATCTCATTAATCACACTTGACCCTCTTTGGGACCACCCAGACAGGTTCAAGTCACATCCATACTGTCATATTCATTCAAGGCACATTTGCATAATTTTGAAATTATATAATATATAAAATTCTAAGTTAGAATACATGTATATATTTTAAGTAATATGTTATTTAAAAATGTATGTTAGACCTTCTTACTGTATCTTCCAAATTTTTTCTCTCTGCTTTATATTTTTCATATTTTTGGCTCCCTGAAATTCTTGATAAATATATGTCTGTATATATGTGTGTTTATGTGTGTGTATAATTGCAATAATATTGAAATTATAATCTATGAAAGTGATTTTATTTCAGAGAAGATACTATTTCCCTAACCACTAAAGGAGATAAACTTTTTCTTTTATTAAGTCTATTGTTTATCATTAGAATGTAGCATGAGATTATTTTTATTTAAATAGATAATTTAGATGTATTCTTAATCTGACATATAAATGAGTTTTTATTTATTAAATTAATATTTAATTTACAAATGACACATTTCTTTCTCCTCCATTTTACTTTCTTTAGTTTTTAGTATTGAGTTATAGCCTCTGTGAATGATCAAAATAAGGGACACAGCTTCTTTTGATTCTCTTTTTTTTAAGATTTTATTTATTTATTTGAGAGAGAGGGAGAGTGTGTGCAAGAGAACGCGAAAACATGACGGGGAGTGCGGGGGGGAGGAGGAAGGGGAGGGAGAAGCAGACTCCCTGCTGAGCAGGGAACACGACACACAAGGGGCTTGATTCCAGGACCCCAGGATCATGACCTGAGCTGAAGGCAGCCACTTAACCGACTGAGCACCCAGGCGCCTCGCATCTTTTGATTCTTGACTTCTAAGTAGCATTATATATGGTTAAAACCTAACTCTACTAGTCATCTATTTATATTTTTATTAATTGTTATATCACATAAATATGATAGACAAATGTAGGAATAAAAATAAATGATAAAATGACTATCTGATTCTCCCCATCCAACTTAAGAAATGCCAATTAGATTCAAAAGTAAATTTTGAATATCATATAATACATATTTGTGGCAGATATTTCAGAAAGTACAGGAAAGAATGAGGAAGAGGAAGAAAAATCATCTATGATATTATTACCCTACAGCAACCAATATAGCATTTTTATATGCTTCCATCAAATATTTTTATGCAGGAAATCATATTATAGAAACTACTTTGTATCTTGCCTTTTCTTTTTCTTTTCTTTTCTAGTTAGACAATGATTTTATTGCTTGAGTACATAGTCAAATTTATGCGACCAGGGCAGAGGCTGTGGATGACTCGTATTTCCAATTGGTGGGGGGAGGACTCCTTTAGTCTTACAATATCGAGCCAACCGGTGAATACGGCTCTCCATCAGAATCAGTCGAAATTTAGCAGCCTTGTCGTTTCTTTTCCTCTCAAGATGCTTTCGAACAGCAACAGCTTTCTTAATCAAATGGTAAAGATCCTCAGGAAGATCAGGAGCAAGTCCTTTGGACTTAAGAATTCTCAAGATTTTATTGCCTGTCACAAAACGTACTTGTGCAACACCATGGGAGTCTCTCAAGATCACACCGGTTTGTGAGGGAGTCAGGCCCTTCTTGGCCAGTTTGTGGATCTGCTCCTTCACGACGTCAGACGTCAGTTTCAGCCAGGTGGGGACTCTGCGGCGGGAAGGCAGAGCCGACCGGGACAGGCCCTTCCCGGGAGTGTGTATGCGACCCATGATGGCGGCGGTCAGGCGCGAAAAAGAGAGCGAGGGTAGGAACCTGTATCTTGCTTTTTCTTCTTAATATTGGATCACAGGTATTTTCTTCTATTACTTCTATTGTAGACATCTATTTTAATAGCTGCAAAATATCCCACTGTATGACTAAGTCATAACTTTTATTTTTATTTTTTTCATGAATTTTCTAGTTTTTTAAAAGATTTTATTTATTTATTTGAGAGAGCAGGAGAGAGAGAGAGCACAAGCACGGGGGAGGGGCAGACAGGGAGGGAGAAGCAGGATCCCCACTGAGCAGAGAGCCCAACACAAGGCTCGATCCCAGGACACTGGGATCATGACCTGAGCTGAAGGCAGACGCTGAATGGACTGAGCCACCCAGGCGCCCCTGAATCATAAATTTTTTTTAAAATATTTTATTTATTTGACAGAGAGAGACACGGCAAGAGAGGGAACACAAGCAGGGGGAGTGGGAGAAGGAGAAGCAGGCTTCCCGCCGAGCAGGGAGCCTGATGCGGGCTCGATCCCAGGACTCTGGGATCATG